>NC_056732.1:1144796073-1145046073 GCF_019279795.1 Protopterus annectens | reverse complement strand
GAGCGTGAAGGGTCACATTGCTATAGAGCTCTGTCTCTATCACTCATGTCCCATATCTGTCAAAAAAGATCACCAACCAGCGTATACTTGGAATAATGAACTATCCCAGTTAAAGTAAAAAAATAAATAAATAAAATAAATAAATAAAAGAGTAAAATAAAATAAATCCTTATCGCCATTCTCAGTTATGACTTTATGGCACATCTGCACTATTATTGGTTTGCAGCCAAATACAAAATAAAACATTATAAATGCATGACCCAGCCACACTGCCATAAATATATGGCTACCTTCTTATCCTTATTTGCAGTCAGTGAAGGTGTTACTGCGCATAATCAACATAGTCACAGTTTAAACACTAATGTTATAAAACCTGACCATTTAAACAAATCTGTACATACTATATTACTTTACTAAATGTAACATTGCAGCATCATGTTAACTGTTCCAAAATGTAAATGCAACTAAAATTCAGAAATAAGATCTATTCTTCATATATGCAAAGCACCAATGAAGTCCTAACAGACATACCTTACAGAACATTGCATTTTCATTTTTATTTTATTTTGTCTTTCTTACAAAGAAGAAAGAAAAAAACATCACATTTTCCTTTAGCCACATATCCATCCAGTCCTCTCTTAGTGTTCTCATTGGAAGCTTTCTTGTTTCCCTTCACTATATATTGCATTTTAATGGTTCATTACTTGTTCAGAGAACCAGTTCACCATTATTAGTTCTATCAATTGTATTCTACAACCTCAGCATTGTGTTTGTAGTTCTTCAAGTGAAAATGGTGTAACATTAACAGTACTGAATCACCAGGTATAGCTGCCTATGATCTGAATGGTTTGGCTGTAGTTCACATCTACCATTCTCCAGTCTCTTTAAGTGCTTATTTAGCATGCTATATGTTCTTATTATCTTTTGGTTACATGTCTTTGTTTCAGTAAATGTGTGTCTTTCATTTTATGCACTTTTGTCCAAATGCACAACCATTTTAAATAAGTACACTAAAACATGTACATTTATTACTGTTACTCGTTACAGACTATAAAAGATCTAAGAACACTCAGTCCTTACAAACCCACCTCTATTTCCACCAGTACCTCTCTTTCTTCTCACTGTGGCAACCTTTCTCAAAGCTCTCCAACTACTTCTTACCCCTTATCTTCCTTAACCACCTATTAAGGCTGTACTTTCAAGTTTTCTGACCACTAATATCTACTAGGTTTTTGTAGCTCATCTCATACTCTGACTGTCTCTTATTACCTCCTGATTTATCAAGTACCCTCCCATTCTTCCTAGAGCACTCCTCCACCACTCCAATGATGTTTAATCTTTTATCCAGACCTCTGCCTCTTCTCAATAGTGCGTAAAAGTCTTGTCTCCACTTTGTACCCTATCCAGTCATCCAACACTTTTTCTGTTTATATTCACTCTTTCATTAAATCAGAAGAACACTTGTTCCCTCCCTTCCTTCCTGTCCAATGTCTGTTTATCTCCCACTTCTTCCACAAATCTCTTTCTGTCTCACTCATCCATATTTTCTCTATTTTACCAATTTTGCTTTCTTCTTCCATTTATTCTTCATCATCTGGGCCTCATTTGTGACTGCAACATACCTTTCAAAAACTAGTATAGGATATTCATTCCCACATATTTTTCCAGTGTTCTTTTTATCTTTCCTCAACATAAATCTTTCAAATACTTTATTTCTCATATCACTAAGTATCTTTTCATCCAGTATTAACCAGATGTCTCACCCAATAGATGAACCATTGCACTCGCATCATCTTCACAATGCTCACTGTTCTTATCAGATTACACTTGACTGTCCAGTTATGCAGTTACCTCCTTAAATTATGTAATCCCTCCATGTTATTCTTCTTTACCTATTTCTTTCTGCCCTCATACAGGTAAGCAAGAAATCACCTCTTCTCTCCCTCTAGTGTGAGTAACACGTCATCTACTAAAATTTCAAAAACAGTTCCTTCTCTAACCATATGAGTTTCTGTATTAGCATCAGAAGTGGCACACCTATGTCATTCAACTTTACTAGCAAATCATCCATAAAAAAGAAGAAAGATCTTGCTTTCCTTACTGAACAATCACAGCTGCTTGCACAACACTTAGCCACTTAACCAGTACTTCCAGTACTAAAATGAATAAATGCAACGGCAATGATCAGTCTTGCCTTGTGCCTCAGTGTGGTCTCATCTCCATAGACATCTCTCTACTGACTCCAACAGGCAAGAACAGATAACCATAAGAAAGCTTTAATTCTGTTCACCACCCTAAGCAACATGCATTTAAAATCCAACTCCACTGTATCAAAAGCTTCTCAAATCCAAATAAAATTACAGTGCCAGTACACCTTCTTTTCCAATCCTATCCTTAAACCCTTATACCAACCACCAGAGATTTACCAAACCATTTATTTTCACAAAATGTACCTGTCTCCTTTTCATTAACTTCTCATCTAAATAATCAACCCCCCTCACTACTGTATCTAAGATCTTAGCATGCACGTACACTACAACTGGTTGATAATTGTCAGGATTTTCACTGTCTGGCAACTTTACATTATGGGACCACTACCATAACCCCTTCCCCATCAGTAGAGACAAACTGCTCACCTACCCATCCATAGTATTCTCAAATGCCTTATGTTCATGCAGCACAGCCTGCTCTGTCACGAACTTATAAAAGTCAGTGGAAAAGTCATTATTTCAACTAATTTTTTCTCCCACTCACTGCTGATGGCTTCTTCTACCTCATCTGTCCATATGTCTTTATCTCTCAATTCTGCACCAGCTTCTCCTCCTTCTTTTGACCTTCATTTCCAGTAGTATACAGTTTAAGGTAACAACATGCAGGTACTTCAGCTCCTTCCTCTTTATGGAGTACCCTTCCCCTGTTTGAAATGGCCAGTATATCCACTCTCATTTCTCCCATCTCATAATCTTGCTTCTAGGCCAGGCATTTCCCTTGCACACAATAGTTTTTTCATTATGTGTCAAAAATAACGTCTTCTCACTCCTTATCTTCCTTTGAACTATGCTATGAATTCTCTAGTGCAGTACCTTGATACCTAATAAATTCCATTTCTTTGCTCCTTGACCTTTACTACTTGTTCAAATTCAACTCTGAGTCTTTTGCTTTGCTTCTGTTACACTAGTTATTGGCCGATATTGCCTTTAACCCAGAATACCATTTGGAGACCTTCCTCTGTATCTGCCTGTCACCAGTTACCCTCCTAAGCATACCTCTTAAACAGTTCTTATTCATTCATGCTCTCTAGTGTTATATTTTCTGGTACCATTTCTCTTCCTCTGATTCAAAAATAATATAACTAACACCACATCTGCATGGCTCAGAAAACAACTTTCCTCTGACATGCTCACTTTAAAAGCCTTTTATTTTATGAATGTGTTGACAATCGTCCCTAACAAATGAGTACTATACTCCCATTTACCTCCTTGCAGCTTTTTACATGCATTTATCAACTTTCATTAGTGTTCTCTGGCTTCTTGATAAACTCTTCTCAAATAATCTGTCTCATTCTGGTGTTAGACTGCACTAAAGCCCATCCATTCAGCACCATTCTCCTTTCCACAAACACTGTGGCACCCTCTTCATTCTGTAAAATGCCCTTTACAAGTCAAGTTCTCCTACATCCAGTTCACATTTCAATAAGATCCACAATACTCCACCCCTCTACTCATGTTATCTGTCTTGCCCATTACCTCTCAACTTCACGGAATCATTAGTCCATTTCTTTCTACTAAACACACACACACACACACACACACACACACACACACACACACACACGCACACACGCACACACACACACACACACACACACACACACACACACACACACACACACACACACACACACACACACAGTCTCCCCTTCCAGCACAAAGTCTTTTTTACATTGTTTTAGAGCTACTCTTTTTTTAATTTAGTTTCCCGGAATGAGACTAAGTCTTCATTTTTTTTAAATCATCCAGTGCTCTTCTTCTCAATATTAATCCCTTCCATTTCTCACATAATCACATTTACCATAACCTGCTTGTTATGTGGTCTCCAGTGTCTTCCCCTCCTTCCCTTTCTTATCCTTTCTTTCCTCTTATACCATGCAGCCCTGCAGTACAAGGCCATTCCTCACAGATAAGGAAAATTCACAGATCCACTGCTGTGTCCATTATGTACCAATGTCCTTCATCCAACCTCTCAGGAAGGGTGAAGTCTAAGAAGCCATCTTGCCCATGAGTATAGCTGAAATGTGATTCTTCCTATTCTATTACATCAGCTACTGACTAGCAGCTCTCTGACGTCAAACCACATACTGTAGTTTCCTTTCCTTTATTATTCACATTTTTCCTTGATCCTTCCACCTGCCCTGCTACTCCAGTTATCCTTCCCTCCCACTAACATACTACATGAATATGTTTTTAAAATTATAGTGTTAGCTCAACTCCTGTCTTTGCATTTTCCTAGATTTCCACCTCCAATCTCACTCCCATTCACCCTCACATTCACTTCTTCCTGACCTTCCCATATACCCCTCATGCACTAATTCCCTCCTAAGTCTTTCAAATTTCCAACAAAAACTTCATCTTTGTCTCAGGGGGATATTTTCTAACTCATCTTTATGAGTGTCTCCACCATATCCTACATAGGTACACTCCTTGGAGCAACAGCTTTAAAAAAGGCAGCTGCTTCCTGTTTTCCTCTGTAGTCTGTTATACTCTGAGTTCCCTGAAAGCAGTTTCATTGCTTGAGTTTTATTCCCCCATTAGAGTATATCTGCAGAATCTTAAATTACAGAAGAAACCAATGCTGTGCTAAGAAACTTGACAATTACTCTGGGTGTAGCTAGCTGTTTAAGTGAGACCCAATCCTCTGCATACTGAATGTGGATCATGAGTTCTGCTAGAAACATGGAGAAGACAATTGTAAATGGTAAACATTTACAAAACTTTTAGTAACATCTATTGGCATCTTCCAGGAAAGGACTACAAGTAATTCAACAACATTTGGTCTTTCTACAGTACCAGTTTCTGAACATGTAGTCCAGCATGATGGCAGTTTCCATGACAGATGTGCTGCCACAGATCAGCATATCATAAATCTTCAGCAGTGGATCTTTGTACTGGTAAACCATATGTCCATCTCCCAGGAAGTCCAAAATTCTAGCTTATCTCTGTCAAAGCTCAGATAAGAGGATGGCATAAACGAGTACCTAGGTGCTTTTGAAAGTTATGCAGCTAAGGAAAAGTGCTCCCCAGAGAGAATGGCCCAGAAATTTTTGTTCCACCTAGAGTAAAGTGACACAGAAAATTTAAGTGGGTTTTGAAGATTTTCATAAGCACAGTTAACACAAACTGAAAACAAGATATTTTAGTCAGGACAGGGGGCTTACCTCAAATGCATTCAAATAAAGTTCATAACTTGACTAGGTACGGAAAGAGCAGTAAAATCAAAATCACCAATTAATTGAACATTTTAATACTGCAGGTACAGCTTCCTGTAAATAATGTAAGTACATTTTTGGAATATTTGACTGTGCACAGACTAAAGAGGGCACTGTCTAGTAGCTTAAGAAAGTGGCAGCTAAGAGTGACCCTAAGTATTTTGAGCAATTAGCTGTTGCAGTAAAATATTTGTTACTAGAATAAGTCATACGTTCCGTCACCCATCCATCACACTTTAAAAATGAACTCAAACTTCTTCTACTTAACTCCAAAACTTGGATGTATATTACATTATTGATTCTTTAAAATTTTGAACGTCATATGGTCAAACCAATATGATCGATCTTTTAAAAGTTCGAAAAGCTAAAAGAAAATAAATAAACAGAAAAACCTACCTTACCATTTTAAGAAGGGGGCAAGCCCCCCCCTGCACCCCCAGCCCCCCGCTCTTTACATATGCCAACTCTGAGATTGCACTACAGTACCGGAAAAGGAAATCTTTCTATTCTGCACTGAACGGAGATCTCTGCTGAAACGTTCAAACTTTTAAAAGTTCGATCATATGGGTTCAACCATATGATGTTAGAAATTTTAAAGATTCGATAATATAATATACACCCCTAAAACTTGCCCTTCTCATGACCCAACCTAAGCTCCCCATACCCCTGATATACCTCTATATTAGCCCTCCCCTTTCATCTAGTACCGTGCTATTCTGATACTTTCTAAACTCAATCAGTTATGTTGCTGGATAAAAGTCTTATGTAAATATGTAAATATATTGTTATTCTCTGTAAAAATATGTTTGTGTATTATCTTTGTGCATGCACTCTGTTTGGTGTCTTTAATTTCCTGTTTTAACAAGTTTATTCATAAATTCTTTTGACATGAATACTCTAATTTCTATATATTACTGTAAACTGTATGCAAACTCAGCCACTGAAAATGCACAAGCCAGTGCATTTCTTTGTGCCGGTCCCAAGCCCGGTTAAATGGAGAGTGTTGCATCAGGAAGGACATCCGGCATAAAATTTTGCCAACTCATACATGCAGACAACAGTACAGAAATACATACCAGATCAGTCGAGGCCTGGGTTAACAATGACTGCCACCAGTACTGCTGGCCAACAGGGTGCTGGCGGAAATTGGGCTATTGTTGGCCAAAGGAGGAGAAGAGGGGGAAGGCATGCCTGAAGGCAGGTAAAGGCTAGGACTGTGATAGTGAGGGTCGGAACTTTGAATGTTGGCAGTATGACTGGTATAGGGAGAGAGCTAGCTGATATGATGGACCAAAGGAAAGTTGGTATATTGTGTGTGCAAGAGACCAGATGGAAGGGGAGCAAGGCTAGGTGTATCGGAGGTGGTTTCAAATTGTTTTATCATGGTGTGGATGGGAGGAGAAATGGCGTAGGCATTATTCTGAAGGAACAGTATGCTAAGAGTGTTTTGGAGGTGAAAAGAGTGTCTGATAGAGTAATGTTTATGAAGCTGGAAATTGATGGTGTAATGATGAATGTTGTTAGTGCATATGCTCCACAATTTGGGTATGAGATGGATGAGAAAGAAAAAGTTTGGAGTGAATTGGATGAAGTGGTGATGACTGTACCCAAGGGTGAGAGACTGGTGATTGGAGCAGATTTAAATGAACATTTTGGTGAAGGGAACAGAGAGGATGAGGAAGTGATGGATAGGTATGGTGTTAAGCAAAGGAATGCAGAAGGTCAGATGGTAGTGGATTTTGCGAAATGGATGGACATGGCTGTGATGAATACGTATTTTAACAAGAGGTAGAATCATAGGGTGACATACAAGAGTGGAGGAAGATGCACACAGGTGAATTATATCTTATGTAGAAAGGCCAATCTGAAGGAGATTAGAGACTGTAAATTGGTGGCAGGGGAAAGTGTAGTCCAGCAGCATAGGATGGTGGTTTGTAGGATGACATTGGTGATCAAGAAGAGGAGGATGAGTGTGAAGGCAGCACCAAGGATCAAATGGTAGAAGTTGAAAAAGGGCAATTGTGAGATGATGTTCAGGAAAAGTTAAGATAGGCAATGGGTGGCAGTGAAGAGTTACCGAATAGCTGAGTAACTACAGCAGAGCTAGTAAGAGAGATGGCTAGAAAGGTGCTTGGTGTGACATCTGGAAAGAGGAAGGAGGACAAGGAGAACTGGTGGTGGAAAAAAGAAGTACAGGAGAGTATACAGAGAAAGAGGTTGGCGAAGAAGTAGTGGGATTGTCAAAGAGATGAAGAAAGTAGACAAGAGTATAAGAAGATGAGGTGCATGGCAAAGAGAGAGGTGGCGAAGGCTAAGGATAAGGCGTATGAAGAGTTGTATAAAAGGTTGGACACTAAGGAGGGAGAAAAGGACCTGTAACGATTGGCTAGACAGAGGGACCAAGCTAGTAAAGATGTGCAGCAGGTAAGGGTGATAAAGGATAATGAGGGAAATGTACTCACAAGCAAGGAGAGTGTGTTGAGCAGATGGAAAATGTACTTTAAGGGGTTGATGAATGAAGAGAATGAGAGGGAGAGAAGGTTGGATGATGTGCGGATAGTGAATCATGAAGTGCAGTGGATTAGCAAGGAAGAAGTAAGGATAGCTATGAAGAGGATGAAGAATGGAAAGGCTGTTGTTCCAGATGACATACCTGTGGAAGCATGGAGGTATTTAGGTGAAATGGCAGTGGAGTTTTTAGCTAGATTGTTTAATGAAATCTTGGAAAGTGAGACGATGCCTGAAGAATGGAGAAAAAGTGTTTTGGTACCAATTTTAAGAATAAGGGTGATGTTCAGAACTGTAGTAACTACAGAGGGATTAAACTGATCAGTCACAGCATTAAGTTATGGGAAAGAGTAGTGGAAGCTAGGTTAAGAAAGGAGGTGATGATTAGTGATGAGCAGTATGGTTTCATGCCAGGAAAAAGCACTACAGATGCGGTGCTTGCTCTGAGAGTGTTGATGGAGAAGTACAGAGGTCAGAAGGAGTTACATTGTGTTTTTGTGGATTTAGAGAAAGCATATGACAGGGTGGCTAGAGAGGAGTTGTGGTAGTGTATGAGGAAGTCGGAAGTGTCAGAGAACTATGTAAGAGTAGTACAGGACAGGATATGTACGAGGGTAGTGTGACAACAGTGATGTCTGCGGTGGGAGTGATGGATGCATTTAAGGTGGAGGTGGGATTACTTCAGGAATCAGCTCTGAGCTCTTTCTTATTTGCAATGGTGATGGACAGGTTGACAGACGAGATCAGACAGGAGTCCCCGTGGACTATGATGTTTGCAGATGACATTGTGATCTGTAGTGAGAGTAGGAAACATGTAGAGGAGACCATGGAGAGGTGGAGATGTGCTCTTGAGAGAAGAGGAATGAAGGTCAGCAGGACTAAGACAGACTATATGTGTGTGAATGAGAGGAAGGATAGAGGAAGGGTGAGGATGCAGGGAGTAGAGGTGGTGAAGATGGATAAGTTTAAGTACTTGGGATCAACATTTCAGAGTAATGGTGAGTGTGGAAGAGAGGTGAAGAAGAGAGTACAGGCAGGATGGAGTGGGTGGAGAAGAGTGTCAGGAGTGATTTGTGACAGACGAGTATCAGTAAGAGTGAAAGGGAAGGTCTACAAGAGGATAGTGAGACCAGCTATGTTATATGGGTTGGAGACAGTGGCATTGACAAAAAGGCAGGAGTCAGAGCTTGACGTCGCAGAGTTGAAGATGTTAAGATTTGCACTGGGTGTGACGAGGATGGACAGGATTAGGAATAAGTATATTAGAGGGTCAGCCCAGGTTGGAAGGTTTGGAGACAAAGCCAGAGAGGCAGGATTATGTTGGTTTGGACATGTGCTGAGGAGATATGCAGAGTATATTGGGAAAAAGATGCTAAGGATGAAGCTGCCAGGTAACAGGAAAAGAGGAAGGCCTAAGATAACGTTTATGGATGTGGTGATGTGGTGGTTGGTGTGACAGAGCAAGATGCAGAGGACAGGAAGAAATGGAAACAGTTGATCTGCTGTGGCAACCCCTAATGGGAGCAGCTGAAAGAAGAAGAAGACTGTAAACTGTATGCAATGTGGAGCTTTTCTACTTGGGTATCCACTGAAAATGGGCCACAAGCCCAATTGGACCAACCCAGTTAACAAATGGCAATAAATAAATAATAAATAAAGAAGTAATTAATTCTTAAGTTAGACATGAACAAAGAAAGGGGACTAATAAGGTCTTCAGATAAATATGCTTCTTTACCTGTATCTAAGAAAAAAGTCATAATTTGAATTAGTTTGTTTAAACACTCTAGAAAAAGACATATAGACACATAATATACAGTTAATGACAGGAGTACTACACATGTAAAAGCTATTGCTACTAGACAATAGACTGTTAAACAAAGTGTGCCTGACTGTATATCAATGGAATGTGATAATGCTGCATTGTTAACTGCATTCATTGTTCAATCGCTAAGCTTTATTAAATGTTTTATTATAATTGAAGGAAAATAATTATAGGGATTGCTAGACTAAGGAAGCATGATGACACCGTCTAAATCACAACCTATTTATAAGTCTAGTGTTTATTTATTCTTTGTTGACTGGGTTAGTCCCACTAGGCTGGTAGCCTCTTTTCAGAGGAGACCCAAACTGGTATTTAGACTACTAGATAAATTTGGACAGGGCATCAGGAAACTTTCCCCTCTCGTTACAGCACTTGTAGTGGTGTACCTAATGACTTCAAGTGTCCATTCCATTCCTAGTGGAGTGGAATCTGGAAGAATGGTACATAAACAATGAAGATGATCAGAAGGAAGTTGAGGCAAATACCGACTCTGTGTTGTTGTTTGAAGAAAGAAAGAAAAAAAGAGTTCATGAAGGAGATGATTCAATTCTATGAAACTTCTGTATAACTTTTGCCTCTGACACTTTTAGGAAAATTATTGTTTTAGGAAATTTCTATGTAACTTTTCACATAGTTTTGTTTTTATTAAACTTCATGGTAACTTTCTAAACATTATATATTGTTTCTGTTTTTCTGTAACTTTATGTATTCTCATGTAACTCTCATGTTGCAATGGAGCTTTTCTCCCTGGGCCTCCACTGAAAATGGGCTTTCCTTGCTCGGTGGACTTTCCTGGTAAGCAAATGCCAATAACTCACTAACTAACTAACTAACTAACTAACTAACTAACTAACTAACTAACTAACTAACTAACTAAAAGTATGTAGAGAATACGGAGGGTGTGTTCCAAAGGGACCTATTTGTGGAGTACAGATGAGAAGTTTGAGATGAAGGAATTGTAATTACAACTCTCCAGTCAGGAAGGTTGTGGAATGATATATTAAAGAAATTACTGGAACAGAGTGAGCTGGAAACAGGGAAAGAACTATCATGGGGTGATATGATGGAAAGAATACATTAGGAGGAAGGAAAGAAAATGCAGAAAAGATCATTTGAAGAGGTAATTGGTGAGAAAGAAGTCAGAAGGGAGAAGAAGAAGAAGAATTTAGGGTAAGCAAAAAAAAGAAAACATTTGTAACAAGGATTCAAAGTAAGGAAGAGTCAGAAATTGACAAGTATTACGGTTAGGACAAAACTGTTGTGCCCTTAGGGATAAGGCACAGGATGTAAGACCCCCCCCCATTTAAAAAAAGGTACTTTTTGTAACATCTTTTTTTTTTTGAGACAGGGCTAGGAAATTACCTTTTTCCCCCACTGTAGTGTGACCTTGGAGTTGGTATATTTATTTATGGGGGGGGAGCCCCCCACATGTGGGTGCAGAGGGGCTTGCCCCCTGCATAAATGTAGTAAAAATTTTGTGGAATGTTATTTGTAGTTGCTTTATAGTTTTCAATGATTTGAGATTCAATTATATGAGTTTTCGACTAAATGAGTTTTCGTCGATTTGGTCTCGATTATTTGCAATTTGATGAAATGATAATTCAATGATATGAAGTGGAACCGAAAAAGTATGTCTTGAATGCATGTATGGATGGACTGTGAGAAAGAAAAGAGACCAGAGAGTGACATACATAAGAAAAAACCCTCACAATGAGAGGATATTTGAAAAGAGATTATAGAAAATAATGAAACAAATCAAGAAGAAATAGTTGACACACAAAAAAGTGGATGGGGAAAGAAGTAGTGGGACAGAAGTTAGTGATGGAAAAGAAATAAATTGGAGAATCCAAAAAGAAGAAAGGTGAATACTCCACGACAATTGAAGCAAGCTAGGAGGATAATCAATCTGTATGACAATTAATCCACAAAAATGAGAAAATAATGACCTCTTTATTGAAGAAAGTAGAAAAAAGTAAGCGCTTTCACATCTCTCTGGACGCTTCATCAGACTTAAAATAACAACAGCATTCAAAGTCACTTAAATACCACACTGCTCACTTAATAAACCAATCAAACTTCTCATATCAGACACCTGATAAAACAAGGTTACATCCTTAAAGATATATAGCTAATGTGTAATTTAAAAACATTCATAAAAAACTTCACATCTGTCACACTAAAATAAACGACAGTTATGATAAAAAACAGCAATAAATAATACATATAAATATACATACAAAGGCAAAAACATTACTAAAATTATATTTAAAACCCCAAGATAACTATGTAATCAAATATTGAATGGCATTAGTGTCTCAAAGGTTTATCCAAAAGAAATGGTTTCAGTGTGAACCTATCGTTCAAACCATGTCCTTTGTCTGCAGATAACCTGATCATCCATCTGGCATCCTCCTTTTCAGTATAATTACCAATGTTCCCTAACCTTTCTGTGGTGTATATAAATTCCAAAACCATGAACTTAAAAGTATGTGTCGTATCCTTCTGTAGGACATGATTGGCTAGGGCATTGCACTCATTCTCTCTATTGATTAGGTTCATATGGGGAACTATACCCATTATTTTGCTGTGCCTGCATATAGGTGTTTCCTAATCTGTTCTCTTAATGTCCTGTTCGTTTTGCCAACATAAAACCATTGGCATTTATTACAGAGAGCCAGGTAAACCACGTTCCTGGATTTGCAGTCAGCGTAATGGTCAAACTTATACTTAACACCTGTATCAGGATGTTCAAAAACAGTGGTATTCATAATGAACCCACATTGGTTACAGCTGCGGCATGCATATGTTCCCTTTCTAGATGAGGTTAGCCTATTAGTTTCTCTCTTCTCATAACAGAGCAATCTTTTTAATGATTTGGTGTTTCTGTAGCTGAAACTGGGGCTCGTCCCTACCAAACCTTTTATATTTTCATCTAACTGTAAAATCCCCCAATGTTTCTTAATAACCTCTACTATAGAATTATTGTTATTCATATAAGGAATAACTATTCTTCTCTTCCCCTGTCTGTTCTTTCTACTTTCTATCCTTGTTTCATTACTTCTCCTAATACATGGTAGACCTGCCTGGTCTCATTCTATTCCCTGTAATGCTCTAAGATCTTTGCTTTGATAGCTCCTGTCTATAAATTCTTGTTCCATCCCTTCTATTGTATCAAAATATACAGAATCATTACTTGTTAAGCATGAGTATCGCATAGCTTGATTCTTAACTATATTCCTATGGATGTGTGGTGGATGCATGCTATCTCTATGTTGGATAGCATTCCTCCTGCATGATTTCCTATAAACATGTGTGGTTATCATCCCCTTTTCTTTCATTAACAAAACATCCAGGAATTCTAGCTTATTTTGAGATTTCTCACTGGTTAGTGTCAAAAAAGTTGTTGTACCGTTGATGTATGTGATGAATTCTTCCACATCATTTAACTCACCCCCCATATCAAAAAAAATCATCCACAAACCTCTTATAATACTTGATATATTTGGAGTATATCATATGTTCTAAAATGTATGTAGACTCCCAATATGCCATCACTAGGTTGGCATACGAGTTGGCACATGTGCCCATTGCTACTCCTGTTGTTTGAAGACACTAGTTCCCATCAAAGGTAAATAGATTATATGTAAGAATTAATTCCATCAACATTGTAATCTTCATGACTTGACAGCTAGTCATCCCTTTTTGTATTAAATATAATCTCAAAAAATCCATACCTACGTCATTCGGTATGCTAGTAAACAGTGATTTTACATCCAGCGTTACCATATAATCCAGATCATTCAATCTCTTATCAAAGTTATATGGTGCCAGAGTCTTCAAAAACTGTTGTGTATCATGCAGGATGTTGGATTAAGTTCTACGCAAGGGGAGAATGAAGCAACTGGTCTCCTTTTTCCACTGCCTTTCCAAGCAACTGTCCAGCAGACATGGAGCCCACAGTACAAGGACAGGAAGAGGAAAACATCGGATGAGCAGTTCGAATTCCAAAAGAAGACATTGAGACCCACGCAAAGGACTTAATTATCAACCTTTCACAGTATGTATTGACTGAATGTGAAAAATCCATTTTGAAAAAGGGGCTTTCTTTTATTCCCTCACAGAGCATAGATGTGAGTAAATTAGTTGTAGATGTTAGATGTTTTACAAGGAATGTAGCACTGAGCATGCAATATAGCAACAGCACAGTAAATGAAGATGACTTCTTCTGCTTTAGAAAACCCTCCACATATGTACCTAGTTTACATCTGTTGTTAGACAGTTTTGAGAAAGCATGTACCAATGATTTAGTTGCACTGTTTCATAATAATACCAATAAGCTGAAACCTAGATTTTTAATCTAACTAAAGATGAGAGGCTGGCATTGAATACCCTACAGAACAACACTGATATAGTGATAAGACCAGCAGATAAAGGGGGTGGTACAGTGCTGTTGGACAGTAGTTATTACAATGACACTGTTACTGAAATGTTATCAGACACTATTACAGATAAGAAGCTTTCAATGTCAGACTTAGATAAAATCATAAAAACTGTACATGCAGATCTTTATGACATGTTGATGTGTAATGTTATTGATGATAGTTTGTATAGATATTTTCTGATTGAGAAACCTTTAATACCAATGTTTAGAGGTCTCCCGAAAATACATAAATCACTAAATAAACCTCCATTAAGACCTATAGTGTCTGGTAAAGGGTGGCTAACAGAGAGTATGTCAATTTTTTGGGAAAAACAACTGAGACCTATAGTAGACTCTACAGCTTCTATCCTATGTGATACACAACAGTTTTTGGAGACTCTGGCACCATATAACTTTGATAAGAGATTGAATGATCTGGATTATATGGTAAAGCTGGATGTAAAATCACTGTTTACTAGCATCCCGAATGACGTAGGTATGGATTCATTGCGATTATATTTAATACAAATAGGGTTGACTAGCTGTCAAGTCATGAAGATTACAATGTTGATGGAATTAATTCTTACATATAATGTATTTACCTTTGATGGGAACTATTATCTTCAAACAACAGGAGTAGCGATGGGCACATGTGCCAACTTGTATGCCAATTTAGTGATGGCATATTGGGAGTCTACATACATTCTAGAACATATGATATACTCCAAATATATCAAGTATTATAAGAGGTTTGTGGATGAGGTTTTTTTGATATGGGGAGGTGAGATAAATTATTTGGAAGAATTCATCACATACATCAATGGTACAACAATGTTTTTGACACTAACCAGTGAGAAATCTAAAAATAAGCTAGAATTCCTGGATGTTTTGTTAATGAAAGAAAAGGGGATGATAACCACACAAGTTTATAGGAAACCATGCAGGAGGAATGCTATCCAAAATATAGAGAGCATGCATCCACCACACATCCATAGGAATATAGTTAAGAATCAAGATATGCAATCCTCACTCTTAACAAGTAAGGATTCTGTATATTTTGATACGATAGAATGGATGGAACAAGAATTTATAGACAGGGGCTATCATAGCAAAGATCTTAAAGCATTACAGGGAATAGAACAAGACCAGGCAGGTCTACCATATATTAGGAGAAGTAATGAAACAAGGATAGAAAGTAGAAAGAACAGACAAGGGAAGAGAAGAATAGTTATTCCTTATACGAATAATAATAATTCTATAGTAGAGGTTATTAAGAAACATTGAGGGATTTTACAGTTAGATGAAAATATAAAAGGTTTGGTAGGGACGAACCCCAGTTTCAGCTACAGAAACACCAAATCATTAAAAAGATTACTCTGTTATGAGAAGAGAGAAACTAATAGGCTAACCTCATCTAGAAAGGGAACATATGCATGCCACAGCTGTAACCAATGTGGGTTCATTATGAATACCACTGTTTTTGAACATCCTGATACAGGTGTTAAGTATAAGGTTGACCATTACGCTGACTGCAAATCCAGGAATGTAGTTTACCTGGCTATCTGTAATAAATGCCAATGTTTTTATGTTGGCAAAAGCAGCAGGACATTAAGAGAACGGATTAGGGAACACCTATATGCTATCAATAGAGAGAATGAGTGCAATGCCCTAGCCAATCATGTCCTACAGAAGGATACGACACATACTTTTAAGTTCATGGTTTTGGAATTTATATACACCACAGACAGGTTAGGGAACATTGGTAATTATACTGAAAAGGAGAAAGCCAGATGGATGATCAGGTTATCTGCAGACAAAGGACATGGTTTGAACGATAGGTTCACACCGAAACCATTTCTTTTGGATAAACCTTTGAGACACTAATGTCATTCAATATTTGATGGCATAGTTATCCTGGGGTTTTAAATATAATTTTAGTAATGTTTTTGCCTTTGTATGTATATTTATATGTATTATTTATTGCTGTTTTTTATCATAACTGTCATTTATTTTAGTGTGACAGATGTGAAGGTTTTTATGAATGTTTTTAAATTACACATTAGCTATATATCTTTAAGGATGTAACCTTGTTTTATCAGGTGTTTGATATGAGAAGTTTGATTGGTTTATTAAGTGAGCAGTGTGGTATTTCAGTGACTTTGAATGCTGTTGTTATTTTAAGTCTGATGAAGCGTCCAGAGAGATGTGAACGCGCTTACTTTTTTCTACATTCTTCAATAAAGAGGTCATTATTTTCTCATTTTTGTGGATTAATTGTCATACAGATTGACTATCCTCCTGGCTTGCTTCGATTGTCGTGGAGTATTCACCTTTCTTCTTTTTGGCTTTGCAACATTATTTGTTAGGTGATACCTTACCCTGAGGTGTGTTTTTGGATATTTACTATAAATTGGAGAATGGTTACAAAGAAAAAATCAATTGGCAAAAGGGTTAAAGACAGGAAAAGAAAATTCCAAGATCTGGGAATGAAAGTTAAAAAGAAAGGGAATAGACAGAAAAAGAAAACTATTTAATATAAATTAAAGGGAAAGACAACAAACAATCTTAGGATCTTATCTATTAATGTTAATAGTATAAAAAATGTAATAAGAAGGATAGGAATGACAGAGTGGTGTGAGATATGTGAAGTGGATTTGATAGTACTGGGCAATATTAGATTATTCAGTAAGCAAGATAGAGAGAGAAAAGACAATGCAGTGGTTCAGTGGTTAGTGTTGTTGCCTGACAGCACGAGGGTCTCTGGTTTGATTCTCAGCTGAGATGCTTTCTGTGCAGAATCAACATGTTCTCCCTGTATTTTTGTGGGTGTTCTCTGGTTTCTTCCCACATTCCAAACATGCATCTAGAGTGCTTCTCCCTAGGCGTCTGCTGAAAATCAGTTCTTTCCCAGAAATTTGGGTAATGAGAAATGTTCAGTAATTGCTGTATTATATAGGAAATGAGTATGTGTGTGTGTCAGACTATACTTTAGTTAAATTAAGAAGGTAATAGTAGTGGATTTTAAGTGGGAAAGAAAAGTATAAAGGGCAATAGCAGTATACACATTATGTGATATGTAAAGAAAGGGAACATTTTTTCAAAAGATATTGGATTACGCTATAGCAAATATGGATATAATAATAATGGGAGATTTTAACTGTGATATAAGACAAACAAAAAAAGAAAATAGTTCAGATACTAAGAAAATATTGAGAGAAATAATTAAATGTGGAGATTTAAAGATAAGGAACTTAGAAAAAATACATATCAAAGGGGTAAATTAAAAATAGGGGTATATTATTTCTTGTTATCAAAGACTATGAAAACAGTAATAGAAGAAGCAGTTGACCATTTAGCCAT
This sequence comes from Protopterus annectens, assembly GCF_019279795.1. Lineage (NCBI taxonomy): Eukaryota > Metazoa > Chordata > Ceratodontiformes > Protopteridae > Protopterus > Protopterus annectens. The sequence continues at coordinate 1,145,028,478 of NC_056732.1, read as the reverse complement.
ATGGACTGAGATAGAAGAAAATTAAGAATATATTAAAGTAAGAAAAAGGAATCAAGATAATGAAAATGAATGGAATGAAAAAGGTCAATAGGTTGTAATAGGGCTTTGGAAAGATCATTTAACAATAAGAGATTTTTTTTTTAAACTGGTCAGCATGGTGGATAGTATTCAAAGAAAAATATAAAAAGGATGTATTTAATATGGGAACAGAGTAAACGATAAAAAGAAAAAAAGTGAATACAGAAATGCAAAAATCTCTGTTATGGAGCCTTATGGGAATGAAAGAGAATATTATAGAAAAGATGAAAGAAATATATAGAAAACTCAAGAAAAAAATGCAACTTTATTATATAAGCAAAGGTATTTTTACAAGGAGAAAAAGAAAATGTTTCATCATATTTAAGAGAAAGAATAAAGGAAGACAATGGTATAATGAGAGAGATGAAAGATGAAGTAGGAAAAGTTGAAAGAAAGCAAACAAATATAATGAATATAGTGGTAAGTTATGTGAAAGAGATGGTAAAATAGAAATAAATGAAAAGGAGAGACTAGGATAAAGTAAAACAGTTTACAGATGAAATAAATAAAGAAATAGAAAAACAAATTACAATCGTAGAATTTGAAAAGGTTATAAAGGACTTAAATGTGAATTCAGCATCTGGACAAGATGGTGTAGGATATTTAATATTTAAAGAGTTAACACAATGGCAAAAATAATGTTTAAAGAGTTAACACAATGGCAAAAGGAAATTATGACAAAAATGTTTACTGAATGGTTAAATCATGGTATTATTTATTATGAAATGTGTAGAGGTGTTATGAGATTTATTTGGAAGAAAGAGCAAAAAAATGAAATTAAAAATTGGAGACCAGTAATGTTGAATAATAGTGACGAAAACATTTTATGAAAATATTCCAAAGAAAATTAGAAAATAAGTAGAATTGTATAATAGAAGAAGAAATGTATGGAGATAAAGGAAAAAATAGCCAAGAATTATTAATAGTAATTAGAGAAATAGTAAATGATATATAAAAAGAAAAACTGAAGTGAAATTAATAGCAGCAGATATTGATAAATTGTTTGATTCAGTAGAGCATGACATCTTATGGCAAATAATGGAAACATATAACTAATATAAAAATAAAGAAAGTTTGTGAATCAGTATAAAAAAACAACAAAGATTAAAGTTCTAGTAAATGGTTGGTTAAGAGAATAAATAAAAATTGATAGATATAAAACAAGGGTGTCCAATGAGCAATATTTTGTTTACAATGGTAATGAATAGTGTAATAAAAGTAATAAATGAAAGAATGAAAAAGACTAGATATGTACAAGAAATGGGAGTGATATATCTTATTATGATGACTTTTGAAAATTATATAATTTTAATAGCCAAAAATGGTGAAGAAGTGAAAAAGGTAGTTATGAAGGTGAATGACAGTTTGAGAGAAATTGGGTTAAAAATTAATAAAGACAAATGTAAGGGTTTCAGAGATGATAAAGAGATGGAAGGAATAAAATTTGAAAAGGAAAAGATAGCAGTATTAGGAATCAATTTTGGAGAAGATAATATGTTAAAAGAACAATGTCAGAAAGTACTGAGACATTTAAAAGGACTATGTTGGGTAGGTATAGATTGTCCTTTAATAAAATACACTTGATAAATACAATATGGATCATAAAATTGTTGTATATATCTATATCTATATCTGTAGCTATATATATATATATATATATATATATATATATATATATATATATATATATATATATATATGGGATTCATACAGATCCTCGACTGCACTTTCCACCGAAGCAGAAATCACTGAGCATACTTAATCAAAAGTGCTGTTCACCGAAGCAGCACTTTTGGATAAGTATGCTCGTTGTGCCAGTCGTACTATGGTGCAGATAAGGGAAGATTCCCTTTTCACCACTGTAGTGTCACTTCGGAGTGAGAATATTAAAGTAGGGGGGTATGGAGGCTCAGCCCCCCCACATGGGGGGGTGCAGGAGGGGTTTCCCCCTGCATAGAAGTAGGTTTAATGTTGTTTTTATTTTTTTTTAAACATACTTTACCGTAAGCGCTTTTCCAGTGAAAGCGCTTTCGGTAAAGTATATTTGGTAATTATGGATTCAGACTTTAGATCTTTTGATCAAAAGTCCTAGATCTATGCACATCTATATATACATACATATATAGATAGGAAGATAGATATAGATATACAGACAGAAATATAGCAAGAAATACTAGTACCACCACCACAGCCAATGGTATAGACCAGATGATACATCATAAAAAAACTTTAATTGAATAAAACAAATTAAAAAGAGATTAGTGCTTTTGGATCTCACTCATATCATTCCTTAGACCTAGATTCACTCAGCATGAACTTCATTAAAAGATATCAAGTGACTAATCAAGGGACGTAGACTGAGAAGATGAGTTTGATTGGTCACTTGATAGGTTTTAATGAAGTTCATGCTGAGTGAGATCCGAAAGTGCTAATCTCTCTTTAATTTGATTTATTCAATTAATGCTTTTAATAATGTGTCTTCTGGTTTATGCCATTGACTATGTTGATGGTATTGGTGTTTCTTGCTATTTGTTTCCTGCTACAATACCATATTTTAGTGGTCACTGGTGTGTTTATTACATAAATATATATATATATATATATATATATATATATATATAGAGAGAGAGAGAGAGAGAGTGAGTATATGATACCAAGTGAGATGGAGAAAATGTTTATTTTAGTTTTATTTCAATTTATTTGTGGGGTCTAGATTAAATCCAATGAAAGGATGAGTATTATATATGGAAAAAGAAGAATGTGGTTTGGGTTGAATAAATCCAATAGTATGTGGAGCTTCATTGAATTTGTATATAGTTTTACTGTGAATAAACAGAAAAGAATATGTTAGTTGCAAATATATTTAAAGAGAAATACAAAATAGAATAGGATGTGATTAAAACAAACAAGAGAGAAAGAGAATGGAGAAATGAAGATATAAGAATGTATCAAAAAAATAAAGTTATGGAGATTAAAGATAGAAGGAATATAAGATAATAGGAAAGTATGGTGTAAAAGTATAATGCTATAAAAACTTTTGTGTGAATCCATGGGGACATTTAATGAAAGAAAAAAGTAAAGCTATAAAGCAAAGGAATGAAAGGTGCAAGAAAAATATTGAATCTAAAGATTTCTTATGGAGACTGCAAATGAATAAGCTTCCAGTAAGGGAAACATGCGCTATAAAAAATAAATGAGAAAATGTATCTTTATTGTGTAGAGTTAGAAACAACAGAACATGTTTTTTTACATGTAAAAGAGTTAAAACGTTTTGAGAAAAAACAATAGTATATTGAATATTGAAGAATGTCATTATTATAGTCAGATAAATATTGATATGATTGAATATGTTTTTATGGAAGATATAGTAAAGAATATGTTAATTAGAAACATGTTTCATATTATGCGTATTATTTGCAATGAAAGATTGAATGAAATGATATTCAATGTAAAGTGGATATTACTGAATATAATAAGGAAAATTAAGTGGTGGTTGTAGAAATGAAGGAAAAATGACATGTAATGAAAGTAAATATGTAAATATGCAAGTTATAAATAGTTGTAAAAATAAAAAAGTACTTTTTTCAGTAGGTGCCATGGGTCTTTTACATCCTCCTGAGTTACCACCATCTCAGGCAAATAAGGCATTGATTTACTAACTCATCTGAAGGATAACATCCTCAGGAGTGCAGCACCCCCTTATGTTAAAAAAATTGCCAGGAATCCATCTACCTGGTGGGTTAATAGAATCTGCACTCTTCTGCATCAAAGGTGACTATGCTACCTGCTGTGCAAGTAACACACAAAACAACTTAGAATTAGAAAATCCAAGTGATATGTACACATGGAGACAGGAAAAAAATACCATGTATTAAGTAGAAATGCAGACTCTTTTGCATACAATGGTGCCAACATTTGACTCATGATGAAATCATTTGCAACGATAATCTCCAGATTAAAGAACTATGACAGTTACAATAGTGATTCAACCAAAAGCATGTAGCACTAGCAAACTGTAAAATGTGGGGTATTCAGATATAAAGGGAGCCAAGAACAATTGGTTAAGTTTCTGGTGTCATTCTAAGGGGATCTAGTATCTGTTTTCCTAGGATGACATGACTGACAGACCTTGGTGTTTTACCAGATATGGCCTGCATCTGTCACCCCTGGGCTTCCGGATACTGCCTAAGGATCTTGCCACCCCTATAGTGTCTTTTTTAGGTGGTGTTCCAAAGAACAAATTGCCACCGTAACAGCTACAAACAAATGCAATTTGAGGGTCATGCTGCTCAATGCTAGAAGTCTAAATCTCAAAATGCACTCACTTGAAGCACTCCTTAAAATGGAGAACATTGACATTTGTGCTGTAACAGAGACCTGGTTGAAAGCAGCAGAAATCACCCCTGCACTACCAAGCTATAACTCATTCCACACCTTTCGGCCACAGAACCTGGACCGAAGCTCCAAAGGTGGTGGTGTATCCATATTCATAAAGGATGTGCACACCTCCAGACTGGTAGCCCAACATAATGCATCAGAGATACTTCAGGTGCAGCTAACATTGGGTAAGACAGTGATTCAGGCTGTAGCCTGTTATAGGTCCACAACCATGTCCCAAGACACTCACTCCACATTCCTAAGCACCCTGGAGAGTATTAGGGTCCAACTTAACACACTCATACTGGGTGACTTCAACTACCCCTCCATTAACTGGGAAAACTACTCATGTACCAATACACTTGGCCAACGTTTACTGGAATTCATTAATTCCAATACCCTGGGCCAGCTCATTCTTACCCCCACTAGAGGTACCAACATCCTTGATCTGATCATTACTAACATGGACAACCGTTGCTCTACACCAATAGTCAACTCCTCTCTGGTTAGACACGATCACAAACTAATCACCTTGGAGATCTACATCCCACCCCCACCCCTCCACAAAGGTAACCATCATGAAAAAATTCCCCAAAGCTAACATTGGGCTCCTAAGAACAGAGGGGGCTAAATTCATGGCACCCATGAAAATGGAGAATAGTTGCATGACCGCCGAATAATACACCAATGCAATGTACGAACATGTACACAAATGCATGGATCTCAGCATACCCAATAGAACCAAGATGCTCTCTCCCAAAAAAAAGTAAGCCAATCTGGTGATCCCCCGCCATAAACAAACTCTACAACATAAAGTGCAAACTGATGCGGAACAAGGTGAAGTCTCAAGACTGTAAAAACTTCCTTGTCAGCCTCAACAAAAAGTTGAGATTCCTCATCAAATCTTCTAAAGCTAGCTATGAAAACAGAATTGCAGCAGATAGTAAAAACAACTACAAGGCCTTCTATAGTTATGTAAAGAACATCCATGGCAATACCCAGATTTGCTCTGAGCTACCGCACAATGGTACCTCCTATACCGAGCCAACAGATATTGCCAATATACTAGCCGGCAGATTCAGTGGCAACTTTACCCTTCTCACCCCCAAAGGACCAATCACAATACCAGTAAATTGATAAGAACCCAGTATTACTGCTGCACAGGTTAAAACAGCACTGCCCAAGGCCAAGAATACAGCTTCTATGGGACCTGACACTATCCCTGGCTGTGTTCTACATGAACTACAGAGTGAACTGGCACCTCACCTGTGTGCCCTGTTCAATCACAGCCTCACCTCAGGCTTTGTCCCTACCGAATGGCATAATGCTATAGTCATCCCTCTCCACAAAGGAGGCACAACTACAGACCCTGGGAATTATTGCCCCATTAGCCTGACAAGTCTGATATGCAAAGCTATGGAATGCATCATCATGGACCTAATAAACGAGGCTATAGGGAATCTCCAAACTCTAGATCCCACACAGTTTGGTTTTGTGAAGGGTAGATCATGCCTGATCAACTTGGTTGACTTCTTTGAGTCACTCACCAGAGCTGTGGATGAAGGCAAGGTGGTTGATACAGCGTACCTTGATCTGGCCAAGGCCTTTGATACCATTCCTAACTCAGGAATCATAGAAAAACCCACTAAGCTATTAATCAACCCCTATATCACTAGGTGAGTTACAAACTGGCTCACAGATAGAACCCACAGTGTGAAAGTAGCTGAGTCCATGTCAGGCTGCCGACCAGTCACTAGTTGAGTCTCACAGGGATCAGTCCTGGGTCCTCTCCTATTTGGTATCTACTTCTCAGAAGTCCAGTCCAACACGAAGGGACTCTGGCTACAAACTTTGCAGATGATTGCAAGTTGGGAGCCATTATTAACTCCCCAAGTGATGTTGACATCCTACAGAAAGGCCTCACTGAGACAAACGACTGGTGTCAGAACCATGGTCTTAAGAAAGGGACAAACAGCTCTCTTATTAAAAGAAAGGAAAAAGAAGAATCTGAACAGAGTCCTGGGCTTATTTTCAATCTACACAAAAAAACAGCCAGCCAGTCAGAAATAGAAAACAGACTATAAGAGAAAGACATATAAAATTAGAGCTGAAGGCTAAAAATAGGAAACAGTTATTTTTCATTGTAAAAGAAAGTTATTTTCTTGAGTTGTACTTTATAGGGGATTGTGTAAATGAAGAAGAAAAGCCTGCACCTTTCTTTGTAAGTTAAGAGGTCACTTCTTCCACTTCACATCAGAATAATAAGGAAATACTGAGTTAGCTTACCTCAATTAAAGACATTCATTTAATAAAGCTTAGTTGGAAAGCAATACCCAAAAAACTAGAAAGAACTCAGTGAGAGTGGATGTGAAACCAAAACAACAGCAGGCCTGCTAAACCCCATTAGACTGAGCTAAGGAATGACCTGTTACATAGAGTAACCAACTAGATGGATTAAACACTGAGTAAGTTATTAATTCTAAAACCTTTTAGAGTACTTGTAATAAAATTATAAAACACACATATTGGTTGCTCATTTAGGAATAGACAAAAAGCTAGAATTTGGTTAGATTTTATTGATCCGGTGTTGTGGCTTGTTGTGATATTCTGGAAGTTTTAGTCTGTTTCTGTGGTCTATTGGTTTTATTTGACTTACGATGGCTGAGAGCAGCAAGGGGGGTCCTCTTCTTGAATGCAGTATTCATCCTATACCAGGTATCAATGAAAATGTTCTCATGGATTAAGGGCCTTAAACAATGACACTATGAAGCATGACTAAAAAAGCTCCAGCTCTTCTCAGTCACTTACCGTCTTCTCAGAAGTGACCTATGTCTGACCTATAGGGCCATGTCAAACCCTGAACTAATGGACATGTTTCACCTCAAAAAAACGAAATCCCTCAGAATCACTCGTTCTAGTGACTTGAACCTATGTACAACAATAAACAGGACATGCTGGAGGGATAGATTCCTGTCCCAGCGACTCCCCGCACTCTGGAATAGAATCCCAATCCATATTCGACAGAACTCCTCTCTGACCCTTTTCAAGAGAAATCTTGATGAGTGGATGGGTAATAGTAAGTTCTACTCTGGGATCACTTCAGGAGCCCTGTTGACAGAGTCCCAGGTTACTAATCTAATGGGGAGGCGAAAGCCATCACTCTGTGGCTAGGCTTATAAATGCCCATGGGCAGATAGCCTAGTACTTACCTATGAACCTGTGAATCTATGGTGCAACTGCTTAAGACCATGGCTGGCATTCAAAAATCCTTGGATTTGCTGGTGAAAGAGTGAGTAACAGAATCCAATGGGTACACCAGTTCTGAAGCTGATGGTGACACAGTGGTCGAGTGTAATATTCAACTTATTATTGCACAAGGTAACCACACTGAAGTTCATTTAAATTCTAAAAAGACTTATGCAAATGTTGCATCTATTCTTACTAGTGGTACTGATCCTTTTTTTTACCACAGAGAGACTTATAAACACAGCTGATATGTCATCTTACAGAGAGAATTGTGAGACTTTAACTAGACTGTTGAAGAAGTATAAAAGTCTTGATTTAGAGAACCAATATTTCCAGTGATGCTAATATAGTTCCTAAAGGGCTAAGATTTTTCAAAAGCCCAAATGATGTCAAGGCTATGGATTCCTTTTTTTCCACCCTAAAGGAATTCTTCAACAATGCCGGTCTTAATTTTCTAAAATTACTTGTGGACAACAATGCTAAAATTATGGCCAGTTTAAAAGAACAAATAATGACCGCTGATCAGACCATTCACAGAGGGTTTCATAGTAGGTTTGGTGAGTGCTCAAAGTATCATAACATCCCAGAAGTCCAGAAGCATGAGCAAATTGTTATTAAACACAAAAACAACAAATTAAACAGAGACATTAAAGCATATAAAAGTGACCATGCCTATTTGCTTGCCCACACAGGCAATACATTTTCCAAGAGGAATTTTTCTAACATTCAACAGCCAAGTGTGAAAGTTAGACAATATGCCTTTAAGAGAACTGAAAGGGAACAACTGATGGAAAACGAGAATGAGGCTACTGACAATACAGGAAGTGAAGCAACTGGGGCTTCAGCAGTTGATTTCCTGCAAACAAACACAGTCAATGCTTTTCCTGTGAGTGAATTAAGTAACACTGATGGTTCTGAGGTCCCGAATGACTGGAAAAAAGGAAAGGATTCCTTCAGATTCATTCACGGACAATTAGCAGAGTGTAAGATGTACAAAAACAATGTTATAAACTTGTCTAAACTTGATCTCACATCTGAGCATTATAAAGTGTTGAATTTGGGTTTAAATTTTGTTCCAACATGTAGATCTGATATTTCCAGCACTGTTCTAGAATTGAAAAAATACACAAGATTGTTGAACTTAAATTATATTTTAAAAGATGTTGAAAAGAGTGAAAGCAAATATGTTAAATCATCCTGTTTTAACCCACCTTTGGTACACACTTTAAAAATGTTGTGAGAATACGTGTTAAAAACAAATTAGAAGTTTGTTAGGCAATAATAAAACAAGGTGTAAATATTACAACTTAACTATGAGTGAAAAATCTGCTCTGAATGAATTAAAGTCTAACAGTATGGTTAGAATTATGAAAAGTGACAAAGGTGGTGCTTTGGTTGTGATGGATCAAGACAAGTATATTCATAGTATTGATGCTATGTTAAGTAACACCTTAGAATATGAGGCAGCCAATGTCAATGATGTATTAACATGTTATCAGAGAATTTATTCTTTTTTTGTTTGACAGTTTAATGAGTGTTAATTTAGACAAAATTTCTTATAATTTTTGTAAATTGAGAATCCCAACTTAGGGGTTTTGTTTGGAATACCAAAGGTCCATAAAGACCTTAACCACCCTCTATTTAAGGCCCATTGTTTCAGCACCTAATTACATCACCGAAGCAATTTCCCTCATGGTTGATTCTTTTTTAACCCCCTTAGTCAGTACAATCAGTTCTTTTTTTACAGGACTCGGGATTTTTTGGAAAAGTTCAGGAAATTCAATGACACCTTCTCATTTGACCCACAAAAACATGTTTTGTTCACCATTTATGTATTATCACTTTTTACATATATTCCACATGAAATAGGAGTAGAATATGTAAAACAATATGTTGGGAGATTTTCTAACCTCTCTAATGACCAATGCAACTTTTGCTGTGATTTGATATATGTTCTCTTGAAAAACAATTTTTTTTATGTTCAGTAACAAAGTGTAAAAACTGATCAGAGGGGTTGCTATGGGGTCTCCAGCTGCCCCTTTGTTCACAAACATTATTGTTGGATGGTGGGAACACATATTTTTGGGCCCTATTATGGGTAGACATCATGGATTATTTTTTAAAAAAATTGTCAATGACTTGTTTTTCATCTTAGAAGGTGACCTCAACCAGGTGAAAGAGTTTATAGATTCTTTAAATTTTGGTTAGTTTCTAAAATTTACTTTAGGTGATGTGGGTTTAATGGTTAACTTTTTGGACGTCACTTTAGAATGGGTTAAGGTACTGAAGAGATTTTTAAGCAGGATTCACCGTAAAAAAAATAAATAAATAAAAATAAAAAACTTTTACTAACAATTACTTACACTATAAAACTTTCATCCGTAATTTATGAAAGACAACATACCCAAGGGCCAGTCAAATTACTAGATTTTATTTGTTCACTATTTTTGGAAAGAGGTTACCATGAAGGCAAATTAAGAAGACAGTTAATTATGTCATGGATAACCACATGTCACTCTACCTGCCCATATTACAAGTTCCTTAAAATGGCTCCAAAGTTGAACAAGTATAACAAAGAAATATTTTGTAACTTGAACACGGTTTTGGATAGTGGATTGATCTTCTGGCTTTTCCCAGTTTGGGGTCACCACAGCAGAGCTCTGGTCCACTAATGATTGGCAGTAGATTTTTATGGTGCCAAGATGCCAGCCCAACCTTTAATGAAGGCATGCCAATTTACACATATCTTTTAAACACCACTCGACTGCAGGGAGGACATGCAGACTCCACACAGAAGTTGCTCCAGCTGAGAATCGAACAGGAAAACCTCTTGCTGTGAGGTGACAACGCTACCATTGCACCACCGCAGAAGTGTGAGTGACTTGAGACATACCTTTCTGGACTATATGATGAGAGACATGACTGAGCTCTTGGACTATGTGTCTCAGGTAGGTATGCCCCTAGTCTTAAGCAGCATTTTGCCTTCACCTAGAATGATGCCTCAGTACTAACAGAAACTGACTGACTTCAATAACTGGCTTAGTTTTTTGGTGTCATTCTAAGAGAATCCAGTATCTGTCAGCCTAGGATGACATGATCAACAGACCTCGATGCTTTCCCAGAGATGGTCTTCATCTGTCACCCCTGAGATTTTGGCTACTGCCTAAGGCTCATGCAGCCCTCATAGTGCCTTTTTTAAGCAGTGTTATACAAGGACAAAACTCTCATCATAAAAATACCAACCAAAAGCAAACTCAAGGTCATGCTGCTAAACACTAGGAGTCTTAACATGAAACTGAGCTCACTGGAAGCAGTCCTTGCCATGCAGGATGCAGACATTTGTGCAGTCACAGAGACCTGGTTCCAGGCTGTGGAGAACACCTCAGCCATACTGGGTTATATCTCCTTCCACATGTTCTGACCGAAAACAGAAGTCAAAAAAACTAAAAGAGGCAGTGTATCAATATTCATCAAAGATAAATACACCATCAGATTGGTTAAACAGTATGATTTCCTAGAGATACTTCAGGTGCAATTAACTGTTGGTAGGACACCTATTCAAGTCATTGCCAGCCACAGAACCCCCTCCCTGAATCAGGACATTCATTCTGCCTGTTTGGATCAACTTTAGTCTATCAAGATATATCTGAGCACCATGGTTTTGGGAGACTTTAACGACCCTAGCATTTACTGGGTGAACTACTCATGCTCAAATTCATCTGTCCAAAGGGTCATCGACTTTGTCAACTCCAGTGCCCTGGACCAGTAATCAGTCTCATTTTAAGTAACTATCACACCTGCTGTGATGCTCCGCACTGGACCAGTAATCAAGGAGCCTCAGTCGTCACCACTAGTACCAGTGTGGGATGTGCACATTGAAAGGATGACGAGTACACACACAGAGTAAAATACAATTTCCCTTAAGAGCCCACAGAGATTACAGTCAGTTTGGAGATGGTTTCTCCCTCTTTCTCCAGATCCCCAATAAGACTCCCCACTGGCACAGCTATAGGATTAAGATGTCATCCGAGTGGTCAAGCCAAAATCTCAAGCACCCTATCTGTCCAACAAGTGCTTCATGTCCCTGCCCAAATAGCTGACACACAAGCACACACACACACACGCACGCACGCACACGCACACATGCACACACACACACACACACACACACACACACACACACACACACACACACACACACACACACACACTTTGAGATTTGATTTATATACAAACACACAGACACTCCTAGGGAAGGCTGGAACAGGTTCTCTAGCTATGCTCCCTTTTGCCCAGACTATAAGGTAGTAAACACTGCCACCAACCAACTCTTTATCATCTATTTTAAGGTCCCTCCCAAAGGGTGACCAATTCTACTGTACAGTGTTACTATTATCCAATTGGTAAGTTTGACCAAGACTAAGGCTATTCGAGAGTGGCCTATACAGTGCACCAATACATGCAAGTACTCTAAGAGCTTAAATAGGTTCATAGGTTCATAGGTTCATACTAGGCTATCTGCCCCAGGGGGTTTATAAGCCTAGCCAGAGTGTGTTTGGCTTTCGCCACCCATTTTAAATTAATTTTGCTATGCCCTTTATCGAGGTTAGTATACTGTGCCTCTGTCTAACAGTGACACAGAAGTGATACCCGGGGTAAATCTATGATCCCCCATCCACTCATCAAGATTCCTCTTGAAGAGAGTCAACAAGGGACTCTGCCTAAACTGGACTGGGATTTTATTCCAGAGTGAAGGGAGCCTCTGGGTTATGAATCTGTCCCTCCAGCATGTCCTATTTATTTCAGTGCTGAGGTTCAAGTCTCTCGAGCACGTAGCTCGATGGGATTTGGATTTTCTGAGGTGCAGCATGTCCATTAATTCCAGGTTGGACATGGCTTTATACGTCAGGCACAGATCGCCTCTGAGCAGGTGGTATGCCACTGAGTAGAGCTGGAGTTTCTTTAACCAGGCAGCATATGGCATCTATTTGAGCCCTTTGATCCTCTTGGTGAGGTACTTTTGGGGTCTTTCCAGTTGCTGCAGGTGTCTGGTAAGGTACATCCCAAAAGGGGCATTGTACCCAATTATGGGCCTGATGAGGAATGAGTAAAGAGGCACAATGACCTCCCCTGATCTAGATGTGAATCCCTTCATGATTAGGTGGGCTATATAAAATGTTTTTCTAACCACTTTGGCCACGTGGTTGTCAAATGAGAGATCGCTATCAACTTGGGTCCCCAGGTTCCTAATTACTTCTTCTGTACTTAATGGATTACCACCTATGTGGTAATTTGTGAGCACTTTGTTTTTGCCAAAGGGGATGACTATACACTTTTTGGCGTTTAGCTTGAGGCCATGGCTCTGGCACCAGTTGTCTGTTTCTATGAGGCCCTTTTGGAGGATGCTTGTGTCAGCTGGAGAGTCGATTATAGCGCCCAGTTTGCAGTCATCTGCAAACTTGGTCAGCCACAGTCCTTCCGTGTTGGCCTGTACCTCCGAGAAATATATACCAAACAGGAGAGGTCCCAGGACTGAGCCTTGTGGGATGCCACTTGTAACTGGTTTGGAGTCTGACATGGCTCCAGCAATTCCAACCATGTCCTTGAGCTAGTTTGCAACCCATCTAGTGACATAGGGGGTTTATATTTAAGCTGGTGAGCTTATCTATAATGCCCGAGTAGGGTATTGTATCGAAGGCTTTTGCAAGGTCCAGGTAGGCTGTGTGGACCACCTTCCCCTCGTCAATGGCCTTGGGGACTGTTTCAAAGAAATCAACCAGGTTAAAGAGGCAGGATCTGCCCTTAACAAAGCCGAACTGGGTAGGATCCAGTGTCTGTAGGTCCCCAATATCTTTTTTTATGAGGTCCATGATGATCCTTTCCATAGCTTTGCAGACCAAGCTAGTCAGGCTTATGGGGCGATAGTTTCCAGGATCCATTGAGGCACCACCTTTGTGGAGAGGGACCACTGTTGCTGTACGCCACTGTTTGGGTACATATCCTGTGGTAAGGCTGAGATTGAACAGTAGTTTTATGTTTGGGTTTAGCTCTTCTTGGAGTTCATGTAGGACGCAGCCCGGGACACCGTCTGGTCCCATTGATGCTGTGTTTTTTGTTTTGGAGAGGGCGGCTCTTACTTGAGCATCTGATATGTCAGAGGGGCAGCACTCTGCTGGGATAGATATTTGCCCTTTTGGTGGGGAGGGGGAGAAGTTTGCGCTGAACCTGTCAGCTAGGATGTTGGCAATGTCTGTGGGTCCGGTGCACTTTTTGTCATTTTGGACTAATTCTGAGCATATCTGGGAATTCCCACCCAGGTTCCTAACATAAATAAAGAAAGCCTTGTGAGTATCCTTAGTGCCCTGTGCAATTTTTCTCTCGAAGCTGGCCTTAGATGATTTTATGAGTGCCAGTAGTTTTTTGCTAACACTGATCAGAGATACCTTCCCTTTTTGGGAATTTTCTCTAGCATGTAGTAGCTTCCTCCTTCTATTGTAAAGTTTGTTTATGGCTGGGGTCCACCAGATAGGGCAGCTGCCTTTGGAGGATTGGGTCTTGGTTTTATTTGGGATTGCATGATCCATGCATTCCTGAAGGTGTTCATAGAATGCGTTTATAAAGGATTCTGTGGTCTGGGCCATATTTTCCACAGGCCCGGGGGCTTTGAAGGATTCCACCTCAGTTTTGAGGAGTGTGAAATTTGCTTTAGAGAAGTTTTTCACTGTGGGTTTCTGGGCAGGGGGTGGGGTCGGGATGTGAATATCCAGTGAGATTAGTTTATGGTCTGATCTTACCAGTGAGGGATACAGTTCTGGTCTGGAGCATAGAGTCCCCATGTTGGTGATGATCAGGTCCAGTATGTTTTCCCCTCTTGTGGGAGTGGTAACAAGTTGTTCCATAGCATTTGAGTTTATAAATTCTAGGAACCTTTGAGCTAGGGTGATGGAGCTAGAGTAATGCTCCCAGTCTATGTTTGGGTAGTTGAAGTCGCCCAATATAATGGTGTTTGGAGAGACCTTCATATTTTCCAGTGTTCTCAGGAAAGCCGAGTGGGGTTCCTGGGTTTGGGAGGGTGGTCTGTAGTGGGCTATAAACTGGAAGGCAGTTTTACCCACTGTTAGTTGCAAATGGATAGTCTCTGATGCTTCATGCTGTGCCACCAACCTGGAGGTGTGGGTATCTTTGACGAATATTGATACACCCCCTCCTTTTCCATTTCGGTCCAAGTTTTGGGGCTGAAAAGCATGGTATGAGGTATAACCTGGTAGCATTGGTGTGCTCTCGGGAGCCTTGAGCCAGGTTTCTGTTACTGCACAGATATCAATGTTCTCCATGCTAAGGAGAGTTTCGAGTGCATGCATCTAGAGGTTTAGACTTCTGACATTGAGTAGCATTACTCTTAGTTTCTTATCACTTGTGATACCTATGGAGGTGGGTTTGTCTTTTGAGCCTTGCCTAAAAAAGGCACTATGGGGGTAGCAAGAGCCTTTGCCAATATCCAAAAGCCCAGGGGTGACAGGTGCAAGCTGTCCCTAGTGAAGCATCATGGCCTGTCGAGCATGTTATCCCAGGCTGACAGGCATTGGATCTCCTTTGAATGACACCAATACTTAAGCCAATTGTTGAAATTGATCATCTTGTCTTCATATTCTGGCATCATTCTTGGTAAGGGTAAGATGCTACTCAAGGTCAGGGTCATACTGGCCTGGGCCACATGCTCAGAAAGCTCCTCTATGTCTCTTTTCTTGTAGCCAGGGAGGTACGTCTCAGGTCATTCACACCAGCATGGACAATGACTGAGTCATATTTGTACTTGCCTTGGAGTGACCTGACTGCTTGTGTTATGTGGCATATCCTAGCGCCCGACAGGCAGCTCACCATGACCTTCTCCTTGTTCAGCCTGGTGAGCGGGACGTCAGTGTGCCTGACGATAGAGTCACCTATTACAAGTGTATCAGGTGTGTTGTTTAGCCTTAAGGGCTGTGACTGTTCGGCACACTGGCTTTGTGAGCTATGTGTTGCATGTGTTTTATTTTGGGGTAGCGGTTGCTTGGTTGTCTGCTTTGGAGGTCTCTGCTGCTTAGACAGATTTTTATTTAGAGCCTCCGAGTATGTTTTTGTGTGTTTATGTGTTTGGTTTGCTGTCGTGGTAGGTCTATGTGAGACTGGAATTGTAGTGAGTGTGGTTTCCTTCTCCTCCTGACAGGTTTCGCCAGTACTGAGTTGAGAGAGCTTAGCCTCCAGTTTGGCTAAATGGTTTCTTCTCTCACATGTGTTGGAATTTGTTGGGAGGAGGAGAGGGTTGTCTGTGTACATGAGACAGTTGTAACATTGCCTCAAGATTCCCAGATTCACCAGCTGGACCAGAGAGGAGATTGACAACTGCCCTTTGGACATGCTAGAATAGTATTGGGAATTCCTTTATAATTGAAAAAAAAAGGGCCAATGGGAAACGAGGTACTCAAGGGGAGTTTGTGAGGGTGTAGTGCTTTTAATTTTTTAGTGCTGACTTATATAATTGCTTTAGTGAGCAAGTGCCAGGTAACTTAAATGCAAAAATGACAAACAGTAACTTTCTTTCAAGTGAAACAAGGAAATAAGTACAGTAAGCAAGGCAGATGTCACTAGGGATCCGCAGAAGCGCTGAAAAGCCACGTTTTAGGTGGAATTAGCATTTCATAGCGAAATATCTCTAAACAAGCCAGCCACAATTAAAAGGCTTAAATATATTTAATAAATAAAAGCACAAGACAATACTTAATAACTCAATACAGTGATTACAGAGTTCAGAATCACAGGGAATATTAAAAAAACATTGCAGGACAGTCTCACATAAATACAAAAAACATCTGAACTAATCTTACTATATTCCTATCTATCTCTGAGAGAAATACTATGATAAAAAACAAAAAAGCCAAGGGATAACGCTTCCAGCAAGTGTGCGATCCAGATGCAGTACAACCACAGTGGTAGATAGTTATGAAGCAACGATAATTTAGCAATTTAACGTTAGAACTTTAATTATAAACAAGCACTTTCGGAAAGATTCGTATCCTTCCTTCCTCAGACGAAAAACACACATTCAAATGTTACAACTACCCTATTAAATAGGGTGACAACAATTCCATTAGCAGATAACTAATTTAAATTAATAATGTGCTAATTTTCTAAATAACTAAAAACTGTTGTATCTGAAAGTCAGCTTGTTCTAGTACCTTGTCTTCAGTCATTAAAAACACAATTCTAAAACCATGAGTGCAAGATGCTTACAACCCTCATATAAATTTATAAATTTATAAACAATATATATATTTAAACTTACCAATGACTCCTAAAAAAATTCTTAACTATTAAAAACTCATTGAAGTTAAAAAAACTGTATTTATAGAAATTCAATACTTCCTAGTCAATTACTAATAAATTAACTTACACAAGACTATTGGTGCCACTGCCGTTTTTCAAAGGCAGTAATTTTATCTATCATTAACACTGCCCCGTGCTAAATGCTACTAAAACATTTATAAAATAACCGAACATGTTTTATTTATGTACATTTGATATATTTGAGTACCTATAAATTATTTCTTCAACCAAGTCCAGATGTAATTAATTATTTACAGTTAACAATCACTAAGGTCCAAGATATGAGAGACCCTAAAATCAACTTGAAGATGATTTTTCCTAGTTCATATTAAAATTGATGTTAAAAATCAGGATGGAATCAAACATGATATTACAAATGATACAAAAATCATGATTTCAGTAAACAATGCCTTCAATGTTATGACCTCCCCTCAATGAAACGGGGTGTAAGTGCAAACAAATATAAAAGTGTGAGACTAAATTACATCATACTACATAATATTGTTGCCCCCTAAAACACAAACCCCTATAAGGGCAAATATATACCTTATAGCCACCTAAAATCTATAAGGTGATAAATTATCTCCTAAGAGTTAAAAGTTTTAATATACATGTAAGGGATATAGCTTCATTTAGGCCTGGAAATGTGTGTGCAGCCGTCCTCAATTGCCATAGCAGTTCTTCTTTTTCTAATAAGAGCTGCCATGGACCCGAGTTCGATTCTACCTTGATTTGCTTCAAAATGGTAAAATTAAAAACATGGTCCTTATATTGCATAATGTGGGAAGCTAATGAGTTATTGATGTCACTCTTAGAAATTGCATACATATGTTCATATATTCTTTTATGGAATGCCCTTTCGGTCTTTCCAATATAGAAAGCCGGGCATTGTCTACAGCTTGCCACATAGACAACTGCTTTAGAGGTACAGCTAAAATTTCCCATCAACCTATATTTTGCATTATTTATTATCACGTGGCTCCCTTCCTGTATACATTTGCATTGATTGCAAAACCCGCACTTGGTCATACCTTTCAACCTTTCAAAAGTGGTAGCTTTATTAATTTCTAACAGGGCTTTTAGGTTAAAACCTTTTCTGAAAGTAATGTTGGGTGTTGCACCTAACAATTGGTACAAATTTGTATCTTCCGTTATATTTGCCCAATTTTTATATAATATTTTTCTTATGAAATGGTGATCTATAGAAAATGTACATAAAAACCTAACTCCCATGTCGGTTTCATTAATTCTTTTATCATTCATTGCCACCAAATCTTGGTTTATTATCACAGTCGAGTCATGTCTATTTAGAATAGGCTTAAAGTGCCCAGATTCTCTTTTGAACATGACTTCAGACCTGATCTCCGAAATGAGTGAATCAGGGTATCCCCTATTTAAAAACATGTTAGTCAAATTGATACACTCATCGTGGAAGTCATCATCCCTGGTGGTCATACGTGCCGCCCTCACCATCTGCCCTTTAACTACCGCTCGTTTTTGATGGAGAGGGTGGCAACTACCAAAATGGAGAAACCCATTGGAGTAGGTGGGCTTTCTATAGATCTTACTAGTGAATCTAAAGGTACCAATTTCCTTGTTGAGCTTTATGTCTAAAAAACTAATTTCAGTGTCATTCACCTCATATGTAAAATCTAGGAAGTTAGTCATAGTTTTAATGTCATCTATAAATGAAGCCACCATGTCCAAAGGCCCTTTCATAGGAACATGTCGCCCTGGTATCGAGTATACCAGGCACATGTTCTAAATAAAAATTGTTAAACAATAAAGTATTTTCCCATTGTGCCATTACACAATTGGCTAAAGAACCCCACAGGTGAACCCATAGCTCGCCGCATTGCCTGTAAGTCAGGTTGTTAAAAGTAAAAAAGTTGTATTTTAACACTAATTCCAATAAAGTCTCAACTATATAGATAGTGTTCTGTTCAACTTTTCTTGACTCAAGGAACTCTCTCACCCAATCCAAACCTAGCTGTTGTGGAATGACAGTGTACAGGTCTTTAACATCCACAGTCATAAAGATTAGGTTAGGGTCAAAAGGTATTCTATTAATGTTCTCTAGAAAGCTCCACGAGTCCTTACATATCTGAATTTCTTTTTCTATATATGGTTTTAAGACACTATCCACATATTTGGCACAGGCAACCAGGCTGGATCCCCGTCAACTATGGGTCTAAAGGGGGTCACAAATCGATTTATGGATTTTGGGGCTCCAAAAAGAAGGCATTTTTGGTGCTGTAATATTCAAGTAGGAATGGATATCAATATCTATAAAATCTTCCAAAAACAAGTCTTCTATAGTCATCCTAACTTTATTATATGCTGTGTTAACCTCATTAATGCTAGTTACCTCATATGGACCATTTCCCAGGTGAATAGTTAGTTTGTTTATATAATCCACTTGATTCATAAAAATAAGCCCACTACCCTTGTCGGGCTTCATAACCCGAATATTACAATCTTGTAATAATTTATAAAATCACGTTGTTCAGTTGTTATGTTCAGGCTGTGTTTACTTTTATTGCTAGTTTTGTTAGCAGCCAAAATCTTAAATCCAATTCACAAGATTTTTCAAAATCTTAAGGTTGCTTACTAGGTGGATTAAACAAACTAGCTATTCTAAAAGGTTTAATAAGTGAGGAATTCTTGCCTAATATAGCCAACAAATTTAATTTAACATACAGTTTCAGGTCAACAATTGTTTTAACTAAGTCCATATGGGAATCAGGGACAAAAGACAGCCCCTTAGAAAAAAAGTCAGCCATAGCGATGGAAATATTGAGGGTGGTATAATTAAAAATCTTAAAATCCTCAGTGCTATATACAATGACAGGCTGACTTGACTCCTTCATCACTTGTTCTTCTGATTCTGTTTGTTCCTCAATGTCATCTTGTTGCTGTTCGACCTCAGATTCCTCTGCCGATAGTTCTGGCCCTGACCAAAACCCTGTACATATTCCACCCGTGGTTGTACAGCCCCATTACTGGTACCGCCTGCTGTTGCCGATTATCCTTACTCCTGTCAGTGGGTATATACCCTTGGTCTTGGTCATTGTCAAAATCTACCTCCTCCCCTCCTCCTCAAAAGGGCAAAAGGGGTTACTACAGTGACCTTCATCCACAAAAGTATCCAGCTGGTACATGTCATTGTTTATATTGTCAGTAATTTTCTGGTTTGTTTTCTGGATAGGCCCTCTAGCCTTATTGTTTGATTGTCCAATTTGTGGTGGCTTGGGATAATGCTTTATTATCAGCATACTGTTTTACATCCCTCGTGATTTTCTTTCTCTTGTTATCACACAACTTATTAATGGTAGCCAATGCTAGAGAAAACAGAGTAATCATATTTATTGTGCAGAAAGTCATGGTTACTTTTAATTTCTTGTTCTAAAGTAGCTAAGTCATTTTTGTACACTTCAACTTGTTGTGTGTAATGTTCAATTAGCATAGCCATATATTCAACTGTGCTGATCAAAAGTGCTAGCAGCTTTTGTGAAACTCTGAGCCTTCCTCTAGGCACACCGGGAACCTCCATTGCCTCAACCCCTTAGGCGCAGTCTTCTTTTCCAAGCATTCGTTTAAATAAGAGATCTCTAGCTGCAACTTTTTACATCTAAACAATTTGTAATCAAAATCCCCAATAAGCATCGCAATATTGTTAGAATTAAATGTCTCAGTATTTTCTATATTGCTTGCTCCCGCTCTTATGTTGTCGGTAGATGAAAAAAAGTTTTTTCTATTTAAAATAACGATACCGTAGGTACGGAATCGTTAAGAGATAGTACAGTACCTTGTGTAGTAGTGTTCGCTGTTGTTAACACATGCCTTTGTCCGGCTGGGATATTACTCGCATCCGTTGAGGTAGAGCTGCCAGAATCTGCTATGGTATGTAACGCTCCTGCCAGCTGCTGACTCCTAGTTCCCTTACCGTCAACAGCTAGACCTACATCCGTACGAGCGTTAAACTCTCCAGTTTCAGTAGTCTGATGCCCATTTGCTCCTGTTTTGAGTACGTTGTCCAGCTTATCCATTCGTTGAGTGAGCGTGTCCATTCGACCCAATAACATGTGGATAAGGGTTGTAAGATCTCCGTCGGCTTTCGCCTCAACGCCATTCGTGTGACTGTCTATACCGTTGCTCAGGTCACTTCCGTCTTGGGAGAAAAGTAGACTTTGCGAGCGTGTTTCCCTCGTTGGCCATAACAAACTACGGAACCAAAAAGCCACACAAATTGTTAAAAAACAAAAAAGCCAAGGGATAACGCTTCCAGCAAGTGTGCGATCCAGATGCAGTACAACCACAGTGGTAGATAGTAATGAAGCAACGATAATTTAGCAATTTAACGTTAGAACTTTAATTATAAACAAGCACTTTCGGAAAGATTCGTATCCTTCCTTCCTCAGACGAAAAACACACATTCAAATGTTACAACTACCCTATTAAATAGGGTGACAACAATTCCATTAGCAGATAACTAATTTAAATTAATAATGTGCTAATTTTCTAAATAACTAAAAACTGTTGTATCTGAAAGTCAGCTTGTTCTAGTACCTTGTCTTCAGTCATTAAAACACAATTCTAAAACCATGAGTGCAAGATGCTTACAACCCTCATATAAATTTATAAATTTATAAACAATATATATATTTAAACTTACCAATGACTCCTAAAAAAATTCTTAACTATTAAAAACTCATTGAAGTTAAAAAACTGTATTTATAGAAATTCAATACTTCCTAGTCAATTACTAATAAATTAACTTACACAAGACTATTGCCACTGCCGTTTTTCAAAGGCAGTAATTTTATCTATCATTAACACTGCCCCGTGCTAAATGCTACTAAAACATTTATAAAATAACCGAACATGTTTTATTTATGTACATTTGATATATTTGAGTACCTATAAATTATTTCTTCAACCAAGTCCAGATGTAATTAATTATTTACAGTTAACAATCACTAAGGTCCAAGATATGAGAGACCCTAAAATCAACTTGAAGATGATTTTTCCTAGTTCATATTAAAAATTGATGTTAAAAATCAGGATGGAATCAAACATGATATTACAAATGATACAAAAATCATGATTTCAGTAAACAATGCCTTCAATGTTATGACCTCCCCTCAATGAAACGGGGTGTAAGTGCAAACAAATATAAAAGTGTGAGACTAAATTACATCATACTACATAATATTGTTGCCCCCTAAAACACAAACCCCTATAAGGGCAAATATATACCTTATAGCCACCTAAAATCTATAAGGTGATAAATTATCTCCTAAGAGTTAAAAGTTTTAATATACATGTAAGGGATATAGCTTCATTTAGGCCTGGAAATGTGTGTGCAGTCCTCAATTGCCATAGCAGTTCTTCTTTTTCTAATAAGAGCTGCCATGGACCCGAGTTCGATTCTACCTTGATTTGCTTCAAAATGGTAAAATTAAAAACATGGTCCTTATATTGCATAATGTGGGAAGCTAATGAGTTATTGATGTCACTCTTAGAAATTGCATACATATGTTCATATATTCTTTTATGGAATGCCCTTTCGGTCTTTCCAATATAGAAAGCCGGGCATTGTCTACAGCTTGCCACATAGACAACTGCTTTAGAGGTACAGCTAAAATTTCCCATCAACCTATATTTTGCGTTATTTATTATCCATGCTCCTTCCTGTATACATTTGCATTGATTGCAAAACCCACTTGGTCATACCTTTCAACCTTTCAAAAGTGGTAGCTTTATTAATTTCTAACAGGGCTTTTAGGTTAAAACCTTTTCTGAAAGTAATGTTGGGTGTTGCACCTAACAATTGGTACAAATTTGTATCTTCCGTTATATTTGCCCAATTTTTATATAATATTTTTCTTATGAAATGGTGATCTATAGAAAATGTACATAAAAACCTAACTCCCATGTCGGTTTCATTAATTCTTTTATCATTCATTGCCACCAAATCTTGGTTTATTATCACAGTCGAGTCATGTCTATTTAGAATAGGCTTAAAGTGCCCAGATTCTCTTTTGAACATGACTTCAGACCTGATCTCCGAAATGAGTGAATCAGGGTATCCCCTATTTAAAAACATGTTAGTCAAATTGATACACTCATCGTGGAAGTCATCATCCCTGGTGGTCATACGTGCCGCCCTCACCATCTGCCCTTTAACTACCGCTCGTTTTTGATGGAGAGGGTGGCAACTACCAAAATGGAGAAACCCATTGGAGTAGGTGGGCTTTCTATAGATCTTACTAGTGAATCTAAAGGTACCAATATCCTTGTTGAGCTTTATGTCTAAAAAACTAATTTCAGTGTCATTCACCTCATATGTAAAATCTAGGAAGTTAGTCATAGTTTTAATGTCATCTATAAATGAAGCCACCATGTCCAAAGGCCCTTTCCATAATAGGAACATGTCGTCCTGGTATCGAGTATACCAGGCGACATGTTCCTTAAATAAAAAATTGTTAAACAATAAAGTATTTTCCCATTGTGCCATTACACAATTGGCGAAAGAACCCCCACAAGGTGAACCCATAGCTACGCCGGACGATTGCCTGTAGGTCAGGTTGTTAAAAGTAAAAAAGTTGTATTTTAACACTAATTCCAATAAAGTCTCAACTATATAGATAGTGTTCTGTTCAACTTTTCTTGACTCAAGGAACTCTCTCACCCAATCCAAACCTAGCTGTTGTGGAATGACAGTGTACAGGTCTTTAACATCCACAGTCATAAAGATTAGGTTAGGGTCAAAAGGTATTCTATTAATGTTCTCTAGAAAGCTCCACGAGTCCTTACATATCTGAATTTCTTTTTCTATATATGGTTTTAAGACACTATCCACATATTTGGCACAGGCAACCAGGCTGGATCCCCTACCGTCAACTATGGGTCTAAAGGGGGGGTCACAAATCGATTTATGGATTTTGGGGGCTCCAAAAAAAGAAGGCATTTTTGGTGCTGTAATATTCAAGTAGGAATGGATATCAATATCTATAAAATCTTCCAAAAACAAGTCTTCTATAGTCATCCTAACTTTATTATATGCTGTGTTAACCTCATTAATGCTAGTTACCTCATATGGACCATTTCCCAGGTGGTTAGTTAGTTTGTTTATATAATCCACTTGATTCATAAAAATAAGCCCACTACCCTTGTCGGGCTTCATAACCCGAATATTACAATCCTGTAATAATTTTATAAAATCACGTTGTTCATTTGTTATGTTCAGGCTGTGTTTACTTTTATTGCTAGTTTTGTTAGCAGCCAAAAATCTTAAATCCAATTCACAAGATTTTTCAAAAATCTTAAGGTTGCTTACTAACGGTGGATTAAACAAACTAGCTATTCTAAAAGGTTTAATAAGTGAGGAATTCTTGCCTAATATAGCCAACAAATTTAATTTACGAACATACAGTTTCAGGTCAACAATTGTTTTAACTAAGTCCATATGGGAATCAGGGACAAAAGACAGCCCCTTAGAAAAAAAGTCAGCCATAGCGATGGAAATATTGAGGGTGGTATAATTAAAAATCTTAAAATCCCCCTCAGTGCTATATACAATGACAGGCTGACTTGACTCCTTCATCACTTGTTCTTCTGATTCTGTTTGTTCCTCAATGTCATCTTGTTGCTGTTCGACCTCAGATTCCTCTGCCGATAGTTCTGGCCCTGACCAAAACCCTGTACATATTCCACCCGTGGTTGTACAGCCCCATTACTGGTACCGCCCTGCTGTTGCCGATTATCCTTACTCCTGTCAGTGGGTATATACCCTTGGTCTTGGTCATTGTCAAAATCTACCTCCTCCCCCTCATCCTCAAAAAGGGGGCCGTTACTACAGTGACCTTCATCCACAAAAGTATCCAGCTGGTACATGTCATTGTTTATATTATCAGTAATTTTCTGGTTTGTTTTCTGGATAGGCCCTCTAGCCTTATTGTTTGATTGTCCAATTTGTGGTGGCTTGGGATACGCTTTATTATCAGCATACTGTTTTACATCCCTCGTGATTTTCTTTCTCTTGTTATCACACAACTTATTAATGGTAGCGTCAATGCTAGAGAAAACACGAGAGTAATCATATTTATAGTGCAGAAAGTCATGGTTACTTTTAATTTCTTGTTCTAAAGTAGCTAAGTCATTTTTGTACACTTCAACTTGTTGTGTGTAATGTTCAATTAGCATAGCCATATATTCGAAACTGTGCTGATCAAAAAGTGCTAGCAGCTTTTTGTGAAACTCTGAGCCTTCCTCTAGGCCCACCGGGAACCTCCATTGCCTCAACCCCTTAGGCACAGTCTTCTTTTCCAAGCATTCGTTTAAATAAGAGATCTCTAGCTGCAACTTTTTACATCTAAACAATTTGTAATCAAAATCCCCAATAAGCATCGCAATATTGTTAGAATTAAATGTCTCAGTATTTTCTATATTGCTTGCTCCCGCTCTTATGTTGTCGGTAGATGAAAAAAAGTTTTTTCTATTTAAATATAACGATACCGTAGGTACGGAATCGTTAAGAGATAGTACAGTACCTTGTGTAGTAGTGTTCGCTGTTGTTAACACATGCCTTTGTCCGGCTGGGATATTACTCGCATCCGTTGAGGTAGAGCTGCCAGAATCTGCTATGGTATGTAATGCTCCTGCCAGCTGCTGACTCCTAGTTCCCTTACCGTCAACAGCTAGACCTACATCCGAACGAGCGTTAAACTCTCCAGTTTCAGTAGTCTGATGCCCATTTGCTCCTGTTTTGAGTACGTTGTCCAGCTTATCCATTCGTTGAGTGAGCGTGTCCATTCGACCCAATAACATGTGGATAAGGGTTGTAAGATCTCCGTCGGCTTTCGCCTCAACGCCATTCGTGTGACTGTCTATACCGTTGCTCAGGTCACTTCCGTCTTGGGAGAAAAGTAGACTTTGCAAAGCAGCGTTTCCCTCGTTGGCCATAACAAACTACGGAACCAAAAAGCCACACAAACTGTTAAAAAACAAAAAAGCCAAGGGATAACGCTTCCAGCAAGTGTGCGATCCAGATGCAGTACAACCACAGTGGTAGATAGTAATGAAGCAATGATAATTTAGCAATTTAACGTTAGAACTTTAATTATAAACAAGCACTTTCGGAAAGATTCGTATCCTTCCTTCCTCAGACGAAAAACACACATTCAAATGTTACAACTACCCTATTAAATAGGATGACAACAATTCCATTAGCAGATAACTAATTTAAATTAATAATGTGCTAATTTTCTAAATAACTAAAAACTGTTGTATCTGAAAGTCAGCTTGTTCTAGTACCTTGTCTTCAGTCATTAAAAACACAATTCTAAAACCATGAGTGCAAGATGCTTACAACCCTCATATAAATTTATAAATTTATAAACAATATATATATTTAAACTTACCAATGACTCCTAAAAAAATTCTTAACTATTAAAAACTCATTGAAGTTAAAAAACTGTATTTATAGAAATTCAATACTTCCTAGTCAATTACTAATAAATTAACTTACACAAGACTATTGGTGCCACTGCCGTTTTTCAAAGGCAGTAATTTTATCTATCATTAACACTGCCCCGTGCCAAATGCTACTAAAACATTTATAAAATAACCGAACATGTTTTATTTATGTACATTTGATATATTTGAGTACCTATAAATTATTTCTTCAACCAAGTCCAGATGTAATTAATTATTTACAGTTAACAATCACTAAGGTCCAAGATATGAGAGACCCTAAAATCAACTTGAAGATGATTTTTCCTAGTTCATATTAAAAATTGATGTTAAAAATCAGGATGGAATCAAACATGATATTACAAATGATACAAAAATCATGATTTCAGTAAACAATGCCTTCAATGTTATGACCTCCCCTCAATGAAACGGGGTGTAAGTGCAAACAAATATAAAAGTGTGAGACTAAATTACATCATACTACATAATATTGCTGCCCCCTAAAACACAAACCCCTATAAGGGCAAATATATACCTTATAGCCACCTAAAATCTATAAGGTGATAAATTATCTCCTAAGAGTTAAAAGTTTTAATATACATGTAAGGGATATAGCTTCATTTAGGCCTGGAAATGTGTGCAGCCGTCCGCAATTGCCATAGCAGTTCTTCTTTTTCTAATAAGAGCTGCCATGGACCCGAGTTCGATTCTACCTTGATTTGCTTCAAAATGGTAAAATTAAAAACATGGTCCTTATATTGCATAATGTGGGAAGCTAATGAGTTATTGATGTCACTCTTAGAAATTGCATACATATGTTCATATATTCTTTTATGGAATGCCCTTTTGGTCTTTCCAATATAGAAAGCCGGGCATTGTCTACAGCTTGCCACATAGACAACTGCTTTAGAGGTACAGCTAAAATTTCCCATCAACCTATAATTTGCATTATTTATTATCACGTGGCTCCCTTCCTGTATACATTTGCATTGATTGCAAAACCCGCACTTGGTCATACCTTTCAACCTTTCAAAAGTGGTAGCTTTATTAATTTCTAACAGGGCTTTTAGGTTAAAACCTTTTCTGAAAGTAATGTTGGGTGTTGCACCTAACAATTGGTACAAATTTGTATCTTCCGTTATATTTGCCCAATTTTTATATAATATTTTTCTTATGAAATGGTGATCTATAGAAAATGTACATAAAAACCTAACTCCCATGTCGGTTTCATTAATTCTTTTATCATTCATTGCCACCAAATCTTGGTTTATTATCACAGTCGAGTCATGTCTATTTAGAATAGGCTTAAAGTGCCCAGATTCTCTTTTGAACATGACTTCAGACCTGATCTCCGAAATGAGTGAATCAGGGTATCCCCTATTTAAAAACATGTTAGTCAAATTGATACACTCATCGTGGAAGTCATCATCCCTGGTGGTCATACGTGCCGCCCTCACCATCTGCCCTTTAACTACCGCTCGTTTTTGATGGAGAGGGTGGCAACTACCAAAATGGAGAAACCCATTTCATTTCAGAAATACTATGATCTAAGTCTTACTTACAGAGCAAAGCAAGAAGTGCTAATGAGAGAATGTTGTCAGATCCAAAGATAAGTACAAAATGCACAGACACACTCTCTGAGATAGTTCTTAAATTACTAACAGACATTTTTGCTGGGTTATCTCAGATTACATTATTCTTGTCACCCCTGCCTTTAATTCCCAGACTAACAGGAACTTAGAATATAACACCTTTGTGTTAAGAATACTTATCTCTCAGAAGTTTTACCTAGAACTGGACGTCATAAAACTGTTAAGTACTTTTACCTTGAAAACCTGTAATTATTTCTTTTCCAGACAATATAAATAATTTCTAGCTGCAGTCATTCTATCTCATAGTTGAGATAACCACCATCATAAACAATTCCACTTATTTTATTAGAGTTTTGATCTTTTCCAGTAGGGTACACTGTGATTACATTTTTGAAGCTCAGCACATAACATACAGTTTACTTACATTTGTAAGACAAGCATATGGATCATATTAATATTTACAAATGACATAGAATTATTTACAAAATTCTAGCTAGTTAGCGCTGGCAGCCTTCACAATTCCCCCCCATGAAAACTCAAGCTAGATTTTCAAGTGCCCCTTGAGAAACATTGCTTGAGATGGTTGACGCTAACAGGAATTATCGTACCCTATTATCTGTCTTGAGAACCCATTGGTATTGGCATTGCTTATCCCAATTCAGAGCTGCACTATCATATCATATGCTTGCAGTCCTAGGCTGCACCTTAGTAACTTGGCATTTTGCTGGCTGGCTCGATGTAGCCATGTTAAGGGATTGTGGTCTGTAACTACAGTGAATTTCCTTCCATACAGATAAGGCTGAGGTTTCTGCAGTGCCCACACTATAGCTAGATATTCCTTTTCTACAGCTGCATAGCATTCCTCCCTGGATTGGAGCATATGACTGAGATAAACCACTGGGTGCTCTTCTTCCTCTGAAGAAATCTGGATAAGTACAGCCCCCACCCCATGGTTTGAAGCATCCACCTGCACAGCAACTTCTTTGCTGTAATCTGGACTGGATAACATAGGGGGGCCTTGCAAAGCTTCTTTAAGCTTCTGAAATGCCTGCTCACATGCTGGGGTCCACACAACCTTATCTGGACTGTTTTTCCTTGTCAAGTCAGTGAGGGGAGCTGCTATGGTACTATAATTGGGAACAAACTTTCTGTAATACCCAAATGTCACTAAGAATGCCCTCACCTGCATTATGTTAACAGGTGCAAGTCATGCCTGAATGACTTCCAATTTGGCAGCATCTGGCCTGAACTTACCACTCCCCACTCTATATTGTAGGTAGAAGACCTTTGTCATACCCACCTGACATTTGCTGGGCTTAATGGTCAACCCTGCCCTCTGTAGTCTGCCCAGCACCTGCCTGACATGTTGAAGGTGCTTTTGTCAGGAATGGCTGTAGATGGCAATACCATCTAGGTAAGCAAGGGCAAAACCCCCTGTCCTGCTAGGATATGATCTACCAGCCTCTGGAAAGTTGTTGGGACATATTTTCATCACAAAGGGTATCTTTGTGAACTGATACAAGCCAAAAGGAGTCACAAAGACTGACCTCTCTCTAGAACTGGGAGTCAAGGGCACCTGCCAGCAACCCTTGGTAAGATCAATAGTGGTAAGATACTTAGCCCTACCCAGCTGCTCTAGGGTTTCATCTCTCTTAGGCATGGGGTAAGCATCTGATTCTGTGTGACTATTTAATTGTCTGTAGTCCACACAGAATATGGTGCTGTCATCCTTCTTTGGTACCAGCACCACTAGGGAGGCCCATGGACTGATGGACTCCTGTATGACCCCTAGTTCCAACATTTCCTGTTATCTCATCCCTCAGAATCTGTTTGACTCTCTCAGGCACCCAATAAGGGGCCTGCTTAATAGGCCTTTGGGGTCATATATCCACATGTTGCTGCACCAGGTGGATGCACCCTGGTTTCACAGTGAACATGTCCCCAAACTCCTGCAACACTGCTTGAATTTCTTGAACCTGGTTAGGAGATAGCTGCTGGGACATTGCTACCCCTTCCACTGAGGTGTCAATCTAAACCTCACTGAGGAGATCAGTTACCAGATCTCCCTCAGACTCCTTCTGTCATCCACTGCAAATACTCAGCATTAGGGCCTCCCTATCATGGCATAGTTTCATCATGTTAACAAGGAACAATTTGTGCCCCTGCCTCCTGCCTAGCAGTTCTACCATGTAGTTAAGATCACTGATCTTCCTTACCATCTTGTAGAGTCCCTCCCAGGGTGCCTGCAGCTTGTTGTATCTGACAGGAATCAGAATAATTACCTACTGCCCTACAGCATTTTCTATAGCTCGAGCATTCCTGTCATACCAGACCTTTTTCTGCTGTTGGGCTTCTGCCAGGTTCTCGTGGGCCAAGCCCATGAGTTCCCTGAGCCTTGTCCTGAGGTTTAGGACATATGCCACAATAGACTCCTTGTGGGATACACACTCACCCTTCCACTCATGTTAAATTAAATCTAGAGGTCACCTCACACTATTCCCATACAGCAACTCAAATGGTGAAAAACCTGTGGATTCCTGGGGAACCTCCCTCTAAGCAAACAACAGATGGGGCAACAATTTATCCCAGTCCCTCTTAAACTGGTCTGCAAATGCCAGTAGCATCATCTTGAGTGTAGAGTTTAACCTCTCAACAAGACCATTAGTATGGGGATGGTAGGGGTGGTCCTTAGGTGTTTTACCCCTCAGTACTTCCACAGTCAAGTCAGCAGGTCTGGCATGAAATTGGAACCTCTGTCAGTCAGTATTTTGTTTGGGAAACCTATCCTGCTGAAAATCTCTAACAAAGCATTTGCCACCTTTTCTGCCTCAATGAAAGACAGAGTCACTGCTTCAGGGTATCTGGTAGCATCTACTACCACTAGGATTTACTTTTTCCCTGTGGAACTTGGGGTACTCAGACGCCCAACAATATCCATAGCTACCCTCTGAAATGTATCCTCAATCACAGGCAATGGCATCAAAGGAGCTTTCACCTTGTCTCCTGTTTTGCCTACCTTTGGGCATTGCTCACAGGTCCTGCAGTACCCTGTTATATCTCTGGAAATCTCAGGCCAATAAAGGTTCTGCATAATACGTTGCTTGGTCCATTTTATGCCAATATGACCTGCAAAGGGGATATCGTGGGATAAGGCTAGAAGTGCCAGGTGGTAGGCTCTGGGCACTATCAACTGCTGTATTCTCTCACACTCTAACCCTCCCTCAGGGGTCCACTCTCTGTACAGTAAACCTCTGTCCCAGTATACAGAATCCACCTTCCCTTGAGAATCAGGTGCCTCACTAACTACCTCCCTCAGGCTTTGTAATGTAGGGTCTGAGAGCTGAGCCTGTCTCAACTCTCTCTTTGTAACCTTTCCCAGCTCCCCTTCCACAGGAAGTCTGGTATCATCTAACAGAGGTGCCTCACTGTCAGCCTGGGTACTACCAGTCACCTCTGCCCTTGCAGTCACTCTGTCCAAGGGAACATCAGTACCCACAAAAAGCTGTGGCTCACCTTCAGTCTCACTGCTACAGTGTTGCTCCCTCCCTGAAGTAACCACCTCACTAGTCCCGGATGCAAGTGTGCGGTCTGTCTGGGTCTCCCCCAGGTTACCAGACCCACATGCTTGTCTCCAAGCCTGACTGTGTGTAACTGCATGAACACATGGTACTGCATTATCAAAATCATTCCCTATCAGGACATCTGCAGGAATATCTTCAAACACACCTATTTGCTTGCTTCCTTTTCCACTCTCCCAGTCAAGCTGACCCCCTAGCCAAATGTATGTGGAATGGAGTTCCTCCTAAACCACTAACTGAAGTAGACTGGCCAAGCAAGTAGTGCTCCTCTGTAACCATTGCAGGCTTCACAATGGTTGGGTCAGAGGCTGTGTCTCTCTTAGCCATGGTTTCTTTCCCATTCACTAAGATAGGATATAACTTTTGTGGTAGTTTGGTAGCATTGTAGTCTCAAGACAACTTACTGCTAGCATTTTGTCATTCCCACTTACTGGCTCTCCCACATTTTGTTCCCCACCTTGCCTCTGTGGACATCTGTATGCTACATTGCCCCACTGGCTGCATTTAAAACATTTTACCCTACATACTGTATGTGCACCTGGACTAGTGACTTAACCTGCTACTAGCAGATTCGGTCGGGGCAGTTTGGGCTGCCCACCATGGGTTCCCTTAGACCCATGAGCAGCACTGGGTGTCCCTTTCCTGTGCAGCAATGCCCTGCTTGCTAGGTATAGGTCTCTCTTCTTCCGCAATTAATCTACAGTAAGGCATTGTCTATCAGCTAACCAAATTCTCGTGTCCTCAGGCAAAGTGCTAAGTGCTTGCTCCCTCAACAAAAGGTCTGCCAGCCCTTCAAAAGTGATGACCTGAAATCCAT
This sequence comes from Protopterus annectens, assembly GCF_019279795.1. Classification (NCBI taxonomy): domain Eukaryota; kingdom Metazoa; phylum Chordata; order Ceratodontiformes; family Protopteridae; genus Protopterus; species Protopterus annectens. The sequence continues at coordinate 1,144,995,950 of NC_056732.1, read as the reverse complement.
GCAACCACCTATGAAAATAAGTGCTTAGTCCAGCAACATATTCACACACACTTTCATCTGCCTTGCATCTATGCTCACAAAACTTTTTCCTATAAGCTTCAGGTGTTAACTTAAAAAATTGCAGTAAACATTTCTTTACAACATTGTAATTTAAATAGTCATTATCAGACAGTCTGGAAAGAACAGTTACAGCTTTATCATGGAGTAAGGGGGTCAGAAACCGTACCCAGAACCCTTTGTCAGCATCATACCATTTACATACCCTCTCAAACATATGAATGAAACTATCAAAATTATCCCCCTCTGTAAATTGTGGAAGAAATTTACTGACCTGTGTTGCTTCTGGGGTTTGTTTACTCCCTTCTCCATTACCTCCATGACTCTGGCGAAGAGTCAGCATCTCCTTTTCATGTTGCCTCTTCCTCTCCTTCTACTTAGCTTCCAGACATAGCAGTTTCTCATTTTCCTCAGTCTCTAGACAACTCAGTCTCACTGCTGACTCTATTTCCAAATGCTTGGCTCTAGCTCAAGTCTCTTTAACTCCAGATGGATTTTTACGTCCTCTGTGGAAAGATTGAGCTGTCCATTTTCTGAGAGTTGTACATCTCCACTGCCAGTCTGATCATCATCCTGGCTGCTATTTTCTGATGCAGCTGTGAGTAAAGATGCAATCATGTCTGCATTAGACAGGTTGGCATGCAGCAGTCATTTAGCCTGGCACATCTCAGCCAACTGGCTCCTTGTCAGCTTGCCATACTCCTCTGCTGACATCCTTGCCTGCTCTCCCTGACTAACTAAGTTAACAAAAAAAATAAAACAATTGTGATATGAACTCTGAATGTTCACTGTGTGGCTGATTAAGAGTACAAGCACCTTCATTGATCACTGTACACAAGCTAGAGAAATTCAATATCCACACCACTACAAGCCAATTAATATGTGATCTGGCTATCTCACCACTATCAAACAATTAATATGTGATGTGGATATCCCACCACTGCCAACCAATTAATATGTGATGCCCCTGCACTGGCCCAGTAAACAAGGAGCCTCAATCCTCCCCACTAATACCAGTGAGGGACGTGTACATTGAGAGGATGACAAGCACACACACAGTAAAGTACAATTTCCCTTAAGAGCACACAGAGATCATAGTCAGTCTGGGGCTGTTTATCCCTCTTTCTCCAGATCCCCAATAAGACTCCCCACTGGCACAGCTATAGGGTTAAGATCTCAGCTGAGTGGTCAAGCCTAAACCTCCAGCACCCTCTCTGTCCAACCAGTGCTTCATGTCCCTGCCAAGTAGCTCACACACACACACACCCACACACACACACACACACACACACACACACACACAAACACACACACACACACACACACACACACACACACACACACACACACACACACACACACACACACACACACACACACACACACACACACACACACACACACACACACACACACACTTTGACATATGATTTATATACAAACATGCAGACAATCCTGGGGAAGGCTGGCACAGGTTATCTAGCTATTCCCCTTCTACTCAGACTATAAGGTAGTAAACATTGCCACCAACCAGCTCTTTATCAGCTACTGTAAGCCCCTTCCAAAAAGGTGATCAATTCTACTGTGCAATGTTACTATTATCCAATTGTAAGTGTGACCAAGACTAAGGCTTTTCAAGAGTGGCCTGTACAGTGTCACCAATACATGCAAGTACTCTTAGAGCATAAATATCTCTAAACAAACCAGCCATAATTAAAAGGTTTAAATATATTTAATAATAAATAAAAGCACAAGACAATACTCAATAACTCAATACAGTGACAACAGAGTTCAGAGTCACAAGAAATATTTTAAAACAACATTGCAGGACAGTCTCATATACATGCAGAAAACATCTAAACTAATCTTACTATATTCCTATCTATCTCTAAGAGAAATACTAAGATCTAAGTCTTACTTACATAGCAAGGCAAGAAGTGCTGATGAGAGAATGTTGTCAGATCAAAAGACAAATGTAAAATGCTCAGACTCACTCTCTGAGATAGTATTTAAATTACTAACGAACATTTCTGCTGGGTTATCTCAGATTACATCATTCTTCTCACCTATGCCTTTAGTCCACAGGCTAACAGAAACTTAGAATACAAGACCTCTGTGAAGATTTGGGAACAATTTTTCAATATTATACTGGCTTAATGTACTGAGCCCAGGAAACTCCTGTCAGGAATCATATTATTACAAGATATTAACCCTAGTGATAAGAATCTTCATATGTACTTCTATGTTAAAATATGGAAGCATTCATGTAAATAGTGTACATATGTTATAAGAATGTTGTTACAAGCTTTGTTTGGAAATTACCTGTGTATTCCTCGGTCAAATGTTTGTATGAACAAGTTGAAAAATAATAAAGAATTATTATTGAAAAAAATATACTTATCTCTCAGAAGTTTTCCCTAGAACTGGAAGTTGTTAAACTGTTAAACACTTTTACCTTGGAAACCTGTAATTATTTATGTGTCCAGGCAATATAAATAATTTCTAGCAGCAGGAATTCTGTCTCCTAGCTGAGATAACTACCATCATAAACAATTCAACTTATTTTCTTAGAGTTTTGCTCTTTTCCATTAGGGTGCACTGTGATTACATTTATGAAGCTCAGCACATAACATACAGTTTATTTACATTTATAAGATGAGTCTATGGATCATGTTAATATTTACAAATGACATAGAATTATTTACAAAATTCTAGCTAGCTGTGCTGGCAGTCTTTACACCTGCCCTCCCTCAGCAGCAACTAGACTAAAAACTTCTCCAAAGCAGATTCTAACCTCTTACAGGATGGTATAAATAGCTTCACTGCACCTATCCCCTCAGACAGAACTGGTAGCTATGCCGAGCTCTACACCAATGCCCTATACAAGAACCTGTATAACTGCATTGACTCGGCAGTACCTGTTAGGACCAGAACAAGCTCATCAAGGAAGAGCAGACCTACCTTTGACTGGTGTCAAAGTCATGGCCTCAAACTCAATGCAAAAAATATGTATTATCTTCCCTTTTACTAGGAGTGACTTTCCTGCAAATGACCACATCAATGACAATACCCTAAGTACTCACTCAGTGGTGAGAGATCTGGGCAGTCAGGTTGACAGCAACCTTGCATTTGATCACCATGTTTCCACGGTGCTAAGAAGGGCATTCTATATGGCTCATCTCATAAGTAAGGGCATTGTCTGTAGAAAAGGAGAAGTTATCACCTCCCTGGACTCTTCACTCATTAGGTCAATAATTGGGTACAATGCCCCTTTTGGTTTCAAAGAACCTGCAGCAATTGGAGAGACCACAAAGGTTCCTCACAAGGAAAATTCAAGGTCGTCAGCAGCTATCCTATGTGGATTGTTTGAAATTACTGTCACTTTATTCAGTTTCATACAGACTACTCAGAGGTGATCTCTGACCCTGCATTATTGGAAGTGCTGCACATCCACAAGTCAAATGGCACACGGGTTACTAACTCTAAGGACCTAAACCTGGTATGAGACATCAGTAGAACCTGCTGGAGGGACTGATTTGTCTCCCAGAGATTACCACACCTTTGGAATAGACTCCCACTTCACATTAAATAGAGTACCTCATGGGTCTCTTCAAACGCAGTCTGGACGATTAGATGGGTAACTGTAAATTCACCTCAGGGGTTCCACCTGTGTTCCTCTTGGGGTAAATCTGGCTAGGCTTGTAAGGGCCCTCAGCCCATTAACCTAGTAACGTCCTATGATTGTATGATCCTAACATTTAAAGCTTAGCATTTCAATATTGTGCTGCTGCTTATGTAAATTTGTCAGAAGAAATGAGAACTGCCTTTAAACCCCTGACTGGTCTAATTGCTTTGTTTTGCTATGAAAGGGAAGTGTTAAGTTCTCCTCCTTTCTGCAGTAAAAACAGTGGAAAACAGTTCTACAGTTTATATCAGCTGCTGTGTTCCTAACATTGGCAGGATTAATTGCCTGAGATTGACAGAAGTCCCTGATAGGGTAATCTACAGATTTAACTGTGTCTATGATATGCCATGCAGGTGGAGATGAATTCCTCTGCAAAGTTTGTGAGAAGTTAACCTTAAAAAAAGTAGGTGAGCTTTCCCTTACCTTGATTCTAGTGCAAAGAAATAAAAGTTTTAAGAAGTACTGGCAGTTTTCTGGTACCTACACAGTACTGGAACAATATTGTAGGGAGAAGAGAAACCTAAGGAGAGAATTAAACTGTAGGAGAGAGAACTGAGTTTTCCTTTAAAGCTAACTATTTTGTCATGTTGTGTTTTAGACATTATCTTTTGATGTTTCTGAAGCTCATGGTTAATTCCCTCGGTGGCTCATACTAATACCATGCTGAAGTATAGCACCCAATCTCAGATTTAAGAATTCATTGATAGCTATGTCCATTATAGAGGTCCATTCAGAATGCATTGCAATAGGCATTGTAGGCCCACTTGAGAAGCTGAATAATTTATGTCCTGGTAATTACTGATTATGCAAAACAATTAGCTGAGGCAGCACCCTCTGAAGAATCAATGCAAATCCATAGCAACAGAACACGCAATGTCCTTCTCTATGTCCAGAGTGATGAATGGACTTTGCAAGTGCTTTAAAGTGAAACAGCTAAGGGCATCTGTATACCACCCTCAAATAGATGATACAAAGGGTTGCAGAGATGGGTGGAAGAAATTTGGTTCATCTACTGCTATTTCTTCTCTTTGCTTTAAGCAAAATACTCCAAGCTTCAAATGGATTCAGTTTATTTGAACTGCTGTAAGATAGACGTCCACATGACTAGCTAGATGTAGCAAAAGAAATATGGATGCAAGAAAGCACTACTTTTAGAAGTGTGATGGGACATGTTTTATTTATTTATTTGGATTTACAGGACAAGTTAATACAATGATGCTGTCAGTGAGAAGATATACTGAGGGGCACAAAAAGTAAAATAGAGAATGTATAACAGAAATGCTGTTATTAGAGAGGGCAAATCAGGAGGTAAGACATTTCTGAAGACAAGATTATAACAAATGGCAAGGCCCTACTGAAGTGACAGTGAAAGTAATTTGAAACAAATTAAAAGCTGATGCCACTGGGAAAAATGAGACCAGAACAGCTGTAGGTCATAATTGTTCTGACATTATAGAGAGAAAATTCCACTGAAGTTTTATTGCATGTTTGCAGGGGAGGTTAAGTTTTCTACAGCATGCCCTGAAGTCAGAATACATAGACACTGTCAGTGTATGTGAAACAAGAAGGAAGATAATTTGTACCTGGAAATAAGGAAATGTTCTCTGTATTGCCTGGGGGAAATAAGGGAATGTTCTCTGTATTGCTTGGTATGACCACTTTGAGTTGTTTGAATCTCAACATCAAGTGGTTAGGGATGCAGTACAAAAATGCTTAAACGTTAGGCTATAAAATAATTGCAGACTAAGTTGAATAGTCCTGCTGTACTAGTACCCAATCTTGAAGGGTGTATTATGTTTTGCAATGACTTCTGGAAGCTAAAGAGCATATCTAAATTTGATTCATATTTCAAGGGATAAGAAACTAAGAGTAATGCTACTCAATGCCAGAAGTCTAAACCTCAAGATGCACGCACTCGAAACTCTCCTTAGCATGGAGAAAATCGATATCTGTGGTTCAAGGTTATACCTCATACCATGCTTTTTGGCCCCAAAACTTGGACCGTACCACAAAAGGAGGGGGAGTATCGATATTCATCAAAGATACCCACACCTCCAGGTTGGTGGCAAAGCACGAAGCATCAGAGACTATCCATGTGCAAATAACAGTGGGTAGAACTGCCTTCCAGTTTATAGCCTGCTACAGACCACCCTCCCAAACCCAGGAACCCCACTTGGCCTTTCTGAGAACACTGGAAAATATGAAGGTCTCTCCAAACACCATTATATTGGGCGACTTCAACTACCCAAACATAGACTGGGAGCATTACTCTAGCTCCAACACCCTAGCCCAAAGGTTCCTAGAATTTATAAACTCAAATGCTATGGAACAACTTGTTACCACTCCCACAAGAATGGAAAACATACTGGACCTGATCATCACCAACATGGGGACTCTATGCTCCAGACCAGAAGTGTATCCCACACTGGTAAGATCAGACCATAAACTAATCTCACTGGATATTCATATCCCGACTCCACCCCCTGCCCTGAAAACCACAGTGAAAAACTTCTCTAAAGCAAATTTCACACTCCTCAAAACTGAGGTGGAATCCTTCAAAGCCCCCGGGCCTGTGGAAAATATGGCCCAGACTGCAGAATCCTTTATAAACGCATTCTATGAACACCTTCAGGAATGCATGGATCATGCAATCCCAAATAAAACCAAGACCCAGTCCTCCAAAGGCAGACGTCCTGTCTGGTGGACCCCAACCATAAACAAACTATACAATAGAAGGTGAAAGCTACTACATGATAGAGCAAAATCCCAAAAAGGGAAGGCATCTCTGATCAGTATTAGCAAAAAACTACGGGCACTCATAAAATCGTCTAAGGCCAGCTTCGAGAGAAAAAATGCACAGGACACTAAGGATAATCACAAGGCTTTCTTTAGTTATGTTAGGAACCTGGGTGAGAATTCCCAGATATGTTCAGAATTAGTCCAAAATGACAAAAAATACACCAAACCCACAGACATTGCCAACATCCTAGCTGACAGGTTCAGTGCAAACTTCTCCCCCCCTCCCCACCAAAAGGGCAAATATTTATCCCAGCAGAGTGCTGCCCCCCTGACATCTCAGATGCTCAGGTAAGAGCTGCCCTATCCAAAGCAAAAAACACAGCATCAAATGGGACCAGACGGTGTCCCGGGCTGCGTCATACATGAACTCCAAGAAGAGCTAAACCCAAACATAAAACTACTGTTCAATCCTAGCCTTACTACAGGATATGTACCCAAAGAGTGGCGTACAGCAACAGTGGTCCCTCTCCACAAAGGTGGTGCCTCAATGGATCCTGGAAACTATCGCCCCATAAGCCTGACTAGCTTAGTCTGCAAAGCTATGGAAAGGATCATCATGGACCTCATAAATAAAGATATTCGGACCTACAGACACTGGATCCTACCCAGTTCGGCTTTGTTAAGGGCAGATCCTGCCTCTTAAACCTGGTTGATTTCTTTGAAACAGTCACCAAGGCCATTGACGAGGGGAAGGTGGTCCACACAGCCTACCTGGACCTCGCAAAAGCTTTCGATACAATACCTCACTCGGGCATTATAGATAAGCTCACCAGATTAAATATAAACCCCTATGTCACTAGATGGGTTGCACACTAGCTCAAGGACAGAACCCACATGGTTAGAATTGCTAGAGCCATGTCAGACTTCAAAACAGTTACAAGTGGTGTCCCACAAGGCTCAGTCCTGGGACCTCTCTTGTTCGGTATATATTTCTCGGAGGTACAGGCCAACACGGAAGGACTGTGGCTGACTAAGTTCGCAGATGACTGCAAACTGGGCGCCATAATCGACTCCCCAGCCGACACAAGCATCCTCCAAAAGGGCCTCATAGAAACAGACAACTGTTGCCAGAGCCATGGCCTCAAGCTAAATGCCAAAAAGTGTATAGTCATCCTCTTTGGCAAAAACAAAGTGCCCACAAATTACCACATAGGTGGTAATCTATTAAGTACAGAAGAAGTAATTAGGGACCTGGGGACCCAAGTTGACAGCAATCTCTCATTTGACAACCACGTGGCCAAAGTGGTTAGAAAAACATTTTATATAGCCCACCTAATCATGAAGGGATTCACATCTAGATCAGGGGAGGTCATCGTGCCTCTTTACTCATCCCTCATCAGGCCCATAATTGAGTACAATGCTCTTTTCGGGATGTACCTTACCAGACATCTGCAGCAACTGGAAAGACCCCAAAAGTACCTCACCAAGAGGATCATAGGGCTCAAACAGATGCCATATGCTGCCCGGTTAAAGAAACTCCAGCTCTACTCAGTGGCATACCACCTGCTCAGAGGTGATCTGTGCCTGACGTATAATGCCATGTCCAACCCGGAATTAATGGACATGCTGCACCTCAGAAAATCCAAATCCCATCGAGCTACGCACTCGAGAGACTTGAACCTCAGCACTGAAATAAATAGGACATCCTGGAGGGACAGATTCATAACCAAGAGGCTCCCTTCACTCTGGAATAAAATTCCAGTCCCTCATTGACTCTCTTCAAGAGAAATCTTGATGAGTGGATGGGAGATCGTCGGTTTACCCCGGGTATCACTTCTGTGTCACTGTTAGACAGAGGCACAGTATACTAACCTCGAAAAAGGGCATAGCAAAATTAATTTAAAATGGGTGGCGAAAGCCAAACACACTCTGGCTAGGCTTATAAATGCCCTAGGGCAGATAGCCTAGTATGAACCTATGAACCTATGAACCTATGACTTCTGCTAGGAGAATATCTGAGCTACAAGCACTTATGGTAAGTCAACCCTACCTCATTTTTTCACAAGGACAGAGTTTCTTTGAAATGTAATCCTTTTATGCCTATAGTGGTATCAAAACTTACTCGAGTCAGGCTATTAGTCTCCCTGCTTTCTTTCATGAACCCAAGAACAAGGGTGAAATGATTCTTCACACTCTATAGATCAAAGGCTTCTAAAACCAGAGGATGAAAAAATGGAAACAGTGCAAAACTAGCCCATGTTAAGCATTAAAAATAAATGAAAGCTTTATTGAGTCTGCTAAACTATTATCAGAAGTTCATATATGATTTTGTGAGTATTGCCACCTGACCAACTTGACTAAAAGTAAGGCTCCAATAAAGCTGAAGTACAGACAAATCTAGTGGAACAACTGGTATGCATGGATGTCTCCAAGGTTGGCATAAGTACAGTCTTTCTTCATGTTTTTGATGGGGAAGAACTCACCATCTGCTATGTTAATAGGAAACTTTGTAATGCTGAGAAATGCCACTCAGCTACAGAAAGCAAATATTTAGCCATTAAGTTGGTCTTCTTCACCCTGAAATTAGAGGTGTAGCAAACTGTAATTACCCCTGCTGCCATCCCCAGCCTGGTATCTCCCACAAAAAGCTCTTCTCCATAAGTGATGAATAGCAAAACAAGTCTCTTTTATTTTTAAACTGAAGCAAACTTATTGCTGCAATGTATATTTATAGTCATTTCTTAGATCGAATGGATGTAACATCAAATGTTTATTGGTCAAACGTTTTTTGTCCTTTGTCAGTATTTCTGGGGATAAGGAATTTGCTCTATCCATAATGTGGTGCAATCTTGGAACTGATATATGTATGTGTGTACACACACACATATATATATATATATATATATATATATATATATATATATATATATATATATGTATGTATATATAAGTTGCAGCATTGGAGAGTATTTGGAAGGGGGCTTGCCCAACTACTTAAAAACATTTTTGCTTGTTTTTTTAGTCTCACTTTTTATGACATCCACTATTTTACATTTCACACCTCTGATCTGTCGATATTTTAATACAGATCCACATTATGTCGCTCTAAACACACACACACACACACACACACACACACATATATATATATATATATATATATATATATATATATATATATATATATATATATATATATTATATATATATATATATATATATATATATATATATATATATATATATATATATAGATATAACCATATATATATATATATATATATATATATATATTTATTTATATGTGTGTGTGTGTGCGTAATGTGTTTTGGAAAGCCGTGATGGTGCAGCGGTAACATTGTTGCCTCAAAGCAAGAGGTTCTCCTGTTCGATTCTTGGTTGGTGCACCTTCTGTGTGGAGTTTGCATGTCTTCTCTGTGGTCGAGTGACATTCAAAATACATGTGTGAATGGGTGTGCCTTCGCTGAAGGTTGGGCATTGAGCTGGCACCATAAAAATCTACTGCCAATCATTAGCAGACCGGAGTTCTGCTGTTTCAACCCCTAACCAGGAAAAGCCGAAAGAAGAGCAACATCAAAAGGAGGTTTTAGTTCCCTTCTCAATTACATTGCTTGTTTTTATAATTGGTGTCTGATGCATACCTTGTAAATATATTTGCAAACAACATTTCTATTTTTTTCCCCAGATTGATTGCGTTATTTTTGAGCTCTGAAATTCTGAATTTTTAAATGGATTTGCAGTTATAATAAAAAATTGGCTGTATAGCATAAAAGCATAATAATAAACTTGGCTGTATAAAAGGCACATACAGCACTCCCTGCATTACTGAGAAAATATAAGATGAAATACTGTAAACATAATTTTGTCAAATAACATGCAACAAAAGTCAATTGTTTAACTGTTCTATAAGCATATATCTATCTATATGAGTATGGAAGTTTACACTGGCTTTTATTAATCAAAAACTTCAAAAAAGAGCACAGTACATCCTGGGGTGATAGCATTCACAGCAAGGCAACAGGCCTGCTTGCATTTACTTTTCCTTATTCATATACTTGAAAGAGTAGAGCATTTTCTCAGGAACTTGCTGCATCACTCTGTTATGCTTTTTTAATCTTTAAGTCTTTATGGTGCAAAATGTAGACAGCAGAGTTTGTGTCTACGGCATTAATTCTCAAAATGCTATGAGGGTATCTGAAATGCATGTGTTTAGATATTGTTTGGTGAACTTTATCCCACTATACTGCTGGAGTGTCTTTACAAAGTGCATAATCAGGAAGCAATCCTTGATAATCTCCTGTCATTTCAAAAATTAATCTCTGCTATAATTGAGTTTTATCATTACAAGCGTAGGAGTGGATCCATTATTAAAGAGTGCACCTTATCTCAGAACTTAGGTATTGCTGTGCAGGACATGATTATCTTGCATGTGGGTTACTGCAAGGACCTTTATGTGAAGTTTTCAAACATTATGCTCAAAAGCTGCAACATGTGGAAAATTCTGATATGAAGCTCTGTACGTGGTCTTCTGGGTACAGTCATTTTACACCTGTCTTATGTTCACTGCACTGCTTCGTTAATAGAAATACAATCATCTTTAAAGCTTTAGTAATGATGTGCAAGGTCCTATATAACTAGATCTCAACTTATTTCATGGAATCTCTGATGTCTTACCTCCTTGCTTGGGCTAACCACTTACCTACCTTAGAACTTCTTGTGACACCGGTGTTACTCTTGAGGCTTCTGGGTTCAGGTCCTGCTTCCATTGAGTTACTGACTGGTTGGATTTGTTAAACCAGCTTTAAATGGTACCTGAAGATACAGCTTGATCACAAAGCATTTTGGGAAGATTTTCAATTGAAGCACACTCGTATCATCCCTTGTTGCTTAAATTATTATTTATGCAACTTATTCTAGTATTTTCTGCTATATGTTATTATACTGTCCCGAGTTTAATATGCATGTAAATAAAGACTGAGTGATTAACTGTTTGATTTAATGGCTGACTGACTAAATTGAATTCATTTTCTTCCTGCTAAAAAGTAAATCTTTTGTTTTGTCTTATTCTCTTACATTAAGGTGGCAAATCTTCTAAACTACTGAACTTCAGACCTACATTACTGGAAAAATGGGTTCACCTGTGAATGATCAGCTGATGGATTTCTGCCAGGTCACAGCACAAAACAGCATTACTAACTTTCAAAAACTGTATTAATGAAACAGAAAATCAAGGGGAAATGGTTACATCCACATTTTAGACCTACCCGAAGCATTTGATTTAGTTTCATCTCTTATATGTTATTTAGACAAAGGAAGTTGACCTCACAACCAGTATTAACAATTGCAGTGTGCACATCTGACTGATGAGCTGCCAAACTTTCATATTATATTGTATGTGCCACATGGTTCAGTATACCTTTAGACTTAAATTTATTTATAAATACAATGCATACAGCCTGTCATTCAGCAATTCTGTAATTGTATGCAGATGACTCAACATGTGCAGTGTCTTCATTCAAACAGCTCTGAGATGGCATACAGTATTCCTTTTAAAAAAAAAATGAAAACTTGTAAGAGCAATCTAAACCACTCCTAAATACAAATAAAACTAAATTAATGATAATTTCACCACCAAACCAGCAATCAGCTTACTACGATTTAAAAATATTATCAACCAATAATGCTAGAGCTGAGTTAGTATAAAGTGCAAAACTATATGGAATAATAACTGGCCACAGATTATGATCACATAAGTATATTACATATGCAGTTAAAAAAACATGCTATAAACCAGGAGTTCTGAATCAAGTCAAATCTTTTCTTTTACAACACACACAAGAAACCTTGCCCATGAGATTAGACTAAGATTATACTTTTTACTCAACTAGCACCCTAGCAAATCTCTTCCCCCCTCTCAATGGTTACACAAAGAGGAGCATATTATCCCCTGGTACCATTCCCCTTGTAACACACTATACCTGAAATCATGGATCTGCACTTTCCTACTTTCTTTGCTGCCAGCTTGGTAGAAATGGGCATCCTGAGACAATGTAAAAATTGCCTCATGTTCTCTGCTAATTACCTCATTTTCAAACAATCTGATACAGTGTTTGAGAGATGTACCTGTGCACTGTGTCTGGAGGAAAGGCTCTTGTAAAGTCACTACAAATATCAAGCAGGTTGTCAGAAACACATACCACTATACAGTACCTGCCACACTATGCAATACCTGCCACACACACACTACAAAACACATAGACCCACATATGCTGAGGCTTTTAAACCTCAAAGGCCTCCCAGATGCAGTAATTACAATAAGTATGTTCAGCAACTTCAAAAACACAGTATCAAGGCAACAGGTACTATGACACATTCAGACTGAACTTACAGTGTCTCACTGCCTCAGTCCATAAGGCAAATTACTAAACAACCCAACATTCTGGTCACAGGAGACTTCATTGTGAGGCACAGCAATGTCTCACTCACCAGGCTGAGCAAAGAGTGGGTTATGGTCAGATGCTTCTCAGGGGCCAGGATCTACCACATCAGGCACGCACTTAGGTCATTGAACCACAAGTACCAGTATGACTCAGTTAATGTCCATGTGGGTTTACATTTTGTGAGATGTACTCCCTTCCACACAATGTCTTACTGCATTTACTTCCATATTGTGCTAAGCGGACATAAATGCGGTTGAATGTTATGCAGGAGGACGTTAAGCGAAACACAATGTAAGGTATACAGTGTCCTAGTTATTTAATGTTCAATGGGATAGAACCTATCCTGGACATTAAGTGAAGGTCACCTGTATATGAAGAGAGACATGATGCAACTCTGAGACTATGTGCACCAGGCTGGTATGGGCCTAATATTGAGCAGTATTCTACCTTGTCCAAGGATGATGCCACAATATGAATAAAAAATAAATGAGTTTAATTAATGGCTTAGTTTTTTGGTGTTGGTCAAAGTGAGTACAATATTTGTCAGCCTGGGATGATATGGTTGATAAACCACAATGCTTCACCTGGGATATTCTGCACTTGTCCCTTCTAAGGTTTTGAATATTGGTTAAAACCTTGTCCACCTCCATAATGCTTTTTTAGGCACTGTCAACCAGGTAAACCATGCAACGTAGCTAAACAAACCCAGAATAATCTAAAGGTTTATTTCTTAATGCCAGGAGTATAAACAAAAAATTCTACTCCCTGCAACCTTTACTAACCCTGGAGAATGCAGACGTTTGTGTAGTTACTCAGACATCTTTTAAAGCCATGGAGAGCACTCCAGAAATGCAGGGCTATAATGCTTTTTACACATTTAGACAACTATCACACAGAAAGGGGCAAAATGTGGAGGTGTGTCAATTTACATCAGAAACACTCACACATCAAGGTGGGTCAAGCAGTGTGATACACTTGGTCTCCTCCAGGTACAACTCCCTATAAGTCAAGTCCCATATCATATCTTTGCAAGCTATATCTCACCCTCTATGACCCATTCAACTCAACATCTTGCTCCTGGGTAACTTTAAATACTCTACTTTAAACGATGAATCAAACATAATCTCAAACATGTAGGTTCAAAGATCCCTGGAGTTTATCAGCACAAATGCCCCAGCCCAGCTGTTTTGTACACCCACTAAGGCTGCCTTCATCCTTGATTTAGTCCTCACTAACATGGGGGAAAATTGCACACACACCCACAAATGTAGTGTCCTCATTGGTTAGGCTAGACCATAAATCTGTCTCCTTTGAAATAAAAATAGAACCTAGGACACCAGTTAACATGGACACTTTTTAGAATTATTCCTAACTGTTAAGTGACACCCACATAAAGTTTTAAGTCCATCATGAACCCAGAGAACACTACTTTGTATGCGGAGTCATTTACAAAAACCCTATACAATCATGTATACACCTGCATACAGAGGAAGAGAAGCAGTACCTACCCAGAATAAGCAGAGGATAAACTCCAAGAACAAGCCACCCTGGTGGAATCTTAACATCAACAGGTTGTATAACAAAAGGAAGACGATCTTGGCCAAAAATAGGAAATGCAATGTCCAGCAAAGTATGAATTCCCTCATCAAACTAAATAAACAACCCAGAAGACTAATTAATTCAACCAAAGACCAAATTTGAGGTAAAAGTAGCAACATGAACTAAGGGCAACAATAAAGCATTCTTCAGTTATGTCTGAAATCTCCAAGGCAATGCACAACAATTTGTTGAACTAATTCTAAATGAAGTGACTTATATTGAGCAAGAGGATATAGCAAATCTATTAGCTGATAAACTAATTTCCAGTTTTACCCCTCTTTCTTTTTGTGATACCTTGCAGGAAATGCCCTCAACCATAGTGCCCTCCACTATCACTAGGGCCCAAGTACTGAATGCACTCTCCAAGGCCAAAAACACTGCATCATTGGGACCTGATAATATTCCAGAATGCCTTCATAATAACATGAAACATGGCCTATTAAAACTACTAGACGCACTGCTTATTCATAACCTCCAAACAGGCTTTGTGTCAAGTGAATGGTGGACTATAACTGTTATCCCTCTGCACAACGGTGGACCATCCATGGATCTGAGAAACTACCAACCTATAAGCCTGACTAGTCTCAACATGGAAAGAATTATCATGGACCTGATAAATAATGAAGTTCAGACATTGGATTCAACTGAGTTTAGTTTCTTCAAGGATAGGTCATGCATATTCAGCCTGTAGACTTCTTCAAGAAAATCACCAAAGCAGTGCATGAGGGTAAAACAGTGCATACTGTCTACCTTAACCTGGCCAAAGTATTCAGTGCAATACCCCATTCCAGAATTGCAGACAAGCTCATGAAATTAGATATAACCCCCTACATCACCCACTGGATAGCCAGCTGGTTCACAGATAGATCACTAGAAGTCAGGATAGGTGAGTCTGCCTCCATATAATAGGGCAGTCACAAGTGGAGTCCCCCAGGTCTTAGTGCTGAGACTGCTTTTCTTTGGCATCTATTTCACTGAAGTCATGGTCAGTGTCAAAGGCCTCTAACTGACCAAGTTCACAGATGATTGCAAACTAGGTACATTCATAGAACTCCCCAAAAGGCACAAATATTTTCCAAGAAGGTCTGACACAGACTAATAACTGGTGCCTGAGATACAGTCTAAAACTCAATACCAAAAATGCACAATAGTATCTTTTGGAAAGACAACCATTCCTGGGAATTACTATGTTGATAATACACCCCTAAGAGTTGACCCTGTGGATAGGGATTTGGGAACACATAATTGTTTCATAGGTTCATATGAGAATAATAGGCTCATGGCCCATGAACCCTTAAAAGCCTAGTAATGTGTACCCAAAGTTAACCTAATTTTCACTCACTAAGAGCTAGAGGATGGCTTAAGTTTGCCTATGCCTTTGAGTATTTTACAGTCTGCTCTTGTCCTTAAGGGACACTGGTGCTACCCCAAGAGTGAATTTAACATTCCACATCCATTTATCCATACTGCATTTGAAAAGGATCAGGGAAGGGCTCTGCTTTTTGTAAATAGGAAGCTTGTTCCAGAGAAGGGGAAATCTGAGACACATATCTGTCTCTCCACCATGTTTTGTTTATGTCACAGCTCAGGTTTAGATCTTTAGATCAGGTGGTCTTCATACAGTTTGTCTTGTGAATGTGTAACAGTTCCATTGGGGCTGGATTTCAGAGTACCTTCAGGTTAGGCATAGATCACCCCTTAATAGACAGCAGGGGAGAGTAAGAGAGTGAAGGGATAGGATTTTTAGTTACCCTGCATTGGACATGTTGTTTACACCCTGTATCTTTTGGTACATCACCTCTGAGCCTGAGCCAGCTGTTGTAAGTGCCAGGTCAAGTATATGCAGAAAGGTACATTGTACTTGATTATTGGTCTGATGAGGGACAAGTACAGTGGGACTATAACTTCCTTGTATCTGGATGCCATGTCTTTACTTATAAGCTGTGCCACATAAAAAGACTTCTCACCACTGTGGATACATGGTGGTCGAAATTCAGGCTACTATCAATCTGTGTACCCAGTTTTCTCACCCCTGAGTCCATTCTTTGGAGTGTACTATTAAAGCTGTAATTTGCAGGTGGTATTTTACTTCCCAAAGGGTAAGTTATGGATTTTTTTTTTTTTTTTGCATTTAGTTTTAGGCCATGGTTCTGGCACCAGTCATTTGTTTGAGTACAACCTTACTGAAGAATCTCTACATCACTGGGGGATTTGATGACTGCCCCCAATTTGTTTGTTTTAGTTGCACTGAGGAAGGCTATTAGATTTTAGCCGAAGCTGGTTTGCTTGTGTCATTTCTCTATGATTGATTTGCCACATGAAATTTTTATATAGCCTGTCTCCGGAGTGCTGGTTCATCTTTTGCTGTTGCCCCCAATCTGCAGTCATCAGCAAACGTGGTCATGCAAAGGTCTTCTACATTAGTTTTGACTTCAGAGAAGTATATTCTAAACAGGAAAGATCTCAGCACCGAGCCCGGTGGTGCACCTCTAGTAAATGGCTTCTAATTGGATCTGGATTCTCCCACTCTAGCTAAACATGTATCCTATCCATGAGCCATTTGGCTATCCATCTGCTGACATAGGGATTTATGCCCAGTTTTGTGAGTTTATCTATAATACCCAAGTAGGGAGCTGTGTCAAATGCCTTAGCCAAATCAAGGTAGGCAGTTTGAGCTGTTTTACCCTTATCCATGGCCATAGTGACTTTCTTAAAGAAGTGACTTGGCCTTTGACTATTATACGTCTTGGCCATTGACTATCATGTGTCTATTGTAGTAAGGAATCATTTTATGTTGAGCAACTTAAAAGCAAGGATATGGCATTTGGGTTTAAAGATATCACTGTTCCTTTATATGGGGCCCTCGTTAGACCAATCCTTGAGTACAATACTCTCTTTGGTTTGCACCTGACCAGACATATGCAACAACTGAAGCATTCACAGTGTTTCCACACAAAAAAAATACATGGTGCAGACAACATGTCGTATGCAGACTGCCTCAAAGCCTTTTCCTTGTACTCAGTCTCCTACAGGCTGCTAACAGGTGGCCTATTCCTGGCTTTCAAAGCATCCCCTGATCCAGCCTTTATGAACCTGCTTCACATCTGAAAAAAAAACATAGCATTAAAAGCACCCAGTCTAGGGACCTAAAACTCATCTGCAGCAAGGTAGAAGTATGTATCTCAGGGGCTATCCTTTCACTGACACAGACTTCCTATTCATATTTAGCAGAGTTTCTACCTGCACTTATTCAAATGCACTTTGGATCACATACAACCATATCAGAGAGAGGAACTTTTTGTGCTCAATCAACCTGTCTAACACATTTGATAAGCATGAACAAGCTTAAAAATGTCCTTTAGGTTTGTTAGCCTACTAATTACCTATAAACCTATTAACCTACATCTCATATATAACAGCTCGCTAGTCTCCTATATATTTCACCAGTTGTGACTAAACTACATTCCACTCACCTACAAATAGAGAGATCTTATAATAAAATTGCAAAGTTTGCAGGTAACCACATTAGCCAAACACATCCCTGTATTGCACTTTGGTCCCTTAACTGGTTTAAGACATCTAATCCTGTACACTACATTCATACTAGGATTGTCCACAACATCCTCTATAGCCAAGACAGATGCCTTTCTACCTGCCAGTTTACTATACTGCAGGTTTCTTATCTTTCTTCCTACTCTCTTTATAAGTAACTCCATTATTTCCCATTTTTTCTTCTCATTTCACTCATCCTTTTCCTCTGCTTACATATGTCTTTGTACACCATTATACCACTTGCTACTTTTGCATCCATTGCTTATTTCTAATTCGGTGCCCTCTTCCTTTCATATCTTCTCCCTGGTGCAGTTATTCCATTTTTAATAGAACACCACTTTGAAACATTTATAGTGGGCTTCTATATCCGACAACCAATTTTCCTGTCACATTTTCCTTTTTCAAGCTACTCAAACCCATTAAATACTGGAAGTTTTCCCACAGATTTCTACATGGGCCTTTTTTATTTCTCTAACATGTCTCTCTGCTTCTTATTACATCCTCTTCTTTCATTTTTATTATCAGATATTCAGCTATTCAAACTCACTTAAATGGCATTCCTTGATCCTGTCAGATTATACTGTCTGCCTCTCTCTCTACTGTATACTTTCTACTTTCAATGTGTCTCTTTTACAGTATCGTCCTTTATTTATGTATGTATGTATGTATACTTTGTTGGCCAGGTTATTCCCACAAGGCTAGTCTTCTGTCTTTCTCTTGTTCATTGCCATTCCATCATTGCCCCTTATTCATTAGGATTTACATATATTTTTTCATCTCTTAATATTTTGTCATTAGCCACTCAACAGATTTTTTAGACCACTTTAGTTTTACAGCCTTACCAGTACTGATAACTATTTGATTGCTAACATCTAACATGACAGTTAAATAAAATGTTTCTCCAGTCACATTCTTAACCTCACTGTGAACTTTCAGAGCTCTTCTTTATTTCTGTGACTGAACTTCTGATTAGCCTATAGGTTCACTTTCCTTCACTACTGTATCCAGAGTAATCGGTGCGACTAATTCCTTTCCTTTTTTTCTCAAAGGAACTTGCCTCCTGCTGCAGGAATGATTTACCCTCCCTGTGTGCTTTCTGTTGCACTGATAAGCACCTAGCAGCCCTTAAAACAACTGCAGCTGACTTTGTCAGCTGTCAGCCTAATGGTTTGTTAAAATCAGATGATTTTTTAGGGACAGATGCTTTGGCAGAATGGTGCTAGCATTTCCTTTCTTGACTGCATTTTGTCACATCAGCTTTTTCAGCTGTTTCATACTTCATCTCAGTCGTATTATTTCCAGCAGCATGCAATGAAATATTCACTTGTAACTGCCCATCACAACTTATCTTGGGCATACATGTGCATGTGCATGACTTATAAGAAGCTTATAACACTATATTCTTGAATTGATTCAAGTTATGCATAAAATCTACATGTTGTAATGAAGTGTGACACATATCCACTTTCAATAGTAACACACAGACACAATGTAAAGGATGATTCCTTAGCTGCTATAGTTTTCTCACTCGGTTAACTCTTCAGTGTGCTGACATGTAAACTTCACAGGCATTATTGACACAGGACAAAAGACCATCCTACTCATTTTGTACCATAGAGTAAAGTTAACCTCAGTGATTTTTAATTTTATTTTATAAACTGAAGAAAATATATATATATATATATGTTTGGAGGCTCTGCTTATTGGTCCATGGTCGTAGTGCTGGTGAGGGGACTAACTGCATTCTGTGTGACCTATGATTGACTAATGACTTAAGATCTGGAATGCCGAGCTAACTTCCTTCTTTGGAGGAGGTGGGAGTGGAGTTTTTGCTGCAGGCAAAATAATGTCTAGAAATTGCAGAGTGAAATGGTATGATAAGTTAACAGGCATGATGAGCAGATGCTTAGAAGTCATGTCAAAATAAGCATGTTTAGACATGTTTGGTGCCATTGCAGTTCTCCATGTCAAGGTTCTTGCTTCTGTTGACATACATAAAAATATCCTTCTCATAGGTGCCATGTGACATCTCCATTCTCAGCTCTTCCTTCTAAGGAACACCAGCCTGACTATGCAAGCACAGATAAGGATATTGTCCCTGGGGAAAGATGACCCACTTCTAATAAGTTTAATGAAGTACTTTTTCAATCCAATGTAAAATAATAAAAATTCCATTTGAAAAAGTGCAAGTGACTGAACGTAGGTGATTGAGACCAACCCTCTATTAAACAAATAACATTTTATGTTAAAAGAAGAAAGAAGTAAACAGCATATGCCATTACTGCTGTGGTTTTGATGTTATATTGCACATGCTGCTATTTTCCTTAAATCTGCTGTTCAGAAAACCTGTGCTGGTACTGTGCCAAAGATTGTGTCAAATGTCTGCCTTGTTCTAAGCCACTGTGCTGAGCCTTTAACTTCCTTCCACTGACTGTACTGTCTTGCTTATTTATGTGAAACAAGTTAATTGTGCTTGCAGCACTCACAAGACACTATCAGCAAAAACTAGCCTGAAACCCGCTGGGCATTAAAAAAAATAATTTCATATGCCAGAGATACCACAAAATAACACCAAAGATATCATCGAAAGATAATTCATGAAATGATGTCTCCTGCTGCCCATGATACAATATGAAATAAAACATCAGTCTGAAAAATCAAGAACTCAGTATAAAAATTCTCAAGTATATTTGCCATGCTCATGGTTTGTTCAAATCAGGGCAATGTCATTAAACAAACATTTACTACTTGAAGACCTCTGTGGATATCATCCACTTTACAGTTTTATTTTAAACTGCAAGCATGTATTTCCAGGCCGCTAAAAAAATAAAATAAATAAAAAAAACATTCCTTAACAAACTCTACCTGACTAGCTGGCTTGGAACTGTGCACACTATGCTTTAAATGCAATGCCTCATGTTGAGTAACTCTGTTTCAGATATTTGAAATGCTCTGGAGGTTATTTATATAATGCTGACTCTCATAGTGCATTCTATTCTTCAATTATATTTTGTAGTATACGGCACAAGTCAGAAATGGTTTAAAATATGCAACTAGAAAATTAGCAACAGGATGCCGGTGGCAAATCCTTTTGTGCAATGATATACTCATGTCCATCATAAATAAGTTGATTTGGCAACTCACATGCAAGTATGAGACAGGTTCAGCCTGTAATTGGTAATTGTTTGATCTGTGTTCTACCCTGGTAAACAAATTTAAGTAAAATAAATAAAATAAGAGCAAATCTCCTAGCTGTGTTCCAAGTCATGCATGATCACAATCATAGGTGGAACAGTTGCTTACCTAGTAAAATAAATTAATTAAAATTTACCTAAAAGCCATCACAGGGCAGTGAGCAGGACAGAGCCTAGAAGTGACTCACATGTCTGTCTGGTCTAACTGCAAGGAAAATCATACACTGCCTGCTGAAGGAAGAAATTCTTAAATACATTTAAACCAGCAGCATTTGTGATCTAAAGCAGTGTGGCTTCATAGAGACCATGCTAAGCAAAACTAAGTTAATTGGCTTTGTAACAACTAAATCATGAAGATAATGTAGATGTGGACTAATAACTTTTGTTATCCAGAAAATAGGCAATATGATACTGAGCACAAAAAATGGGATTTTAGTGGGATGAGGTATCATAATGTAAATAACATATTGACTAGGGAATAGGATATAGTGAATCTTTGTAAATTGACTGATTTGCCTGAAAGTTTGCTAACCTGTGTGGCACTGCAGGTAAGAACAGTGAGTATCTTTTCACTGTCTTTTTAAGTAACACTCACCATTTCTTCTGTTAACAGTGTCATCAAACAGGGTATGAAACTATATGCACCTTTACATGACTAACAGTATACTCTAAAACATAGCATCTTGATATCAATGTAAAGTAAAATGCTTCTTATGCAGCAAAGTGATTGAGTAGATTTCTTAGGTCCAGGGTTCAATCCTAACCTTTGGTCACCATCTGCGTAGAGTTTGAATACTTTCCCATGCCTGCATGGATTAAGTATATGCACCCTTGTTTCTTCACAGGTCCCCAAAATATGCATATTCTCTTGCTGTTGTGGCCCATGTCATGACTGCAAAGGGCCCATAATACACCAGTTCATCTGTGTGGGAAAAAAGTGAATCAATTCAAATAGGATTAGCTAGAAACATGGGAAATTGTGGGTTTCTTGTCACTTATTGCAATGTGGAATGCAGTTGTTCATAGGATCATAGGATCATAGGAAGTTACTAGGCTAATGGCCCTAGGGTCTTTACAAGCCTAGCCAGGTTACCTTTGTTTCCACGATCAGCATCTATTGCCCCTGTCCAAGAGAGGCACAGTTGGAACCCCCAGGGTAAATTTAAGGTTACCCATCCAATTATCCAGATTTTGTTTGAAGAGGCCCAATGAAGTGTCCTGTTTGAGATGAAGTGGGAGTCTGTTAAAAGGTGTAGTAACCAATAGGAGATAAATCTGTCCCTCCAGCTGGTTCTATTAATGTCACATACCAGGTTAAGGTCTTTAGAATGAGTAACCCATGTGCCACTTGACTTCCAATAAAAAAGAGTCAGAGATCACCCTATACAAAAGACAGATATCACCTCTGAGTAGACTGTATGAAACAGGTTCATAGGTTGGTACTAGGCTATCCACCCGAGGGCCTATACAAGCCTAGCCATAACAATTCCCTGGCTATTTCTTCCCACAGTATTTACTTCCCTGGACCTCTGTCTAGCAGGGTGACTGACATGATCCCCAGAGTGAATTTCCTATCTCCCATCCAATAATCAAGGTTCCTTTTGAAAAGGGCCAAAGAGCTGCTCTGCTTGACATGTATGGGTAGTCTATTCTAGAGTCTGGGGAGTCTATGGGCCAGGAACCTATCCCTCCAGCATTTTTTGTTCATTGTGATGACAAGGTTTAGATCCCTGGAGTGTGCGTCTCTGAGGGATTGGGATTTCTTTAAATGTGACATGTCCAACAGCTCTGGGTTTGACATGGCCTTGTATGTTAAGCAGAGATCGCCTCTGAATAGACGATATGTGACAGAGTATAGGTGGAGTTTTTTTAAACAGTCAGCACACATCTACTTTAGTGTTTTTATTGTGATTCTTTTAGTGAGGTATTTCTGCGGCCTTTCCATTTGTTGCAGATGTCTTGAGAGGTACATACCAAACGGAGCATTGTATTCTATAATAGGTCTAATGAGGGATGAGTACAGTGGGACAATGACCTTGTTTTTCTGGATGAAAAGCCCTTAGTGATAAGATGTGCCACATAGAAGGATTTCCTGACTGTTGTGGCGATGTGGTTATCGAAGGTAAGACCACTGTCCACCTGTGTTCCTAAATCTCTTATCACACTTTTGGTGTTTAGTGTACTGCCACATATGTGGTAATTCATGGGTACATGGTTTTTCCCAAAGGGGATAACTATACATTTCTTGGCATTGAGCTTGAGCCCATGGCTCTGGCACCAATCATCTGTTTCTGTAAGGCCCTTTTGTAGAATAGCCACATCATTTTGGGATTCAATAATGGCTCCCAGTTTGCAGTCATCTGTGAACTTTGTTAGCCAGAGTCCCTTAGTGTTGGCCTGTAATTCAGAGAAGTAAATGCCAAACAAGAGCGGTCCCAGTACTGAACCCTGAGGTACTCCACTTGTCTGGATCTGGATTTGGAGTCGGCTACTTTTACAGTGTGGGTTCTGTCAGTAAGCCAGTTGACAACCCATTGAGTGACGTAAGGATTAATGCCCAGCTTAGTAAGTTTATCTATGATTCCAGATTGGGGGATGGTGTTGAAGGCCTTGGCGAGGCCTAGATAGGCTGAGTTGACCACCTTACCCTTGTCCACGGCTCTGGAGACTGATTTGAAGAAGTCAGTCAATAAAATTTCAGTGGTTTCAGCTGATCCTCATGGGAAAGATGCTGAACACCTTGAATTTTTCTTGTGAGGAACCTTTGTGGTCTCTCCAATTGCTGCAGGTGCTTGGAAAGGTACAAACCAAAAGGGGTATTGTACTCAATTATTGACCTGATAAGGGAAGAGTACAGGGAGGTTATAACTTCTTTTTTTTCTGGAGGCAATGCCCTTACTTATGGCATGAGCAATATAGAATGCCGTTATCACCACTGTGGAGACATGATGATCAAAGGTAAGGTTGCTGTCAAATGTGCCCAGGTCTCTCCCCACTGAGTGTGTACTTAGGGTGTTGCTATTGATTTGGTAGTTAGCAGGAACATTGCCCTACAGACAGGGATGATACCTAACTGGATGAGTTTGTCAATGGTGCCTGCGAGGGGTATAGTGTCAAAAGCCTTGGCTAAGTCTAGGTAGGCTACATGCACAGATTTCCCTCATCCAGGGCTTTGGTGCCTGTCTTGAAGAGGTCCACCAAATTTAACGGGCATGATCTTTTTTTGACAAATCCAAACTGAGTAGGATCAAGGGTTTGGAGATTACCTATATCTTTGTTGATAAGGTCCATGATGATTCACTCCATTGCCTTGCTTATAAGGCTAGTCAGGCTAATAGGTCTATAGTTCCCAAAGTCAGTGGAAGCAACATATTTGTGCAATGTGATAATCATGCCCATTTTCCACTTAGCTGGGATGAAGCCAGTGCTTAGACTATGATTGAAAATAGTAACCAGTGGTGTTGCTAATTCTTGCTGGAGCCCATGTAGGATGCAGCCAGAGATGTTATCCAGTCCCATAGATGCTGTCTTTTTGGCCTTGGGGAGGGAGTTTATGTCCTGCTCTTTAGAGATACAAGGTAGGGGACAGATGGTAAGGATGTCATGGGATACATGTGGCGGGGACAGGGAAGTGAAATTTTCACAGAGCCTGTCACCTAACAGGTTAGCTATGTCCACAGGCTCTAACATTATCTACCAGCTTGGTGCAAATCTGGGCCTTTCCTTTTAGGTTATGGATGTAACTAAAGAATGCCTTAAGATTGTCCTTAGTTAAGGAAGCTAATTTGGATTCATAATTTGCTTTGGAGGACTTCACAAGAAGTCTTATTTGCTTGCTTACGCTGAGTAGAGAGTGGTTCCAGATAAGGCCCTTCATCCCTTTTACTCTTAGACAGCAATTTCTTCCTCTTATTGTAAAGCCTGTTAATGGTAGTTGTCCAGCAGGCAGGTTTGCTCTTCCTTGATATACTTACTTTGGTCCTATCCAGTACAGCTGAGTCAATGCAGTTATACAGGTGTTTGTATAAAGCATTGCTGTAGAAATTGGCAGAGTTGCCAGTTCCATCTGAGGGGAGAGGTGCACTGAAGCTATTTATACCATTGTGTAAGAGGTTATAAACTGCTATGGGGAAGTTTTTTAATCTAGTTGCTGCTTTGGGGGGGGGGGCAGGTGTGATAGTTACTTTGAATGAGACTGATTGGTGGTCAGATCTCACCAGGGAGACCTCACAGCAGGGGTGCTACACTGGTCTCCCATATTGGTAAGCACCAGATCTAGGCTGTTGGTGCCCTTTGTGAAGGTGTTAACCAGCTGGTCCAGGGCACTGGAGTTAAAAATTCAAGAAACCTTTGGGCAAGTGAGTTTGAGCATGTGTAATTCACCCAGTCAATGGATGGGTAGTTGAAGTTGCCCAAATTCATGGTGGGTGGATGAATCTTCATAGAGTCAAGTAGATCCCAATAGGCAGAGTGGCAGTCCTGATTCATGGAGGGAGTCCTGTAGCTGGCAATGACTTGAATGGGTGTCCTACCAACTGTTAATTACACCTGAAGTATCTCCAGGGAATCATACTGTTTAACCAGTCTGGTGGTGTATTTAACTTTAATGAATATGGACGCACCACTTCCTTTCATTTTCATGCCTACAATTTGTGGTCTGAACATGTGGAAGGAGGTGTAAGATGGTATGGCTGGGGTGTTCTCCACAGCCTTGAATGAGGTGTAATGTGTGGTGTAATGAATTCCTTTCACTGATTCATACTTTCTATATGTTTTCAGAGATTTGAAGTTGATAAATTATGAGACAAGTGTGTGTGTGTGTGTGTGTGTGTGTGTGTACGTGTGCATGTGTGTGTGGTGGGGGGGGGTCTGAAAAGGTGATGGTAGAGTGAAGCAAAAACAAAGAGGCTGACTGATATTGTCAGTATTAGGAGATGCATCAACATGGTGTCAGCCAGTATCTACCTCAGTACTGTGCTGTTTTGGAAAGCTTCAAAATCCTGAAAGGATTATACAATGAGAGAATAAGCAGCAAAAATAAAGGAGTAAAGTAATATGGCATCATCATGTCTGAGCACCTAACTATAACCCTGGAATCTGATACAGCTTGGAGAAGGCTGGCACAGCACTGCAATGCTTTGGGAGCAGCAGCATCAGTAAAATGAAAATATTATTTCTGTTTAGAGACCTCTGGTAAAACCCAGAGTAAAAAATTATATGAATTTCAATAAACATCGTGTTTGGACATGCATAGACATAACAGACAGCCCAACCCATAACAGACATATAGAGTGATGAGGTCAGAAAGCATGACCACAGGATTTAGGAACTTCAATTGAAGTTCTACCAAAAAAGTTATAATCGAGCAAAAGAAAAAATAAATAAGAAAGAATGTGTAATATAAAGTGATACAGTTGGACAATAGCGCTCAGTCAGAAGGTAGATAGCACAGAAAAGTCACAAAGACATACATAAAGAAGTAACTCTTCATTGGAGTAATTGCCTGGTCATAGGAAGACAATAGCTAGTGTTTTAAAGAATCTGTTGGCCACATATAAGGCCATTTTTAGTTGGGCTAGTGGAAAATAAACAAAATGCTGCTAATGCAGTCTGCTGGGTATCTTGTGGCTAGGAAAACTGACTAGATTTTACCAAGAAAACCTTATGCATTCTAAAAGTTGGTGTTTATGTATTTCATAGGATCATAGGAGATTATTAGGTTATCAACCTAGAGGTCATTTTAAGCCTAGCTGTTTCAACCCAATGTAATAACATACTCGTACTAGTCAATATTCTAGACTGCATTTAGTGATGACTGCCCATGTCCAGGAGGGTTGTGGGTGCTATCCCCAGTAAGAATTTATGGTGCCCCATCCATTCATCCAGGTTCCTCTGGAATAGTGTCATAGAGGTGCACTGTTTGACATGAATTGGTAGCCTGTTCCAAAGATGTGGCAGTCACTATGCGATAAATCTGTCCCTCCAGCATGTCCTATTCAAGTCACATGCCATATTTACGTCCCTGGAATGGGTAGCCCTAGACCCATTTGATTTACAGATATGCAGTAAGTTCATTAGGTCTGGGTCTTGGGTTGCTCTGTAGGCCAGGCATAAGTCTCCCTAAGAAGTGTACATGATATGGAGTATAGTGACAGGGATTTTAGTTGGTTCATGTAAGGCACATGTTGGAGGCCCTTGATCTTCTTTCTTAGAAACCTCTGAGGTTTCTCTAATTGCTGTAGGTGCTTATTATAGTATATATGAATGGGGCATTATACTCAGTTATTGGCTGGATAAGTGCTGAGTACAGGGGGGTTTATAATTTTTTGCTCTTCAGACAATGCCTTTACTAATCAAATGAGCTACATGGAAAGCTTTTATTACAGTGGTAGACACATGGTGGTTGAAGTTAAGATCACGGTCAACCTATGATCCCAGGTCTCTTACCACTTCACGAGTATGAACTGGCACCCATCTGTGTGCCCTGTTCAGTCACAGTCTCACCTCAGGCTTTGTCCCTACCGAATGGTGCACTGCTACAGTCATCCTTCTCCATAAAGGGGGAGCAACTACAGACCCTGGGAATTATCGTCCCATTAGCCTGATGAGTCTAATATGTAAGGCAATGGAGCACATCATCATGAACCTGATTAACAAAGATATAGAAAATCTCCAAACTCTTGACCCCACACAATTTGGCTTTGTGAAAGGAAGATCATGCCTGCTCAACCCGGTTGACTTCTTTGAGTCAGTCACCAGGGCTGTGGATGAAGGTAAGGCAGTGCATACAGCCTACCTCAATTTGACCAAGGCCTTTGATACCATTCCTCACTTGGAAATTATTGATAAAATCACCAAACTAAGCATCAACCCCTATATCACTAGGTGGGTTGCAAGTTGGCTCACAGATAGAACACACTTTGTGAAAGTAGTGGACTCCAAGTCAGACTGCCAACCAGTCATGAGTGAAGACCCACAGGTATCGGTCCTGGGTCCTCTCCTGTTTGGCTTTTACTTCTCAGAAGTCCAGGCCAAAACAAAGGGACTCTGGCTGACCAAGTTTGCAGACGAATGCAAGCTAGGAGCCAGTATTAACTCCCCAAGTGATGCAGACATCCTAGAGAAAGGCCTCACTGAGACCAATGACTAGTGTCAAAACCATGGCCTTAAGCTTAACACTAAAAAATGTGTCATCATCCCCTTTGGTAAAAACTCACTTCTCACTAATTACCACATCGATGGGAGCCCACTGAACACTGAAAGTGTTATAAGAGATTTGCGGATGCAGGTTGAAAGCAACCTCCCTTTTGACCTCCACATTGCCACTGTGATCAGAAATTCCTTCTATATGGCACATCTCATTACCAAGGGTTTTGCATCTAGGAAGAAAGAGGTCATCATCTCTACTCTTCCCTCATTAGACCATTCATCAAGTATAATGCCCTATTTGGCATGTACCTCACCAGACACCTGCAACAGCTGGAGAAGTCACAGAAGTACCTCATGAAGAGGATCCTAGGCATTAAATACATGTCCTATATGGACAGACTCAAAAGACTCCAGCTATTCTCTGTTTCATATCACCTACTTAGAGGCGATCTCTGCTTGACTTACAAAGCCACGTCTGACCCAGTCCTGTTAGAAATGCTACATCTAAAGAAATTCCAATCCCTCCGCATCACACGGTTCAGAGACCTCAACCTCATTACCACATTCAACAGAACATGCTGGAGGGAGAGGTTCATAACCCAGAGACTGCCCATGCTCTGGAATAGACTTCCCATACATGTCAAGCAGAGCACCTCACTGTCCCTCTTCAAGAGAAATCTGGATGAGTAGATGGGTAATAGAAAGTTCACCTCAGAGATCACTCCAGTGGGTCTACTTGATAGAGGTACTGGCACGATGCCAGGGCACTTCTATGGGCTAGGCTTGTAAAGGCTCCAGGGCCATTAGCCTAGTACACACCTATGAACCTATGAATTTAGGGTATTGTTATGGATTTGATAGTGTAAAAGGGCATTGTTTGTGTCAAAGGAAATTATGATGCACTTCTTTGCATTCAGTTTGAGACCGTGACTAATACACCAGTCATTGGTCTGTGGGAGACCATCCAAAGTATACTCACATCATTTGGGGATTCAATGATTGCACCTAGTTTGCAGTCATCTGCAAAGTTTGTCAGCCACAACCCTTTAATTTTGTCCTGAACTTCTGAAAAGTATATACCAAACAGTAGAGGACCCAGCAGTGACCCCTGTGGCACCCCACTGATAACAGGTTTGCTGATTGATGTGGAGTCACCCACTTTGAAAATGTTTGTCTGGCTTGTGAGCCAGTTGGTAATCCATCTTACAATGAAGGGGTTTACATTCAGTTTATCAGTAATGCCTGAATATGGGATTGTGTCAGAAGCCTTTGCCAAGTCAAGGTATGCTGTATGCACAGATTTGCCCTCATCAATGGCCTCGGTCACACTTTCAAAGATATCCAGCTGATTTAACAGGCAGGATCTGCCCATCATGAAGCTGAATTGGGTAGGATCCAGGGTTTGGAGGTCACATATGTCTTTATGAAGTCCATAATGATACGTTCCATGGCCTTACAGATGAGGCTGGTTAGACTTATGAGTTTTTAATTCCCTGAGTCTATTGCTAGGCGACCATTGTGGAGGGGAATAGCTGTAGCTGTTATCCATTCCACAGGAAAAAAGCTTGTGGTTAGGCTATGATTGAAAAGGGTACTTAGTGGTGATGCTATGTCATGCTTTAGCCTGTTTAGAAGACAGCCTGGGATGTCATCTGGTCCAATAGAGGCCGTGTTTTTTCCTTGAATGGGGCTTTGAGGACCTGCTCTTCAGATATGTAAGGTGGGGGTAAGAAGTTTGGGGGAGGGTTTGTTGTAGGTCATGAGTGGATAAGGGAGTGACATTTTCATCAAACCTGTCCACTAGCAGGTTCGCTATCTCTGTGGGTCTGTGTGTGATATCGTCCACCACCAGTTCTGCACATGTTAGGTCCTACCCTTTAGGTTACATACGTAGCTGTAAAATGACTTATGGTTATCCTTGGCAGTACTTGCTAGGTTTCTCTCAAAGAAGCTCTTGGAGGGTTTGTCAAGTTGTCTCATTTGCCTGTTAAGGCTGAGGAGGGTGCTTTCCAATGTTGGATCTTTGTATTTGTTTTCTTGGAAAGCAACTTTTTGCATTTATTGTAGTGTTTGTTAATGCTTGAAGTCCGCCAAGGCAGCTTGATTTTACTTGGGGCTCTAGCTTTGATTCTATCTAGTACAGCTGAGCTTTTACACTTATGCAAGTGATTGTACAGGGCTTTTATGTAAGCTTCGGCATAGTTACCACTTTCAGCTTTGGGTGGGGCTTAGAATGCATTTATACCTTCACCTAGGAGGGTATAGTTTGCCTTGGTGAAGTTTTTTAGTATTATTTCACCCTTTGTGAGTCCTGGTATTAGTGTCAGTTCAAAGGTAACTGATTTGTGGTTAGTTTTAACTAATGAGGTCCAGCAGTTGCAGCAGTGCACCTGTTTGACATGTTGGTGAGGAACAGATCTAGAATGTTTGTTCCTCTTGTCAAGGTATGGACAATTTGCTCCAGAGTATTTGAATTCACAAAGTCAAAGAACTTTTGTGCTAGCAAGTTTGGGCTAGAGTAGGTTTCCCAATTGATGGTGAGATAGTTGAAATCCCCCATAACCAGTGTATTCTGTAAAATTTGGATTGCCTCCAGTTTGGTTAAGTAGGCTTTGTGGGCATCATGACCCATGGAGGAGGATCTTTAACTGGCTAGGACTTTAATGGGAGTCTTAGACACTGTAACCTGGACCTGGAGTAACTCCATGAAGTTGTCCAGTCTAACTAGACATGAGGTGAATTTATCTTTAATAGAGATTAAAACACCACCTCCTTTGTTTTTTCAGATGTTCATTTTCCAGTCTAAAGGTGCAGAAGGAATTGTAGCCTTGCAGGGCTAGGGTGCTCTCTAAGGCCAGCCGAGTGCACCTCCAGGCATTTCTGCAGTTACCTCCTACTGTGCCTCTAGGCATCATATATTCCTTGTTCATATTTGCATTAATAATTCGAATACCATGCTACATAAAATGTATCAGAATATTTTATCTTGAAGCACACATGATGGCAAACATGATTGTATTGACATTTGACCTCTGTTAATGAATATTTGATAGAACGGTAAGGTGATAACTTTATTTTTAAAGGCTGAAGCCACACCCACTGGGAATTAAAGGTGCAAACGCAAAACAGCTGTAGTGGAGGAAATGAGTTAAACCAGGTTTCTGTAAATGCACAGACATCTACATCTTTTATTGATACAAGTGCTTCCAGGGAGTTCAGTTTTTTGGCTTAAGCTCCTAGTATTTAGCAGCATGACCTTTATTTTGTTCTGATTGGTTAATTTCACGTTGGTAATATTGCTTTCAAGACCTTGCATAAAAAAAGCACTATGGGGGAGGCAAGAGCCTTTGCCAGAAGCCAAATGCCTAGGGGTGCCAGGTGCAAACCATCTCTGGCAAAGCAACAAGGTTTGCTGACCATGGCTTCCTAGGCACACAGGAATTGGATCCCCTTGGAATGATACCAAAAACTAAGCCAGTTATTGAAATCAATAATTTTTTGTTTATACTGTGGCATCATTCTAGGTAAGGGTAGTATGCTACCCAAAGCTAGGGACATACTGCCTGGGATACATACTCCGAAAGCTCGGCCATGTCTGTCTTCATATAGTCCAGTGAGGTACATCTATGGTCAGTCACACCAGCATGAGCTATGACAGAGTCATAACGGTACTTGTTGCTGAGAGACCTGAGGGCAAGCATGATTTGGTGAATCCTGGCATGGTAAAGGCAGCTGTCTGCGACTTTTTCCTTGTTCAACCTGGGACATCTGTGTGTCTCACTATTGAGTCTCCAATGACAAGAAAACTTGTTTTTTGAGTGTTACACCTTACAAGTTTGGTGGGTGAGATATTGGTGTTGCTATGTGTCATGGGTGCTGTCGAGGCTGTGTTAGCTGTAGCAGACTTGTGTTTTGGAGGTCTCTGGTGTTTCAGTAAGTTTTTTGAGAGAACTTCTGTGTATGTGGATTTACGTGTTTGATGTGTACTATGTGTATGATTAGTGGTATGTGTATGAGTAGTGATACTACGTGAATATGTAGTGGTGGGTGAGTTGACAACCTACTCAACCTTCTCCATATTACTGTTTTGAGTGAGAGAGAGCATGGATTCTAGATTGTCGGTATAAATCTCTCACACTCTGTACTAGACTGTGTTATAAGTAGAGGGTTGTTTGTGCTCCTGAGGTTATTGCTATACTGCCTTGAGAGACCTAAGTCAACAAGTTTGACAGGAGAAGCAAGGGTATTCCAACTGCCCATAATGCTAGGTTGAAGTCTGTTGTCACTAGGGGTGTCTTTTCAGAAATGATCACAGAGGAGATTGGTGAATGGATATTTTTGCCTGGATTTTAAGGGAAAATTTATTGAATTTAACTGTCTGGATGTGTTGCACAATTGCGTGCTAGTGTGCCCGATAGTGAACAGTGCTCCACTGCTCGCAAGTAGAAACAGGGACTAAATGCCAGAAGATAAAAACTGAAAAAAAAACCTCTAAAAAAATTCAAAAGGACCAATGAGGATGCTTATTCAAAGCCCTAGACCAGCCTCCCCTTAAAAATCAGATGTCATGTTTCATTTTATCCAGTATGTATTCTTAATTTACATGTGTGATACAAAATGAACTTGTACACTATTGTGACATCTCACTCACTAAAACACTGAATGTTTTTTGGAAAAAAACTTTAATAATAAAATACTTAGAAAAGAGAAGAAAAGGAATGGTAAAACAAAGGGGTGCATAGACAAATGGATGTTATCCTTGGGGGGGCAGACAGAAAGGTAGGACATGACTGCAAAAATACTGGAAAGGAGGTGACATAAGGAGATACAAGGAGGTAAAAATTAAGAAATAATCTGCTGTTTTATTCATAATATGTAGGTCTTAAATGGCAGCAACCATTTTCTGGGGATTAGTTGTTTCATGACCCCATCACTAAGCAGAGTACAACACATCATATAGCATTTACATTTGCTGAAGTTTAGAGCTGTAGATACCCAACTTTCTTTCCTGTGGAATAATATTCCTGCCTTTAATGAGTATATCCTGTGGGAAACCATAAGTATTAAAATTATATTGCATTAATGAATGAATAAATCACTGTTTACTCTTTCTTTAACTGGATAAATTGCTGTTACAAAGTTAACATTTTCTGGCATATCGCAAATCCCAAGCAAAAAAGCAAAAATTATATATAATGCAAATGTACATGAAGCATACCCACATTGCTGAAAGTCATTTAAAGTGGCAAATAGTTAAAATAGTTTAATGCAAGTTAAATTATTCAAATAAGTAAATAACTAACAAACAACAGCTAATGTGCAGCTCAGATGCATAACATGACATAATTCAGATTAGTAGAGTTCTAATGATGGTAGCCTATATAAATAGTACACAGTGGTGGTGCTTAGGAGTAATTCCACTCCTACACTCAATTATTTCAGTTTAGGAAGTGTTCTGAGTTTAACCTGTATTCAGCTAGATTAAAAACACCCCTGACCTCTGAGGGTAAATAATTCCATCTGTCTAGAATCAGGTATGAGAATGCTGTGACACTTATTTGTATACGTGTTACTAGGCATTGGTTATGACTGACACAAGCATGGACACCAGTGCATGAAAAATTGCAGTCCTTGTGAATTAAAGGCTTTTCCTTTCCACGAGATGCACTTACTCAGAAGTTGACTAAGGAGGCTGGTGAGTAGGCGGGGTGGTTCTTACATGGTGAAGGGGATGGGAAGGAGTTCTGTCAGGTATGAAAAAGAAAGTTAGAATTCCACTGTAAATTCCATTTTTCATATTTAAGTGCAGTTCTAATTTACATAATTTACAAGCATTTCACAGACCTGTTGTTGATATAATTAAGATGCAAAGTATTGTAAAGGGAGCTATTCTCTAAAATCAGTTTCTCGGATTGTATTTTACTAAATTGATGGCAGGACATGATAAAGTGCACTTATAAATAAGCAAACCAATAGCTAGGGCTGCCTTTTTCTTTTATGTGAAGCCAGTGCACTCTTGTACTAATATTTAGGAAGCCCGTCAGCCACTTACAACATCTCAAGAGGACACAGTATTCTTAGATAAGAAATAACTCAACATATCGTTAAAGAAGAGCTGGCAATCCCAATGGTTTATCTTTCTTTTTCTATTGCATTAATCTTGCTGTCTTTTGTATTCCATCTGTGGATATGACAGCTAAGAAACTGATGCCAGGCATATTTTGCTAGACAGCTTCAGTGTGTAAAATAAGAAATTACGGGCTGTCCTATGAAATTTTTTATATGCTTCAATGGATGGATTCCATCAGAATAAAACTTTAGTAAGTGCAATCAACAACACAAGTCACAGTTAACCACAGGTGTTAGTTCAACAACACTAAATCACTCAAATAAGTGCCGGGGCTGGAGAGGCAGTCTGAATATAAATAACATATCTAAGCACATGGTAACACTTCGCTTGGTCTGGCTGTGGACTGAAGAATTAGTAATAAACACACACACTGGAAAATATACAAATATATTAAAATAATGTTTTTTTTGCAAATCTGCTTGAGATAATGGCTTACTGTATTTATATGTATGTGCTTGTGTATGTGTGCGCATGTGCTTGTAGGGGTGAGTGTGCACGCTTGTGTGCTAAGTCGCTTTTATTTTTTAAATTATAAAAAGTAAACAATCTTGAGAGTATATATATATATATATATATATATATATATATATATATATATGTGTGTGTGTGTGTGTGTGTGTGTGTGTGTGTGTGTGTGTGTGTGTGTGTATATATATACACATATATATATATATATATATATATATATAAGTATATATGAATATAAGAATAGTACTCCTATAGTTTAAGTTTTAACAATTTCAAGTCAGAAGGAATATGACTTTTCAATAATGAATGAATCAGAATCCTATTACAGTTATAACTTGATCTAAGACAAATATAAGTTCTCCTACAGTCATCATCTCTACTGCCACTAGCAGTGATGTGTACTAGATCCTTTGACTTAAGTTTCTTAAGTGCTGCCTGAGTAGTTCATTATTATGATTAAGGGATAGCGTTCGGTCTGCTCATGGTATTATTTCAGCGGAGACACAGGGATACTATTTTCATTTCCAGTTGGAAGCACGGCACATTTTTCAACTAGCTATTGATGGACATAAACTAACATATA
This sequence comes from Protopterus annectens, assembly GCF_019279795.1. Classification (NCBI taxonomy): domain Eukaryota; kingdom Metazoa; phylum Chordata; order Ceratodontiformes; family Protopteridae; genus Protopterus; species Protopterus annectens. The sequence continues at coordinate 1,144,960,333 of NC_056732.1, read as the reverse complement.
TACTGAATAAGTCGCAAAATCAAAAATGATCTCAGCAGGCAGACATTCTTCATTAGTTCTCAGATGGATAGTTGCTCAGAATATTACATACACTTAGCTTACATCTTACCTCCTAGAATACTGTGACATATGTTTATCTGCTAAAAATAAATAGTATGGTGCAAATCTCTGTCTAAATCTCCAAAAGAATGTTGCACTATACATCAGAATTATTTTTCTTTGTGTTTCAATTCAGTTCTCTGTCTAAATCTCCAAAATAGTATTGCACTATACATTGGGATTATTTTTCTTTGTGTTTAAATTTTATCTCTGCTACCTAGCCTGCAGCATATTTTGTGTTCTGTTAATATTTCCCTCTTTAATTTCTCCAAGTCTTTTGGGTTTCTAATAATATGACAGGAATGGACCCCATTCCTAAGTCAAAGTATGATGAAAGTTTATGAAATTAGTATTGTTTCAGCCTTTGATGTTAGCCAGAAGTGATCGTTGCAGCAATGTGCTTAGTAATGACTCTTCTGCAATGCTATGGAGTTACATGTATTGGTAACGTATCTAAGTATGATTGTAAATTCTTTATGATAAGACCCTTTGCTCCTGCTGCTATTGGAACTGTCTGGGTATCCTTCTTTCACATTGCCATCGTTTCTGCCTGCAAATCATCTATTCAATGTGTTATTTCCAAACAATGAATTTTTATTGCAAACCTTTTTGTGACTTGACTTTTTTTGCACCAATAATGTTATTTTCTGGTTATCCTATTAACAAAGGCAATATATTGTGGTGTAGTAGAAGTGTTTCTTCAAAATAAATAAATAAATGTACACAGGAGACATTTACTATTTGTAACAAATTTGATATAAAGTTATTGGACTACCAAAAAAAGCTGTAGTAAAACATACTCCAATCTCTCTCTCTCTCTCTCTCTCCAAAAAGCTATGTTGCTCCTTATTTATAAGGCAGTGGACAATCCATGTTTGATAGAAAAGACTCAAAAGTAGTGGGATCTAGCCCCATAAGAGCCAGTATGACAATGCAATGTAACACCTGGCATTAACCTTAGTTTCAATTCTGTCATTGGGTTGAATTGAACTCAGGGACCATTCTGCTGAGCTGGTGGTAGTTCATGATTCCATAACATTTCAGGGGCTGTAAACACTATTTGTTTCATTGCTATAGTCAGGTATATTCTTCATGCATTGCAAGTAATTCATTACTGAAAAGGGTTTGGATTGTATCACTTTGTCTATCTAATTAAAAAGTTAACATGTTAAAATCATTAGATTGTGACTTAATGATCAGTCTGAAGTGATGTATCAGATTGCAAAAATTATTGGCCTTTTGTCATCTTCATTTACTTTTTTGTTTAGACAACAGTGTCACGACTTGCCTTGAATCATATAGGTAACACTATAGCCTTCACATCTGTTTGACAGTGTTTGTCTTGTGACTGTAGATTTTATGCCAGTCATTGATACAGATGATACTTGTGATACGTTGTTAATGCAGTTTTCCTTACAGTAACAATGAAGATTCAGTTGTATCAGAGTAGAGATGTGTAAGTGGGACAGAGAAGAGCAGAAATGTCACTGCATTTCTGGAGTTTTTTTCTAAATGACAAGGAAATCAGTAGAGGCTGTAAAATCATTTTTACATGCAGCACGAGTGATTCTGTTATCACTTATTTTCAATTTTTCAGTGGGAACATACAGATCATAGCATCATAAGATATATAAGACAAATCATTCCAAGGAGTAAATCCTTGCCAGGAGACGTTTAATATAACAATTGCAGTCCCTTTGCTGAGGGACACAGAAGGTTGAAACAGAAATGTATGTTAATTCAGCACAATCTGTGTAGTAGATGGTGCTGGACAACTAGCAAAGGTAGTACTAGTTTACATGTCCTCTGATCTCGCAAGGATATTTTAGATAAAACTAGATTACATCATCTGATCTCTCAGGAATATTTTATTGCTAGACCTGTGAAAATACCCCTATTTCCTGTTTTGTCACACCTTATCTCAGATTTATGCAGAAAGCTGCCGAGTGGTGTTAATTGGGGGTTGGGGGGGGTCTACTTACTTTGCACCATGACAAAAAATAAAGAAGAAGAAAAGGAAGATGAGGAAAGAAAGAACTAGAAGTGTCAGTAGTAAAGTGTTGAGTTATCTGACATCAACAAACTGATAATCCAGAATGCAGTTCTATTGTCCATGTTCCAGTGGGTAAGTGGGTTCTGTTCCCTTATTTGAAGGGAGCACTAAATGTAGCCTGTAGCCATGCAATAGAAGTATACAACATAGAAGGGGCAGTGGCTATCAAAAGTAGGCTTTGGTGATTCAATATGAAATCATAGACCCACCCATTTGTTGGGTCAAAACATTACTATGAAAAGTTAGGTTACCTGAGCAGTGAGATAATACTTTTTCACCATATGTGCAGCACTCAGCAGGATGAGTCTCCTCCAGCTAGTGTGGTTTAACATGAGGGCTGCTTTGCTAATTGAGGCCATTAAGCAAGCAGGAAGAATAATGAACAAAAATATGGCATTGTTATATCCAGTATAGAAAGAATTGATAATTTTCCATAGACATAATATGACTCTCGATGAAGGAAGGCATGTTGTTGGGGGCACAGGCACCAGTGATGAGAAGAGAGGCCATGCCCACTTTTGTGAAATAATTCTAAAGATAACTGCTGGACCTAGTTCAGTGTCAAGATACCAAAAAAAAAGTCCTATAGTCTATCTGGCAATTTATTGATTTATTTTACTTACTCATTTGATAAGATGTTAGGACAATTTGTCCAAAGATTCATGCAAGAATCAAAATACTACAAAGAAACAACACAGTTAATTTATGGATGCAATGTTTTTTTTTTTTTTTTTGTGCTAAATATTTTTATTAGATTTTCTTTAGATACAAGTTGATACCACCAAGGTAGCACCAATCATTTTTTTGCAGTAATTATTTTTTTATTTATACAAATGATTCAAACAGCAAATTACACCAGAAACTCTAATGATTGAACATTGCAGTGACACAACAGGATATAAGCAAATTCCTCCAGCAGTTATTCAGCTTTAGAGTCTGTAACATAATGACATCTAAATAGATTGTATCATATACTGCCTAAAACTTAGATTAAATGAGCAAACAGAAGTACTCAAGCATGCTCTTTGCTTGTACCACAGTGTAGCCATTTAACCAGGGACTTCATTCCATGCAGTGGTGAAAGTGATTTACATTAGTATGTTTAAAAATCTGTGAATCACTGACACATCTTTTCAAAATTTTAATTAAATGGATTTATTCACCTGATTGAAGGTTTCCATTTCTGCTTTGTACAAACACCAGCTGCCACATGCAATGTCCTAACTTTAATTTTACAAGGAAGCAAACATAATAAAGAGTGTTGCAGCATAAAACACATAACCTGAGTAAGTAGGAACTGCAGCTCAAAGATCTTTCTAAAAGACAGTCATGGTCACCTTCAAAACTTTGCGCATATTAGAGCAATCCCAGAATTTATGCCTACAATCTGATCGCCTTCTCTTTTTCTGCACTTGTGCCCAAACCACTGTAATATGTTCTACTTGATCTTTTCTGCAATTGGAGCTACTTTGACTTCTGTTCTTATGTCCTCATTTCTTTGTCTGTCCCACAGTGTGCATCCTACCACCCTTCTCAAGCACTTCAATTCCATCAGCTCTAGCTTTCTCATCTGCTCTGCCTTTACTGCCCAGGCTTCTGTACCATGCAGTAGTACTGGTCGCACCACTGTTTTGTGCATCTTACTTTTCAGCTTCTTTGGCATTTTTCTGTCATACAGCACACCTGACGCGCTATGCCAGTTGGCTGCAGACCCTCTGATTCTAGCTTTGACCTCTTCATTCAGACTTCCCTTCTTGTCAGCCACCCCTCCCAGATACTTGAAGCTATTAAGATGTTCCACTAGAATCCCGTTTACTTCAGTTCTCAGCTTCTTCTGATTTCCCCAGTTTGCTGCCATTACCGTTGTCTTATCTGTACTCAGTTTCATCCCATGTGACTTCAGTTTTGCATTCCATTCCCATGTCCTTTGCTGAAGTTCTTCCTAAGAGTCTGCCTGTAATGGCACATTGCTTGCATACAGCAACCTTGTTGATCTGTCACCTCCAACCTGTTTGCTAATGTATTCCATCATCTGGTATGAACAGCAGTGGGCTCAAAGCTGAACCCTGGTATTCAACCACTCCCACTGAGAACCCTTACGTGAGACAGAACACTGTTTGAACTTGAATCATTGGATCCTTGTACATAGCCTGCACTAATTCTACCAATATTTCTTGAGCTTTCAACTATCGCAGTACAGCCCAAATCAGCTTTCCTGGGACCTTGTCATATGCTTTTTCCAAGTCTAGGAATGCCCAGTTGCACTCTTTCCTCATTTTAGCTTCTTCTCAACTATCTGTCTCACTGCAAACATCAGGTAATTTGTCCTGCATCCTGATCTAAATCTGAGCTGCTCATTTCCCATCTTGCTTTCTACTACTCTGTATATCCGTTTATCAGTCACACTCACCAGAACTTTCATACAATGTGACCGGAGTTGATACCTCTGCACTGCCCTCAGTTGTGGATATCCCCTTTGTTTTGTGCACTGGCATGAGTATGCTTATTCTCCACTCATTTGGGATACATCATTCTGTCCACACTAGTACCCTCTGGAGCCATTTCTCCTGTATCTCACCGAGTATCTTTATCATATCTGTTGTGACCTTATCCGAGCCTGCTGCCCTGATTTCATTTTCCTAAGTGCTATTCTTACTTCTTCTGGGGTGGGCTCCTCTTATTCTCACATCATAGGCTGTGTCTGGGGCAGAACAGCTTCTGTAGGGTTTTCTTCATTCAGATGCTACTGGAAGTACTACTTCCATTTGCCTTCAATATCCTTTGGACTGGTGAGTAGGGTTTTGTTGGCATCCCTTGTGAAAGGATTCTGACTACCTTTTTTATCTTTTTGTCTTTGACATGCAACCTGATATAGTTTCTTTGTGCCACCTACTGAGTTACTTTCCAGAAGATGGTAGAGTACCTCCGATGCTCTGTTATTTACTATTGGAACTCCTTTCTTAGCTTCTTTGATAGCTAGCAAGTATCCCTTCCTAGCCTGGTTTGTCTTTTCTATCACCCACTTTTTCCTGCTTTATTTCTTTCTTGTGATGACTTCCTGGATTCTGCATTTCACCAGCAGCTTCTGTTATGTACCTTATTTCCATACCTAGCAATATATAGCAATCTCTCTCTCTCTCTCTCTCTCTCTATATATATATATATATATATATATATATATATATATATATATATATATATATATATATATATATATCAAGACAGCAAATATTGATATTGAGATTAAAAAAAAAATCTGTCAGAAAGAAAGAAGCATTCGAGAAAAATGGATGGTAGCGTTGGGTGCTGTTATAACCCCTTGTGAAAAATTGCATATGAGCTGCATTACCACAGAACAAGCAAGTACTGTTCCTAACCAAAATGGGCCATTAACCTATATTAAATGAGAGGTCCCAGCTTCTGATTACAGGCATCTCAGTGTTGTGTGTTCTTAGAGACTTGCTTCTGAGAATAATGTGAGACTGCATAACTATGTTCTGCCTAAGAGACTGCAAAATAAAAGACATAAAGAATTCAGTGGAACAGCTAGTCAATATATTAAAAATCTAACATGCTGTAATAGTACTAGGAGAAAGCAATAATTCAGGTAGAAGACTGAGAAAGCTTTATTGCAGAAGAGAAGGGTCTCATTTACCTTAGGAAACATGCTGGCTTCAGGAGTATTTTCTGTGACATCTGTCCAGTCCTCTCCTACAATGGCTATGCAACTGATTAATGACATAAGAAGAGAGTATCTAATAAATTCTGTCAACATTATCATATCTGGGGAAGAAATGGAGCAAAAATGGAGAAACGTTTGTACTGTCAACAACTTTTAAGTAATCAGGGCACAGATATGCTGGTTTAAAATTAACAAAATCAGTTAAAATTCCTTTTTTTAGCATTGGGGATGCCAAAAAATATCCCCTGTGCTCAGTGGCAAATTGAAATCATTCATTACTAATGGTAGAAGCCTGAATAACAAAATGAAAGATCTTAAGGCTGAGACAGCAGCGGTGGAATAGGCTGAGACAGCAGCAGTGGAACAGGCTGAGACAGCAGCGGTGGAACAGGCTGAGACAGCAGCAGTGGAATCGGCTGAGAAAGCAGCAGTGGAATAGGCTGAGATAGCAACAGTGGAAAAGGCTGAGACAGCAGCGGTAAAATATTATCTTATATTTGAAGTATGGCTTAATGGGAAAAATAGGCCAAAAGGAGCATCATTTTCATAGAAAACATAAAGAAGGTGGTGGTGTTTCAATGTTTGCTATAACTAACCCAACTTCAACTATTATATTAACAAATGAAGAATGTGTATTCATATGGACTAGAGACAACAAATATCAAAGACCATGGTGATAAATAACATTACTGATGATAGCATTAAATACAATTACAATTAGGTAGTGCAAGATCCACCAAGGCAGAGGAGCACTCAATGTGGTCTGGTCAAATGACAAGTTACAGGTCTTCAATTGTGTTATTGAACCTAAAAATATGGATATCCAACAACTGGTGTTTTGTGTGGGTGGTCACCACCCAAGTATATATGGCAAACCTACCCACAACATTACAAAGATAATTTTATAAATCTAACTTTAAGATTATTAATGAAAAATATAAAATTATGGAGTTGGAAGGATGTGAAAGATAAATGCATACATGGGGAATTTTAATGGCTAATGATGTATTAATCAACTAATTAATACGTTTGTCCATGCCTCTCAACTTAGCACAAGAAAACTGGACAAAGCCTAAAATAATGGGGGGACAATGGCCCAAAATAAGGGACAGATTTTAAATATTGCTCTTATAAAGAAAGTTGTTAGAATGACAGGATTTGTGCTACTATGCATTTTCTGAAGGATATGGAGTTGAAACTTAAATATATGCTATTATTTAGTGATGTCGATACTCAGTGATTTGCCATAAAACCATACATTTTATGAGGAACAGACCAAAAATATAATGGGAAAATCTGGACATTCTGCAAAAATCTGGACAGTTGAGAAGTATGAGTGTATCCCCACTGAATATCCAAGAAGCAAATGAGTAGATGTCCATCATGGTGGTCATAAAAGCTGGCATAAATAAAACTCAGAAACACCCATGGAGGTTATTTAAGGAACTCCTGAGTGATGTTAACAAAAGACATAAGAAACATGTAAAAATTCCTTTAAGGAAAATGATACAGTGGAATAAATTTAACTGTGACATTCAATTAGCAGATTATAAAAAAACAATATGGCATTATCTAAACATCTTAGAGATTTTGGGAAAAATGAGACAAGTAGCAGTGGTATTAAAGAAGACAACATCACAGTTATGGAATATGATAAACTGGTTAACATCTTTGTTGATACATTTTTGTCTGTTTGACTATTGCATCAAAAAACAATACTAAAATTGTTGGTAGGGGCCAGGATGAATGTTCTGAGTTCTCTACTGAGGATATCTTTAGAGATTTGAAGGCTATTACATCCATCACTGTTGCTGGCCTAGATGGCTTATTTTTTTTTCTAAGTATGAGTAACCTTTTTCAAAAACTGCTGAAATCAAGCTCTGTGCCAAAGTGTGGAAAAGGGCTTTAGTAGTAGCTATTCCTAAGTGTACCAGTTTAACCTGCATAATTGGAAAGTATTTTTAGAGGCCTATATGCCAAATGCTGCCAACAACCATTAAGCACAGGTTGGGCATTCAGTAGAATGGGTTCAAAGAGGGCCGCTCACCTTTAACCAACTTGAAAGCTTTTATTTGCATATCATGATTACATTAGACTATGGATTAACAGACAAAATTGTTTATTTAGAATTTGCAAATACAGTTGGTACAGTGCCACATGAAGAGATAATAATAACTATGTTATTTATTAAAATTAATAATTATATAATATGAAGGTTGATAAATTACTTGGAGGACAGGAGATGTAAACTAAGAATAAGAAACTCCTACTCTTTAATGAAATAAGTTAAAGTAAGTGTTACCCAATGTTTAGTACTGGGCATCTTGCTTCACAAGAAAACATTTACAAATTCACTGATATACCAAAATAGGGTCAGTAATATATGTGAACACTATATGAATGGTCAGGGTCTTGAAAATAATGATATTTAATGCCAAATATGTATGTTTTATATTTTGGAGAAAGTAATCATTGCTCTCCCTACACCTTAAATAATTGCATTTAGTCAGACGAAAATTGTATAAGGGATACAGCAGTAATTGTTAACACTGATCTCTGATTCAATGCTCATTTAAGATCAGGAATAATAAAACTCAGTGGTATTATGAAATATGTTCTACACTGTATATCTATTAAGGACAATATAGTTTTGATTCTTCTGTAAAGGACAGTTGTTAGATCCAGCATATAATACTGTGTCACAGATAAATAAGTTAGAAAATATGAAAATAATGTTCGCTGAACAGATATAGAAAGGCAAATGCCTTACCTATAAAAATAGACTTAAACCAGTCCCATTATTCTCTATAGGTTTGAGGCTAGTCATGGGTGACCTCATTTTTATTTTTAAATGCCATGAAAATGACATTGGCTTTTACCTTAATGGTCAGTTTTTACAACAATTCTTTGTTACAAGGAGTAATAGTATCCTAGGGCCTTTGCCCTCATTTAGCACATCCTTACAGAATACTTTATTCCAGTTTAGAATTATGAGATGTGAAATAATTTGCTTTTGTTTATAAGGAGATCAGAAAGCTTGTCACTATTTAAAACACTTTTGAATAACTGGTTTTAAGCATGTTTGATCCAGATTTATATAGTTACAAACTGTTAAATTGTCTAAAACTAGAGTGTGAGTTTGATTTAAACTCTATGGTGAACATAGAATATTAAGTAGCCACTCTCCAAAGCTAGCTGACAAAATCTGTAGGGGATTGTCAACAACCACTGCTTCTGCCTTGAGCTGACATTTTCGCATATAAACGATGTGATTTGATTTTTCAATCTGAATAAATTATTCAGCTGTAAAGGGGTAGGCGCTTGCCTTTAAGAAAATAAAATCTGAAGACAAAAACCTACTTAACCAATTGAAGTCTATCAATTAGTGTGAAGTATGTTCTCTTCCATGAATGTAGTTGTGAGAAGTCCTGCTCTCAGGTTAGTTTCAATTTGAGCTCAGTTGTTTTGAAGGGATCTGAATGCATTTTAAAGCCAAGGTGCTCAGGTAGACCCATAAACCAGAAAAAGGGAAAAATTATACTAGGTGCCCATAGTTTCCTGCCTTCAAGAATTATGAAGGACATTTCAGTTTTATTCACATTATATTTGAGTCTGGACAAGCCAATAAACTGCTGGAGTTCTCGTGATACAGGGGTATGATTCCCACCAGGTTTCAGCAAGAAGCAGTCATCTGCAAAAACAGTACTTTGCTTCAAGCCTAGCTACCACCCTTTAAGGGGGCACCAGTAATTAAGCTAAAGGTTCAATAGGTAATAGAATAAGAATAGCTGACACTGGACTCCCTTACCTGGTACTTTACTGCAAGGGAAACAGAAGTAAAGATCTCCCCATTGCTAATGACAGATGACATTTAGATTGCTGCAGAGAATTCATGTAGCTCAGAGACCTGGTGAGCTGAAGACTTTTTTAACCTAGGAAAGACATTGCCATCTAATGGAATTAACGGTCTTCATGAACTCTACAAACATGCCACTCCAGGAAATACAGATGACTGGATTTTTTGCATTACTGGAATGAAAATGTGAACATTTTATGCACTAGATTTCCAGGGAGAATCCAACCTATTTCAGACCTAAGTGAATTGGTAGACAGTACTTCCATCTATTCTTAAGGTTTCTGCAATCCACTTTAATATGGATACTCAGCAAAGAGTTGGACCTATAATTCTCCACTGCTTTTGTACATTTCCACAGCTTAGGTAGTATTGTGATCACTGAAAGACCTGACGGAACATGAATAAGGCCCAACTGTTGCACTGAACACTTTTGTCATGACATTTAGGATCTGTGTTTCAAGATGATGTTGATTTCTGAACTCACGACGCTCAGACCTGGGTGCCTTCCCAGTCACAATAAAGTAGATAGCATTGACTACTTCTTCATTTGTGTGGGGGATTCCAAAGTTATTAACTATTCTATAAATACTTTTTATAGACCAAGCTTGGTAAGTACGGAAATAAAGGAATTGCTCCCCCAGTCACTTATTTATTTTACATTTGTTGACCGGGCTAGTCTAACTGGATATATGTCCATTTTCAGTAGAGGCCCGAGGAGATAAGCTCCAAGACATGGTCCAAATACAATAATACAAGTACAAACAAATAAAAAAAATAAGAAATAAAATCTAATATTCTAATAAAAATAGCAATTTTCCTGGTATGGAAAAAAATGCATCAACAATGGTAATGTGTATTTCAGCATAGAGGTTGTAACAGGATGTAACACTGAGGTAAAAAGTCACAAACAGTGCAAATTGAAAGAACTTAGATAACAATGCAGGTTAAGTCAGAGGTAGATAAAAGGAAATAATCATAGTGAAAAGGGAAAAAAAGAAAGTAAATCATCAGTACTTGCAACATGTGAATTACAGCAGAAAGGTTAAGCAGGATCTAACACTGAGGACCTGCAGTATAATATAGTGCTATTTTTAAGTATGGTGACATAGTATAGGTTAAGTCAGAAGTGAAAAAAAAGGGAGTTTGATGTGTAGTATTGCAGCAAAGGATTAGCTTAAGAAAAGATATATAAAGAGGATAGACATAGTGAAAAAAGGTAGAACAGAAAAATATAATAAGGTGGGAAAATGTAGTAGAGGATAGTAGGGAGTGGATAGGTAAGTCAAGTTAGTAGAGGTAGATGACTAGTCTGGTCTGGAGCAGGGGCATAGCCAGTATGTTTTGAGGAGAAGTTTAATTCTGTTTTTAAATAGAGACAGAGAGGTGAGTGAGGTGATACCATAAGGGAGAAGATTCCAGGATTTACCTACTGTATTAGAGAAGAGAGAATCCCAGCTCTGTTATTAGGTTTTGAGGTGTGGATAAGAAATTTGTGAGATGATCGTAAGGACTTTAGGTTTTTATAGGGGGTGCTGAGGGTAAATAAACCTGGAGTATTAGAAGAAGGTTTGTATAGGATGTTGTGGGCAATCGTTAGTTGGTGAAATTTAATCTGTTGTTGTAGTTCTAACCATCCTAGCTGTTTTAAGTTTATACAATGATGGGTTCGGAATGGGTTGCCTGTAGCAAATCGTGCAATATTATTATAGGTCATTTGCAATTTACTGAGGTTATTCTTGGAGAGATTAGTAAAGATGGGAGAGGCATAAAGGAGTGTAGAGATCAAATGGGTGTGGACGATAGTAGTTTTAGCAGTAGGGGAAAGGAATGGTTTAACCCTATAGAGACTGCCAATTTTTTTATTGACAGTCTTTATGGTATTATTGATGTGGATGTCGAAGTTCAGATTATTGTCGATGGTGACACCTAGTAGTTTGGTGATATAGTCAGAAGATATTATAGTACCATTGATAGATGTCACTGAGAATTGAAGCGGAGAAGACTTCAGAGTGGGAGTGAAGAGGAGGAGATTGGTTTTCTTTGGGTTCAAAAGAAGGTAATGCTGAGTGAACCATTGTTCAACTATGTTAAATACTTTTTGGGTGAGAGCGTGAAGGTCATGGGAGGATGTAGCTGAACATAATAGTGTGGAGTCATCAGCATATTGTATACATGTGGCTTGTGGGATAGCTAGATGAAGGTCATTAATAAATATGGAAAAAAAAAAGGGGTTCAAGTATGGAACCCTTAGGGTCACCTAAGTTAATGAGTAAATGGGAGGATAAAGTATTATGCCAAAGTACTGCTTGTTGACGTTTGTCAAGGTAGGATTGGAGCCATTTTATGGAAAGTGGGTCTAATGACAGAGATTTTAGGATGTTTATGAGAATCTGGTGGTTTACCATGTCAAATGCTTTAGACAGGTCAATAAATAGAGCAGAAGAAAGATTATTCAGGTTTCGTTGTTTGTTAATGTAGTCAGTAAAGGACAGGAGGGCAGTGGTAGTGCTGTGTGAGGGTCTGAAACCATGTTGACAGTTGGAAAGTAAATTGTTTTCGATTAAATGGTGAAGAAGTTGTTTATGGATACATTTCTCCATGATTTTAACTAGGGGAGAAAGTAGGGCAATGGGGCAATAGTTAGATATTTCTGTGGACTGTCCACCTTTATGTAGGGGATAATATGGGAGACTTTCCATAAGGTGGGGATGTAACCCTCAGTAATAGTCTTGTTGACCAGTATGGAAATAGGATAGGCTATGGCATTGGATGATAGTTGTAGATATTCAGAAGGCAGTAGGTCTGCAGAAGGAGAGCATGGTTTCAGTTTCTTCAAAAGGGTTTGAATAAATGTGGTTGAGACAGGTTTGAGATGAAAGGGAGGTGCGGTTGAAGAGTGTGAGGGTAATGTGAAGGTATTTGATGATAACTGACTAGCTAGTGTTTGGATGGCATCTGTAACGAAGGTATTGAAGGTATTAGCTGTATGGATGGGATTTTTCTGGTCTGTATTTTGAGGGTTTGGTGTTGTGGATTGACCTGGGTGGAGTAATTGCTTAATGCTGGCCCAACATTTCTGTGAGTTGTTGCAATTAGGTTGTTGATATTGTACAAAGTGTTTTTGTTTGTTTGAAAATATGGCCTTTTTAGTGTCATTTCTTAGCTGTCTAAAGGTTAGTTGGTAAGCAGTGTTTTTTATCATTCTCCATTTGGCCCAGTATTTATTTCTCATGTGAATTTTGTGTTTGGTTTCATTAGAAAGCCATGGAGCAGACTTGGTCTTAATTCTGATAGCTCTGGAAGGAGCATGATGGTTAAGAATGGCAAGAAAGGTAGAATTAAAGAAATTAACGGCTTCATCTAGAGGCAGTTGTTTTAAGGGAGCCCAACTGCATGCTCTTAGTTCCATTTGGAATAGATCAGGGTTAAATTTCATTTTGGCTCTAATATGTCTAATGGAGTTTGGGGAGGGGGTGTTAGCTTTATATCTGATGATGTAGGTAAGTGAGTGATCACTGATATCATCAGGGAGAGTTCCAGAATCATAGTAAAGAGTATGATTGTTTGTGAGAATCCAGTCTAATATGCTTGCTTTCTTGTTAGCTTTATTTATTCTGGTGGGGGAGGTAATGGTTTGAGAGAAACCATATAGGTTTGTGTGTGTGGTAGGAAGGCTACTACTATAGGAATTCCAGTCTAAATTGATGTCACCTAGGATTATGGTTTCTTGAGGCAGGTGTTGGGATAGCCAGCAGAGTATATTTTCCAAGGTGGCTATGTTATTTCCGGGGTGCAGATACATGCAGATGATATAGATTGATTTAGCTTTGCTAAGTTCAAGTTTAGAGATGAGAATCTCAGCATTGGAGTCATTAGGTAGATTACAGTTGTAAGTGGTTAATTGAAAGCCAGATTTAAATAGAATAGCCACCCCACCACCTTTCTTATCTACTCTGTCAAGTCTTAGGATATTATATCCAGGTGGGATAATTTCATTGTCTTGGATGACAGGTTTTTAGCCATGTTTCAGTTAGGCAGATAATGTCAAAGGAGTACACTTCTAGGAGAACATGGAGTTGAGTCACCTTGTTGTTAATGCTACACATGTTAAGATGTGCTAGTAGGAGAGAGTTAGAAGGTCTTGCAAGGGTAGAATGGATAGATTGAATATGGTTTTGAAGAGTGATAGTGGTTACAGTTGGGCCAGGGTTTGGATGAATATCACCATCCTTTACTGTGAGGAGTTGTAGTAGATAGCTTGGATTAGGGAATTTGCTGTAGAGAAGTAACAGTCTTTTGTAATATTGCGTACTATATTTCATGTGTAGTATTCTATGATACTTTGATAGTAGGTAGCTAGGTGTCCATGTTATGTTTGCATGGTTATGGAGGTGTGGTAAGGGTTCAGAGTTGGTTTGTTGGTTGTGGTAAGTAGTGTCTGAATATATAGGGTACTCATATGAGGATAGTAAATATACAAAGGTTAGTAGTAGTAGTGGTAAGAGAGTAAAGTAGAATCGGATTTGAAGAGAGATAGTTAAAGAAGCCATTGTGAGGGAATAGTTTATTGTTGTATATTTGTGGGAATGGATGTATGTAAGCTGGGACTGTGTAAAGATAGAAGGGAGTGGTGAGTGAGAAGGGGAGTGGTTAGAGATGGGAGATGTAATAGAAGTTTACCAATGAGATATGTGAAGTTGGGTAGTGGGAAGAGGAAGAGGTGTGGTTAGAAAGTATAAGAGTAGGACCCCTGGGGGTGGGTGGGAATTGGAGGTAGGAAGGGGAGCGCAGTGAGCCTACAGGATGAACAGAGCGGGTAGACATGGAGAGTGGAGCAGTTGTAGAGGAAACAATCAGCAGGACTGATTTGTGAAGGTAAGTTTTAAGTCAGATGTGGTGAAGGTCAGTGACAAGTGATCCTAGGAGAGGTAGTAATGGACTAAGTGGTAGTAAAAAAAAAAAGTAGGTGAGAGAACAGGAATAGAAATGCAGGTAAAATAAGAGAAAATAGGGTAAGAGGCTGTGTAATACGAGGATGAAAGGAGAAAAAAGCTGGGTAAGGGTGCCACCTGGTGGACCGGCATAAGAGAGCAGGCAGATGTATGAAGGAATTAGAGGAGAAAATCAGGGAAAGGTGGGAGATTTAGACGGTGTGGGATTCAAAGAGGATGGGAGAGAGAGAGATTTATGTAGAGAAATGGGGGTGGGTACTATGCTGGAAGCTGCTGGCTGCCCGAGCTCAAGACGTAACCCACCACCTGTAGCAGTGGTATACTAGTTTAAAGACAATTCAGGCAGGAAATTATATAGTCCACATACTTTCCCTGTATCCTTGATATAGGAATTGTAAGGCAGTTGGTCTGTGAGGTGTAACACAGGTAGTTGTAGGGCTTCCTTTAGTTTCTGACAGGTTAGTGCTGGAGGCACGGGTAAAGCAGGGTCATTTTCCTGTATCCTTGATATAGGAATTGTAAGGCAGTTGGTCTGTGAGGTGTACCGCAGGTAGTTGTAGGGTTTCCTTTAGTTTCTGACAGGTTAGTGCTGGAGGCATGGGTAAAGCAGGGTAATTTTCCTGTATCCTTGATATAGGAATTGTAAGGCAGTTGGTCTGTGAGGTGTAACGCAGATAGTTGTAGGGTTTCCTTTAGTTTCTGACAGGTTAGTGCTGGAGGCTTCTCCAGATCCATCACAATAAAAAAACCTCATAAAACTCCTTAGATTGGTCATATGTTCATAGGTAGGTTCTAGGCTATTGACCCTAGGGCCTATATAAGCCTAGCCTGGTCATTTATATACCTCATGTAAGTAGAGTAGTGCAGTAGGTCTCCTTCTTGCAGCTGCATGTGATGGCCTGCTTTGTTCGTCTTTGTGTGACATTAAAGACTTTCTCAGGATTTTTTATTTATTCAAGACAGAATAGCAACATGACATAATTTAAAGGGAAACATTCACCTGCTGGCAGCAGAATAGCTAGGATATGCTTAGCCAAAATGACTCTTCCCATATGATTTCTCTTTAAATTTACAAATATTAAAACAATTCCTCATGTTGCCCTCTGTCTCTCTAATACCATTATTAAGTTTATTAAGAAGCAGTATTTTTGCTGATTTACAACAACTGTTAATTTCTAATTTGAGTGACTCACACCAGGGCATTACTGATATAAAACAGATTGGGTTCAGCGATACATATTTACATAAAATAATTGTCCTCTTTGTCAAATTATTTAAGTAGGTCTACCCAACAGAATGTCCATCTATAGATAATGTTGCTCGTCTGGTCAGGAAAAAAACAGACAAGCGGTTAAGGCTTTAGTTCAAGCAGCTTTATTGCACACAAATGCATCAGGAATGAGGCTTTGTAAGTTAAACTTAAATAAACTTATAAACAGACTAACTACCACATTCATATATGCTAGCACTCCGGCTGTTCTCTCAAAACAGTACGCCTGCCTGCATGTGCTCACTATTTATATGCACATGGTTACATCTGGAAATGCTTCTTAAAGTTATATGCACATGCTCTGTTCTACACCCTCCTTCCCTCCTTCTTTGAGAATTCGATCATATACTGAATTACAGCATTCAGTGACATGCAATTACACAGAAATGATCGTTTGACATGCAGTTATGCAGAACTAATTCTTTGACATGTAATCATGCAAAAGCAGACACATAAAATAATTATGTCCAGGTTGCTGAGTATTTTACACTAGGTCCAGAAATATGTCCTTATCATGTAACATAGAAGTCAAAATTGGATCTAGCAATGGCAACTGTCTTCAAGGAATGTTCATCTTTGGGGACAACTGGGACATCATCAGGAATGGGAATGGACACTGAGACATGTTCTTCGGTATGAACATTGGCAGGGTTGCTCTTAGATCTAGAGTCTGTACCACAGATACGATGCTGCAATATCGTTTCTGACACAAGAAGACGATGCTTGCAGTTTCTTCTGTATTCTATACCCTCAGATTCCATCTCCACTCGACACATATACCTCTCACGTGACCAATTTGATCAAAGCCTTTTGCCGTTTACATCCTGACTATCTCTTCTTCTTTCAATGGACAAAGAAATCTGCTCATTTTATCATAGCTGGACATCTGAAAGGAACGCTTCTTAAAAAGTTCTGCTTTGATTGCTTTGTTGTTTTTAGCATTAGCCACCAACAAACTAGAATGGTTAGGCAAGGTTGTTCAGGTTTGCACAGATAGAAGTCTTTGAATAGGTGAGCCAAGAAGATTGTCACGGGGTGTATTTCTGAAATTAAGCAAATTCAAGAAGATATCAGTATTGTCACACTTTGACCTCTCTAGTAATTGCTTTGCACTCTGTACTGCATGTTCAGCAAGGCTGTTTGACTGTGGATATCCCAGACTACTAGTAACATAGATAAAGTCCCACTCTTTTGCAAATCTCTGAAACAATTGACTGGTGTACTGGGTACCATTGTCAGAAATAACTTTGTGTGGACTACCATGGACTGAGAAATGATGTTTCATCTTAGTAATAACAGCATTGGACGTTAGGTTAGGTAGCAGATCGATCTCAAACCAGTTGAAATAAGAGTCTGCCAACACTAAGTAACACTGATTGTTCCTCTCAAATATGTCAGTGGCTACTGTTGACCAAGGTAGTTCAGGAATGTGGCTTAGATGAAGTGATTCTTTTGCAAATGTGATTTAGTACTGTTGCATACTGAAGAAGAAGTAAGCACTTTATCAATGTCATTTGATGGAAAAGGCCAAAATAGTAGTCCTCTCACCCTTCTTTTATTAGAATCAGAACTTGGGTGGCCACGATGCAAAATATGGATGTACTCACATTGTAAGGAAGTAGGAACAATAACTTTGGACCTTTGAAAATGATACAATCTTCCATCAGCATCTCTTCTCTGTATGGAAAGTAAGGTTGTGTTTCTGGTGGTACACAGGATTGCTTTGACGGCCATCCAACATTGATGAAGTGGTTGAACTTTTGCAAAATTGGATCAGTCTTTGTATGATCTCTCAGCTCATCAAGTCTCATGGTAGAAAAATGATGCACTGCCATGAAATCAAAATTCTCTGCATCAAGCTGTTGTGTGGTATTTCTGAGTGATCTGGATAAGGTATTAGCCAGATAAAGAAGTTTGCCTTTTATATAGACCATTTTGAAATTGTACTTTTATAATCATAGCATCATTCTTTGTAGTCTTGCTGGATGCTATGCATAGGCTTCTTTAAAATAGCGACTAGAGGTTAATGATCAGTTTATTTTTGGATATCTCGGCCATAGATATAATCATGGAACTTTGAGCATGCAAACACAATTGCCAAAAGTTCCTTCTCAATTTTGAGCATATGGCAGCTCAGTTTGGGTAAGAGTTCTAGATACACAGGCAACAGGTCTGCACTCTTGAAGCATAACTGCACCAAGACATGTCATCTCTCTTAAAGGTGCTGATAACTCACTATAGTCAGGGATAAATTTGCCCGAATAGTTTACCATACCAAGAACATGCTGTAAAGCTTGGACATTGTCTGGTGCTGGCATCTCATGAATGGCTACTTGTTTAGAAGGACCTGGTCGTAAGCCTGTACTGGTAAATAAATGACCTACATAAGTAACTTCTGGTAGTCTGAATTTATATTTCAGTGGATTGAGCTTTAAGTTCACTTCACATGCTCTGTCCAGAACTTTCCTGAGGTTTCTGTCATGCTCTGCTTCACCATTGCCTCCAACCAGTTAATCATCAACTATTATAGCACACGGATAACCCCCAAAAAATTTGCTCCATTGCACACTGAAAGACTTCACTGGCAGAATTTATTCCAAAAAGCATCCTGAGGAATCTGTATCTACCAAATGGGATACTGAATGTAATCAGTAGTTAAAATTTGCGATCAAGCATCAATTGCCAAAATGAACTCTGCATCTAAGACAGAAAAAACAGTGGCATTTGGCATGAGGGCAGTGACCTCCTTGACTATACACATAGGATGATAAGGTCTCTTTAATGCCTTGTTTATGTCTCTTGGGTCAATGCATATTCTGATTTCATCTGAGCTTTGCTTATGAGCAGCTACCATGGAAGACTCCCACTCAGTTGGTTCTGTGACTGGACAAATCACACCTTGCTAAACCATTTTGTCTGACTGGACTTTGACTTTGTCATGCATAGCTATTGGAACTCTCCTTGCTAGTCTGATCACTGGACTGACCTGTGGGTCTACTTTCATGGAGTACACAACTGGAAGTTTTCCTAACTTGTCGTTGAAAACATCAGCATACTCTGAGAAAATAGCATCAGTAAAGCTGGAACTGGGGCATCAGCTTACATGATGCACTTCTTTGGTAAAAAAAAGCAGTTTCATTCTCAAATTGTCTCTGAGACCCAATAATGATTGCAGAGATCTTTGGACTACATAAAATTGCAAGCTGTAACTGTTCCCAGTCAAATAGCATGGAAGCACTATTGAGCATTCAGTTTGAATCTCTTCACCTCCATAAGCAACAAGCTTTGCACAATTGGCCAAATTAAGTTTCTCACCAGCTCTCACTCTAGCAAATTTTTCTGCTGACATCACATTACACTTTGAGCCAGTGTCTACGCTGAACTCTATGGGTTTACCATTGATCAGGACAGTACAAAATACTTCATTCTTTGCCAGTAAATCTACTACATTAAACTTTTCACCAACCACTGATACACCATCTACATAGAAAGCAGGGTTGCAACTTTCTACATCATCAGCTTGCTTTTTGATTGACTAACTGAATGAGGTTTGCTTGATTTACAAAACTTTTGAAAGTGACTCTACTTTTTACACTTGTGGCATTGGTGACCAAATGCTAATCACTTCTCTCTTTTAGACTCATGATTGGCACCACATTTATGACAGTTAACAATAAAACTTTACTTGGGTTTTGCTGACTCACTCTTATACTGCACTGAGCATGTCTGCTTTGTTGAGCTAGTCTTGGAACTTGATAGAAAGTTACAGGTCCTTCCTGGGAATCCCACAGGAGTTGCAGCTGCCATGTGCTTAGGCCTTCTTATGCTTGCCATGTGCTGCATGCTGTCTACACTTGCTCTAGCGGCTGCTGAAATTAAGCTCTTGTCACTTGTAAGCATACTCATGTGCATTTCTGTAAGCTCATGGATTTGACAAATCTCTATGGCTTTGCTCAATGTTAAATCACCGTCATGAAGCCAAATCTTTCTCACTGCAGCATTGTTAGCAGCACACACAGCCTGTCCTTTATTAACTCATCGTTCCAAGTCACCAAATCTGCACACTTTAGCCCTATTTCTCAAGTCAGTGATATAAGCTGCAAAAGTTTCACCTGGCTTTTGGCCTCTTGTATAGAATAGGTGCCCCTCTGATGTAACCTTTCTCTGGGGGTTGCACTTTCTCTAAATTCACATTTCAATCACTCAGGGTCTTCCCTTAATTCAGCTGGTACAACAATATGGCATTTCCCCCCTCTCCTGAATATTCTGCTGGTGCATACACAAATGAACCTTTTCTCTCCATCCAGCTAAGTTAACTAAAAGGAATGCCCTTCTTCATGCATCTTTGTCAGAAAAAGCTGCTTGCATGAAAATATCATA
Source organism: Protopterus annectens (assembly GCF_019279795.1). Lineage (NCBI taxonomy): Eukaryota > Metazoa > Chordata > Ceratodontiformes > Protopteridae > Protopterus > Protopterus annectens. Next base: position 1,144,940,041 of record NC_056732.1, on the reverse strand, counting down.
TTCCTGCTCAAATACTCTCCAATTCTCTGCAATATTATGATCAAATACAAGTCGACTGGGTCTGCAAAATTCCTCTACCATATCAACATGCAGCAGTGAAGGTGCTTGGAATTACACATGAACCCACACACATAAATATATGCCAGAAATGTATGCCTGAACTTGTAATTAAGCCCAATAGCACAATAGACTGTTTGAAATAACTGCACTTTGCCAAATGTCTCCATAGCACAAGAATACTTAAAATCACTGTACTCTGTGAAACCACTTCTTATCCGTTTAAGAAATACTTTGAAGTGACTGTACTTTGTGAGCAAACTGTACACAGCAGAAGAAGCTCAGAGCAAGAAACACTTCAAAATGTATGCATTTGTAAATAAACTGTACACAGCAGAAGTACCTTTCAAAATGGCTGTACTTTGGGAAATAACTGCACAGTGTAAGAAACACTTTGAAATGGCGGTACTCTGCAAATAGATGCAAACAGCACAAGAAACTTTTTTGAAATGGCTGTACTTTCACTGCACTTTGCAATATAACTGTACTTTGCACACAGCCAACTCTTCGAAATAATTGTATAGTAATAAAGCACACACTCTGCAAACACTTTGCACACTCTGAGATAATTCCAACAACTCTAGTTAGGCTTTGAATGGCTTCGGCCAACTTGAAATAGTAGTTTTTGCCAAAACATGGTTATTTACTAAAAACATGCAGTTGCCTTGCTTTTTAAGCTTGTTTTGACCTTTTATTGTACTGGTTATGCCCACTTAATTTCTTATCATGCTCTTTGTACTTTTCTTGTGCCTGTTTTACTTTAAACATGCTCATTATTCCAACCAAAAGTGATTTTGAGCCCCGTATGAATATCTGTGCTGGTTTTACCAAATATGGTTTCAAACATTTTGTTTAATTAATAATGCATTTTGTGCTTTTCGTTTGATTAATATTATGTTCTGTGTACTGGTTTGATTAATAATGAGTTTTCTGCCTTACAAATGTTCCGTTTAATTTTCTTTGCAAGTTTTTTCTTACCTTTACTTTGTTACTGGCCCTTTTTGATTGTTTGAGCGTTGCATCACTCGATCTGTTCACTCTGCCTTCACCTTCAACTCTGCATCTCATGACTTGAAGAAGTCGCACTCTTAATCCCAGTTCTGACATCATCTCACTCCTCTGTTCTGCATAAAACAGACAAGCGGTTGTGGGTTCAGGTCAAGCAGCTTTATTATACATAAATGCATCAGGAGTGAGGCTTTGTGACTTAAACTTAAATAAAACTGAAACAAGAGGATTTCCACCAAAAAAAACAAAAACAGTAAAAAAAAACAAAAGGTGAAACAGAGACTCCAGCAGCTCAGATGTATGTATTTTATCTAACTAAAGCTACACAATTCTAACACATTTTCGTCCACCACAGCAGACTTCTTCAGACAATCACAAGTACATAATCAATTCAACTCTAATATACTATGTCAAATGATAAACACTCCAATCAAATTCATCTCCTAATTAAATCATTACCAACCATGTTCGTAAAAAGACACGTTTTACATAACCCACTTCAACATTTAAATCTTCATACACTCAATTAAATACAATACTAATATATATTTTACTGTGGTGGTGGTGCTGTGGTACCGTTGTCACCTCACAGTAAGATGTTGTCCTGTTCGATTCTCAGCTAAAGCGTCTTCTGTGTGGAGACATGCGTGAGTGGGCATGCCATCATTGAAGGTTGTGTGTCAGAGCTGCAACTCGGTACGTAAAAATCTACTGCCAATCATTAGCGGACCGGAGTTCCGCTGTGGCGACCCCTAACCGGGAAAAGCCGAAAGACACAACAACTAATACATATAAATACCAACTCATAAATACCTAAAAATTCCTTTCCAATAAAATAATCCAATAAATATACCTACTTAAAAGCATTTGATCCTAAAATGCATTATTATTAAGTATTAAATAACTTATGTACAAGGGTGTAAGTGAGTAAAACAGAAAAACAGTAAAAGTAAAGATCATGGTGCCATTTACTGTCCAAAGTTGAAACTTTTCATAGAAAAGAATTTCTCATCTAGAGAAACTAACACACATTCATATAAATAGGAACTTCATCATAGAACTGGCAAAAAGCCAAAAGGAGACATACATAAATATACCATAATACCCTAATCTAGAGCTTAGCAGCTCTTAATTTTAATAAGGGTAAAATGGAAATATACCCATTTAGTCCAGGCTGTTTTCCTGCATCCAGGAATACCTGCCAATACAATTCGCTGAATTCCAGGCAGGTCTCCCAGGGTGCTCCCCTGATGTCAAATGGGATATTTTCGAATACAAAGAAATTAAAACTAGCCTGACCACATAAAATTGTATGCTTGTAAAGGGCATTAGTCTCATTTTTATTTTTAATATCGTATATATGCTCATATATACATCTCTTCAATTTCCGCTCCATTTTACCTACATAGAATGAAGAACACTGATTACAAGTCACCAAATAAACCACTCTTTCACTAATGCAGTTATAATACTTATAGCCATACAATGTCTTATCCTGACTTGTCAAAATTATATTCTCCTTGTTAGCCACATATTGGCATTGTTGGCACCTCCCACATTTGTATCTACATTTGTGTCTGTTGCTAAGAGTCTTACCGTCAGCTTTATTAGCTTCCAACAAGTTATTCAGATTTTTACCCTTCTTAAAAACAAATTTGAGGGGGCCTTTGTCAGAAAATGTCAGGTCCCTAAATTCCATAAATCTTTCCCATTCACTTTTCACAATATTATTGAGCCGTAAAATATTTACACTGACTTCAGTAGTAAAAGCTCTACTAGTATTATAATTTTCTGGGTTCTCTGTATTCTGCTCCATTACACTAATTCTACCATCCCCCAACACAGGGCCAAACTTTTCCTTCCTACTTGCTAACACTTCACATTTAGTGTTAGTCATTAAATCTTCTGGGTATCCCCTTTCAAGGAAAAGACGATGTAAAAATTCCCATTCTTCAATAAAATCATTATCGCAAGAAGTCATTCTGGAAGCACAAATACATTGGCCCTTAACTATATTCTTTTTCTGGAGCTGGGGATGTGCACTAGAGTAGTGCAAATAAGAGTTAGAATAAGTGTTTTTTCTATAAATCTTAGACTTAACGCTACCGTTTACTGTCTTTTCTAGAGTGATATCCGAAAAATGTACGTAATCTCTAGAAATAGTGTGTGTAAATTTTAAAAAATCATTTGTAGTGTCTATATAATTTAGAAATTCCATTAATTTAGACTCTGTCTCAATCCAACATATACAGACATCATCCAAAATTCTGACATAATTAATCCAACAATGCCTAAATTCACATTGTAAAATAAAAACTTTTTCCCACCAAGCCAGGACAATGTTAGCATAGGTGGGGACACAATTCACTCCCATCGCCACGCCTTTGACTTGGTGAAATAATTCACCACTGAAATACAAGAAATTATTGTTAAGGGCTAAGTCCATAAGCCCTAGTATAATGTGTAAATCATCACTGGGAATCTGGACATCATCCGTCAAAAACAATTCCAACCATTCTAGGCCCTTAGAATGAGGTATTACAGAAAATAGATCCTTTATGTCAACAGTGACAAAAAGGACCTGTTGGTAATCCAAGTTCATATCAATTTTCCACAAAAACTCCCATGAGTCCTTTAGGATCTATTTATTATTCTTCCCATGAGCCTTAAGCTTGACATCCAAGTATTTCACTAAAGGGGCTGTCTTAGAACCCTCTGCAGAAACAATGGGTCTCAGTGAAGGGTCATGGGGATCCTTATGTACCTTGGGGATTCCAAAAATATTTTGAATCCTGGGTTTATTGTTACTCAAATACTGATATGTCTCATTACTAATCAGACCTTCCAAAAGAAAGTCATAAAGAACCATGTCAATCTATTAGTAGGCTTTATTGATTTCATTTTTTGGAACTCTTCTATATGTATCAATGTCACCTAGAAGGTTCAACATTTTGCCCTCATAAATGACAGTACTCATGACTACAGCTCCTCCGCCTTTGTCCAGCTTCATGATTCATATAGTATTATCAGCCCTAAGTTGTTTTAAAAGGGTCCACTCATCCTTACTTAAATTAAAATTCTTCGGCCTAGATTCCTCGGTGGAAAATTTATTAAATTCCTTCTCAATTGTAGCTTCAAAATTTCTCAACTGGGCATGAATGGGCGGATTGAACACACTCTTCCACTTAGGATCATGTCCCTGAAGTATATGTGTGTTACCTTGCATTACAATATCCAAATTCATTGTACGTAGGAATAACTTAAAAACCATTATATACTTAGACACATCCCCTTTTGTATGGGGAATACTTTTAAAACCTTTAGATAGTAAACTAAAGTGTACATGTGAAAGTTCATGATCAGAGTAAATATAAATGTTAAAATTCCTCAAACTATGTTTTGTTCAAACAATTACAATGTCATCAACTAAACGGTCATCAGTAAATATCTCATCATGGTTCAATATCTCACACAATCGCTCCACATGCCCCACTTCGCTGCCATACTGTAACCCTTAAAGTATTGAGGGACCTGCTGGTTCATGATTCTCTCTGACCTGCAAAGTGGGGGATACTCTAAAGGGTCATGTAAAGAGAGTTCAAATTCATTAGCACTCAAATTAATCTTCTGGGGGGTGGTACTGTCTTGGACTACATGACCATTCTTAATTCGAGAGCTAGCAGCAAATCTTTTGGGTTCGGGGTAACGTCTTATTCTTATAGTCATGTAGGTCTCTTTCCATTTTCTTAAACTTCCTATTAATATTAATAACACATTTGTCATCTACTCTATCAAATATATCAAAATACTTATTTTTTTCTGATTCAACAGTAAACATTAAATCATTTGTTACATTGTTGTTCAATGTATCAATTTCCCCATGCAGTCTACCCAGTAAAATCTCATTTTGTTTTACAGTTAACCTCACAATGTCTAAACCACATTTATTAAAAATTTCCAATAGCTGATTGTAACATTCAGAACCTTTAATAATGTTATTAGGGTATTTAGAAACCCTGAGTCCCTTGGGGACAATGCCCCTCCTAATACCTTCACATAAGAATTCATTATCTATTTGAAGAGCTCTGTATTTCATAAGGAGCTCAAACAATTTAACTAATGAGTTCTTATAAGTATCTCCATGTCCATTAATAACCTCCACCGGTGCTTATAAGTCAAAACTTTTAAATTGTTTCTTTTCCATCCAACCATTAAAGTCATCAAAACTACCCTCCCTTACAGAAACAACCTTATTATAATGGAATTTCTAAAATAGTTAGACACTACAACTGATTTTTTAAAATTTACACACACCATTTCTGGAGATTCCTTACATTTTTTGGATGTCACTCTAGAAAATACAGTAAACCATAGCATTAAGTCTAAGGTTTATAGAAAAAGCACTTATTCTAACTCTTATTTGCACTACTCTAGTTAAGGGCCAATTTATTCATTCTTCCAGAATGACTTCTTGCGATAATGATTTTATTGAGGAATGTGAATTTTTCCATTGCCTTTTCCTTGAAAGGGGATACCCAGAAGATTTAATAACTAACGCTAAATGTGAAGTGTTAGCAAGTTGGAAGGAAAAGTTTGGCCCTGTGTTGGGGGATGGTAGAATTAATGTAATGAAGCTGAATAAAGAGAACCCAGAAAATTATAATACTAGTAGAGCTTTTACTACTGAATTCAATGTAAATATTTTAGGGCTCAATAATATTGTGAAAAGTGAATGGGAAAGATTCATGGGATTTATGGACCTGACATTTTCTGACAAAGGCCCCCTCAAATTTGTTTTTAAGAAGGGTAACATTTTGAAAAACTTGTTGGAAGCTAATAAAGCTGACAGTAAGACTCTTAGCAAGAGACGCAAAGGTTCATACAAATGTGGGGGTGCCAACAATATCAGTATGTGGCTAACAAGGAGAGTATAATTTTGGCAAGTCGGGATAGAACATTGTATGGCTACAAATATTATAATTGCAATAGTGAAGGAGTGGTTTATTTGGTGACTTGTAATCAGTGTTCTTCATTCTATGTAGGCAAAATGGAGTGCAAATTGAAGAGACGTATATATGAGCATATATACGATATTAAAAATAAAAATGAGACTAATGCCCTTTACAAGCATACAATTTTATGTGGTCAGGCTAGTTTTAATTTCTTTGTATTAGAAAATATCCCGTTTGACATCAGGGGAGGACCCTGGGAGACCTGCCTGGAATAAAGAGAATTGTATTGGCAGGTATTCCTGGATGTAGGAAAATAGCCTGGACTTAATGGGTATATTTCCATCTTACCCTTATTAAAATTAAGAGCTGCTAAGCTTTGAATTAGGGTATTATGGTATATTTATGTACGTCTCCTATTGGCTTTTTGCCAGTTCTATGATGAAGTCCCTATTTATACGAATGTGGGTTATTTTCTCTAGATGAGAAATTCTTTTTTAGGAAAAGTTTCAACTGTGGCCAGTAAATGTCGCCATGATCATTATTTTTACTATTTTGGTGTTTTACTGCCTTACACTCTTGCACATAAGTTATTTAATACTTAATAATAATGAATTTTAGGATGAAATGTTTTTAAGTAGGTATATTTATTGGGTTATTTTATTGGAAAGGAATTTTTAGGAATTTATGAGCTGTTGTTTACATGTATTAGTATTGTATTTATTTAATTGAGTATGAATTTTTAAATGTTGAAGTGGGTTATGTAAAACATGTCTTTTTACAAACAAGGTTGCTAATGATTTAATTAGAAGATGAATTTGATTGGAGTGTTTATCATTTGACATAGTATATTAGAGTTGAATTCATTATGTACTTGTGATTGTCTGAAGAAGTCTGCTGTGGTGGACGAAAACGTGTTAGAATTGTGTAGCATTACTTAAACTTAAATGAACTTATAAAGACTACCACACTCATACATGCTAACACTCTGGCTGTTCTCTCAAAATGGCACTGCTGCCAGCATGTACTCACTATTTATATGCACGTGTTTACATCTGTAAATGCTTCTTAAAGTTACATACACATGCTCTACTCTACAGATAATGTAAACAGACGTAGCTGAAGGAATACCACATTTTGTTTTTCCACCAGATGGGAGATAACTTGAATGAAGACTACACCCTTCACCACATGTTGAGAACCTAACCACCAAACAATATTACTGCTGTATAAAGAGTGGAGTTGACTATATTAATCTTTAGTCATCTGGGTGCAAAGTACAACACAGGTCAGATAAGTTCAACTGTGACTTCATCAAATGAACTGGTTTGACTTTTAATGCAGGGGCAGCTTGTGCTATTGGGCTGCAGGACTGCAGCACCCCTAGGTGTAAAACAAAAAAGAAATGAAAATAATAAAATAAAAACAAAAGTAAAACATACGCGAGTCCCGGAACATTGCACATGTGCACTCGCGGCATTGCCCAATATCCAGACTGCTGGTGAATCAGTCTGAAGCATGCACACAGAATCCAGACTGTCTCACCAGCAGGCTGGATTAGGAAAACAGCATTCAGCAGCAAACCAGTTGCTGTATACTGGTGGCTAGAGAACTCAGGATATATGGTGGTGGGTAGAGAATACCACAGGCTTGAACCCTGTACCTTGGGCCCAGGTGGCAAAAGCATGAATTTCCTACCCACCACAATTTGTAAAACAATTTGTAGAGTTTTGCCTCATACTTGTTCTGTTCTGTTCCTCATAAAATGTGTGGTTTCTGTGTGTTTGCTTCTTTACACAGTAAGTAGTGCAGTGGTGCAGTAGTAGCATCATTGCCTAACACCTACAGGTTCTCTAGTTTGATTCTTAGCTGGGGTGACTTCTGTGTGGAGTCTGCATGTCCTCCCTGTGTATGTGTGGGCACCCCTCTGTGTGCTCTGCTGTCCTCCTGTCATACGAAGACATGTGTTTCACCCTGGGCCTCTGCTGAAAATTAGATTTTGTTCCAAGTCAGACATTCCTGTTAACAAATATTAAATAAATAAAAATAACAAGCATTTGAATTTCAGACTTCATATTCTTCAGAAAGTACATGGTAACACAAAACCTTTTATTCTAGCAATTTTCTAAGTTTATAAGATGGATATTTGAAATTTGTCCCTATTTTTGGGACTGTATTCCCCCATTATTGGCTTCATCCAGTTTTTTTTGTGCTAAGATTGAGACCTATGGTAAGAACTGAATTCAATGAATATGTTTGGGGGCTGCATTCCCCCATTATTGGCTTTGTTCAAGTATTTCATGCTAAGAGGTTGACAGCTATGGTGAGAACTGAATTCACTAAATGGTAGCCATTTAAGTTTCAGTCTTCTTGTCTTCTACAGAATAGCTGATTTGTCATAGTGGTATGTTGCTCTGCCTGTTTTGCACAGGGTCCTGGGTTCAAGTCTTGGCAGTGAAATGTATGGTGGTAACACATCTTTTTATTCTAGCAACTTTCCAACATTATACAAGCAATGTTTAAAATGTGTCCCTGTCTTTTTGGGGCTTTTGTCCCCCCCCAATACATTTTGGCATTTTCCAGACTTCTTGTGCTGCAAAGTTCAGAGGTACAGCTGAGTGTTGAGTAAATTTTACAAGGAGCTGAGAGCTGCAGGGAAGCAAATGTTTAGTGCTGCTTAGGCAGAATCTGCTTGTGTTGTTAATAGCACAACAGGTAATGCACTTGCTTTTGATGCAGAAGGCTGTGGGTTCTACTTCCACAGTAGGTAGATGCATTGCTGATACTGTACTGTGTTGCAAAGGGGGTTGATGCTGCAGTCCTTTTTGGTGAAGATACCTAGTAACTATGAACATATCAGTTTACCATCTATTCCCTATTGCAATTTTACTAGCTTATCATTTTTTTAGTGTAAAATAGGCAATTTATTCCTCAAGGGCAACAGGCACATTATTTGTAGATGAAACAATGAAATATAAAGTTGTTTGTTGGCAGCAACCTCTTCATTAGTTACAGATCTCTTTAATGTGGAATTATTTAGATGACTTTTACTTCTTCAGAGATTGTGCATATTTTCTGATACTGGTGGACTATAGAAGTTTGAGTAGACTTGTATGATGGAAATGTTCTGAACTGGGCAGTTTTGTCATTATTGGTGCATGCATTTTGTTTCATTGTTTACTGGAAAAATGTTCAAAACAATAAATTTAAAACACCCTCTAAAACTGTACTGTATTGTACAAGGAATATAATTTAACACAATCAGGAAGGTGTATCAAAGAGCCTGTGTATATTTTGTGTGCAAGGGGCCTGTGATTTGAAAACAGCCCAGAGTTAATCTTTATGAATGTGAGTTTCAAGGGCAGAGAAGTTTTAATGCTAAGTCTATTTTCATTGTGAGACTGCGTTGCTTTGTTTAGCATATATCTATTAGTGTTTGTGCTGTAAAATGTAAAATAAAACTTTCAAATGAAATCCAAATCATCGCAGAAATAAAGCAGTATGCACATTACAGTGTTTATGGTAAATTGGATGAGATAACCAAGGAATGGGACACTGGAATGGCTGCAGGGGGGAGGCTCCATTCAACCATGATTTTGTGAGGGGGGAAGGGCAGCAAACTCAAAGACAGCCCCAGATGAACTATATCTCTCAACTGTCTAGATTTTTGCAGAATGAACAGATTTTTGATTCTTATTTTTGTTTTTTTCCTCATAAAATTTGTTATTTTCTGGCAAATCATTTAAGAATGAAGTCACTAAATAATGACAGACATTGAGGTTCAGACATCATAACCTTCAGAAAAATGCATGCTAAAGCAAGACCTGTTATTCTATCAACTGTCTAAGTGTATACAAGAGCAATTTTTAGTACTGTTTGTATGTTCCCCCAATGTATTTGGCCTTGTCCAGATTTCCTGCATTAAGAGGTTGAGAGGTATGTGCAAATAAATTGCTTTATAGAATTAGAACTATCCAAACCTCTTAACTGTACCCAATGTTGGCTTAAAATGTTGCTCTCCACCTAATAATCCCTCCGCAAAATGGCAACTTTGGAAGAAAACATGGAGGGTTTACAATTATAAATAACTGTAATGATCAGAGTTATAGATGTAGATTCTCTTATTTTGTCAGCTGCTTAAGTTAACAGTACTAATATTAAATGGGTGTCCCTTCTTTGACAGGTTCCCAGCTGTATTGTGTGGCAATTTTATATTTTTGCATCACATTTTTGGTCCGTATTTTATAAAATTGTGGTTTTCTGGCAAATTAGTGGCAAATCATTACAGATTTAAGTTAGAAAATAATGGCAGACATTTGATTTTCAGATTTCATACCCTTCAAAAAATTTGTACTAATGCAAGACCTACTATTATTCTATTATCTTTCTAAGTTTATAAGAGCAATATTTAAAAAGTGTCCTTATTTGTGGGCTTTTGTCCCACTTCCATATATAGCTTTGTCTAGATTTCTTGCTCTGAGGTTGAGAGGTATGAGTGTCAGAGGGGTCTATATTACAATGTCGAACTCACAGGAGTTCAAATGTTGTAATATCGAACCGTGAAGTTCAAAACCCAGTAATTACGAAAACACAGAACAGCGATTTTTTCCCAGGGAAAAAATTGCTGTTCCATTACAAAAAAAAAAAACACTTACACTTTAAACTTAAACTAAAGTGGGGGGCTTTGCCCCCACACCCCCCAATGTGGGGGGTTGTGCCACACACCTCCCTACTTAAATATACCAACTTCAAGATCGCACCACAGTGGAGGAAATAGCAAAGCCCCGAAAATGGCCCACCAATTTTTTCCCTGGGAAAAAAGTCGGTGTGCTGTGGCTTTGCTATTTTCGTATTTTGGATAATTGGGTTCAATATTACAATGTTCAGACTCCTGTGAGTTTGATGTTGTAATATAGACCCATGTCAAAGCCATCACCATCAGCCAGAGACATATCAAATTGTGACATACTTGCACCCCACTCCCCCATGTAGTGACTCTGGATGTGTCCAAGCAAGGCAAGGAGCAGTTATGCAGTGTAAGTGTGCAGAGTATTCTCCCATCCAAGTTAGACACAAGTACGACAGTGGCTTTTCATCTGTTCTTGATTTTGCAGAATGTTCTGATTTTCTGTCATATTTTTATACTTTTGATTTATGCTTCTTCTTATTCAGAAAATGCATACTGTCGCAGTGCCCTGTTGCTCTGTGTTTAAGTAGCAATGCTTTAATGACCATCAGGTAAGCTTGTCTGAGATTGTAAGATGCAAGTAAGCTTTAGTAAGCATACTCTTAAAGAATTACAAACATTAAAAGCCTTTTTGTTGTTGCCATGCAGAGAATATTTACATAACTAGATAACATGTAAGCCTTAGGTATTGAAATTCATCTGACAGTATTTGTAATAAAGGACAGGATTACAGTATTTTCAGAAGCTCATTACATTTGGTGGACACTTGCAGTTATCTCTGCAGGCTTTACCCATAAACTAAACAGAATGCTAGTCTATCATGTGTGGTCCATAACCTGTGCAGTAAACCTTTAAGCAATTTATCTTGAGCTTATTTCTTGTTTGCTGTTCATTTTTTACTTTGATCATGTCTTCCCCATGAAACAAGTAGATAGTTATTGTCAGGCAGCAGGTCTTTTTTGGATAAGAAACATTTTTACAAGTGGGAGTATCAGCTACTTTCAGCATGTTACTTGGTACTTTTATAAAGCTGAATATAAATTATAATTAGAACTGTAGTGCAAAGAAAAGTGGTTTGAGTTGAGTGCTGCTTGTGTTTTTTTTTATACTTGATTTTGACTGGCATTCCAGTAATGTATTTAAAAAGTAATTTATTTTTTCATGCCTCACAACCTTTTTGTTTCCATCTCGATATTAAGTAAGCTGTCATGTAGCCAATGCATTGAAATATTTTTTCTTCTACACTTCATTTTGTCTTGATTAGACTCTCATAATGATGGTTTGGCACCCAGGGCAGCATATTTAATTACAGTTCCAGTTGTTGTGTTTCTGAGCATAGCCCCACCCCTTTCTAGTTGGCCACACCCCTTCCAATTGACCCCACCCATTCAGCTGTCTCCTGCAGCCCCTTTTAATTTGAAGTCACCAGCCACCACTGTTTTAATGGGGTTCTGGGAGTCAGGACATTATGTACGTAAAGCAGTCAGGAGCTGCATTTAGTCCTCCCAATCACCAAAACCAAAACCATGACTCCCTTTGTGTATAAAAACCACAATAGTGGCAAAAAAGCAAAGAAAAACATTGGAAGAAATTAAAAATGGCACTGAAATTACTCTGAATTTTTGTTTCCTCTGGAGTCTGGTACTTCCCCAAAGCCCAGCTTTGTCTTTCAGCAAACAAACTATACCTTCCATAACCACAACAAATGGAACATGTTTGAATGAAAAGGAAAGACTGATAATTAAAATGATGCTGTTACATAGGTTGGCATGTCAATTACATGTCACAGGTTCACAAGTAAGTATCGGATAATCAATTTTTCATATATATATATATATATATATATATATATATATATATATAGATAGATAGATACATAGATATACACACACACACACACACACACACACACACATACACACACACAAAATGGATATAAAAAAATTACACACCCCTGTTAAAATGCCAGGTTTTTGTGATATAAAAAAATTAGACCACAATAAATCATTTCAATACTTTTCCCACTTTTAATGTGACCTGTAACCTGTGCAATTCAATTAAAAAATAAATCTCTTAGGGGAAAATATAAAAAATAAAAAAATGTACAATAAGGTGGTTGCATAAGTGTGTACACCCTTAAACTAATACTTTGTTAAAGTTCCTTTTGATTTAATTACATCATTCCGTCTTCTTAGGTACACACTTGCCATGGAGTCTGCATGTCCTCCCTGTGGTCGCGTGGGTTTTCTCCGGTGCTTCCCACATCCCAAAGACATGCTGCAGGTGGATTGGACACTCTAAATTGGCCCTAGGTGTGCGTGTGAGTGTGCCTTCTGTGGAAGGTTGGGCGCCGGGCTGGCAACTTGACACCGTAAAACTCCACTGCCATTCAATGTGCGGACAAGGTGATCTGCTGTGGCGACCCCTAACCGGGAAAAAGCCGAAAGAAGAAGAAGAAGGTACACACTTGCCATCAATTAAGGATACTCTGATTAACCCCAAATAAAGTTCAGCTGTCCAAGTAGGATTTTCCTGATATTTACTCAGTTGCCTGCTAAAGCAAAAGCCATGGCTCGCAGAGAGCTTACAAACATCAAAGGGATCACATTGTTGAAAGGTATCAGTCAGGAGAAGGGTACAAACAAATTTCACAGCATTGGCTATAACATGGAACACAGTGAAGATAGTCATCAGAAAGTACAGAAAATATGGGACAACAGTGACATTGCAAAGAACTAGACATCCCTCCAAAATTGATGAAAAGTCAAGAAGAAAACTGGTCAGGGAGTCTGCCAAGAGACCTACAGCAACACTGAAGGAGCTGCAGGAATTCCTGGCAAGTACTGCTAGTGTACTACATGTGACAACAATCTCCCATATTCTCCATAGGTTTGGGCTGTTGGTTAGGGTTGCAAGACGGAAGCCTTTTCTTACTCAGAAGAACATCCAGGCCTGGCTAAAATTTGCAAAACAATACATCAACTCTCCTAAAAGCATGTGGGAAAATGTGTTATGGTCTAATGAGACCAAGGTTGAACTTTTTGGTCACAATTCCAAAAGGTACACTTGGTGCAGAAATACTTTGCATCACCCAAATAACACCATCCCCATGGTGAAGCATGGTGATGGCAGTATCATGCTTTGGGGTTGCTTTTCTTCAGCTAGAACTTGGGCTTTAGTCAAGGTGGAGGGAATTATGAACCAGTCACTTTGGGCCCAAAACCTTCAGGCATCTGCTAGAAAGTTGAAGATGAAGAGGAATTTCATCTTTCAACATGACAGTGATCCCATGCATAAATCCAAAACAACAAAAAAATGGATTCACCAGAAGAAAATTAAGGTTTTGGAATGGCCCATCCAGAGTCCAGACCTAAATCCAATAGAAAATCTGTGGGGTGACCTGAAGAGTGCTGTGCACAAGAGATGCCCTAACAATCTGACAGATTTGGAGCACTTTTGCAAGGAAGAGTGGGCAAATATTGTCATGTCAAGATGTGCCATACTGATAGACTCCTACCCAAGAAGACTGAATGTTGTAATTAAATCAAAAGGTGCTTCAACAAAGTATTAGTTTAAGGGTGTGCACACTTATGCAACCAGCTTATTATACATTTTTTATTTTTTTATATTTTTCCCCTAACAGATTTATTTGTTTTTCAATTGAATTGTAAAGGTTATAGGTCACATTAAAGGTGGGAAAAGTTTTGAAATCATTTATTGTTGTCTCATTTTTTATATCACAAAAAAATGGCATTTTTACAGGGGTGTGTATAGTTTTTATATCCACGGTATATATTCAAAAGCTCATCTGGCCTCAAGGAGAGCAAGACAAGATAGACCGGGGAAGAATTTTAAGCTGCCTATCCAAATATCTTGGTTTAATTTGAAGGAGGCAAGGGTACTGCTCTGCTTGACATGTAGTGGAAGTCTGTTCTAGAGATGTGGGATTCACTAGGATATGCATATACCATGCAAATGTAGCTTATTTATTTGTTGCTGAAGGTTTAGCTCCTTTAACTGGGAATTTGAGGTAACATTTGTTTTGTGAATAAATAAGAGGTCAAAGAGGGTTGACCTTTCATGCCTAGACACAGACCTCCATAGAAGAGTGTGTCAGACAAGGAGTAGAGAAAGAGAGCTGTCATCCTGCCTTGGTAACTGAAATTGTTGAGGCTACTGATCTTTTTAGTTATGAATCTCAAATTTCTCAGCTGAGTGATATGTTTAGACAAATAATAGCTAAACAGTGCATTATATTAAATAATGGGTCTGATGACTTATGAATAAAGGGAAATTAAGACGTCTTTGGATCTAGTAGAGATGTCTTTAGAAATAAGATGAACCAGATAGAAGGCTTTCTGAACCACTGAAGAGACATGAAGGTCAAAATCAAGGAATTATCAACAAGAGTGCCTAGAGCCCTTATGACAGTGTCTGACTGGAGGGGTGTGTCACCTACATGGCATGAGAAAATGCTTTGTTTATTAAAATTAACTATCCTACATATTTTCACATTTAATTTGAGACCATTATCTTTGCATCGATTGTTAATGTGGTCTAACCCATGTAGTAGTAATTGTGAGTCATTGGAAGATTGAGTAACACCCAAGTTACAGTTGTGTGAAAACTTAAACTAGAGGCCAGGATGTTGGCCTGAAATTCTGAGAAATAAATGAGAAGTAGAAGAAGGCCCAACACTAACCAGTGTGGTTCACCACTGGTAGCATTTTTGTTTTCAGGATTGGCACCACCGGTGACTCAAACCACATGGGTTCTGTCAGACAACCAGTTAGCTAGCCACCAAACAACATAAGTATTTGGTTCAGATTTATAAGCTTGTGAATAATTTCTGCATGGGGAATTTTGTTAAAAGTCATGGCTTGGTCGAAATATGCTGTATGTACTGCACAACCACTATCCACTGATTCAGTTATTTTTTCAAAGAAATTAATTAGGTTAAAGAGGCAGGACATTCCTTTGACAAAACCAGATTGGTGAGGATCCAAGATTACAAGATTTTTCAATGTCCAAATTAATGAGGTCAGACATAATAAAATCCAAATCTTTAGAAAGAGGGCCAGTAAGGCTAATAGGTTGTTAGTTACTAGGGCCTGTGGTTAGAATGGCCATTTTTCTGGCTTCAGGAATATAACCAGTAGAGAGGCTTAGATTAAGGAGGTTAATTAGGCACCAATAAAATGCAACCTGGCACGTTATCAGGGCTCATGGATAAAGTGTTCTTAGCTTTTGAGAAGGCTACGAGAACTTGTTGCATAGTAAATAAACAGGTTAGTTGGAATTGCAGAATCTTTGAAATAGCTATAACTGTGGCTGGAGTAAAATTTGCATTAAAATTTAAATTTTTTTTGGCAAAGATACTGTCTATTTCCTTTGGATCAGAGCATGCAGTATTATTATGCACCGGCTCTGAACATTGTTGGTTGATAGTTCAGAACGTCCTGTGGCACACTAAGATACATAACTCTTGGATTTAAACAATATAGACCTTATAATCTTAAAGAAGCATTTAACATATATTTCAAATTGAGTTGTTTCAGAGGAGAATTATAACTAACATAACCAGCCAGTAACATAAGCAAATTTTAAGAAACAATTAGATGCAACAACGGAAAAGCACACCAACATTAAACAACGCAGTAACAATACTAACAAGGACAGGAACTAATGAGCTAGCTAAAATAAACAATCAATAGACAGTTGAAGGCTAGATGAAAATAATGAACAATGTTCTCAAGCATTTATTGAAGAGTAAGTTATTATGCACCGATGAGCACCTACTAGGACTTCCACTTACAGGAATAAGTCATGGTGCACTGGTGGGAACCTATTATGTTATCACTAGAATTTGCACTGTAACAGTAATTACAACAATAAGCCATGGTGAACTGGTGGGCACCTACTCCAGTAGTGCTAGAACTTGTACTGTGCTATTCTCTACAGAAATAAGTCAGGGTACACTGTTGGACAACTACTACAGTACTACTAGGACTTGCACTGCACCAGTAATTTTAGGAATATGTCATGTTACACTGGTGAACACCTACAGTGATAGTACTATGAATTGCACTGTACTAATAATTAGAGGAATAAGTCATGATCCACTGATGGGAACCTACACTGGTAGTACAAGGACTTGCACTGTACTAGCAATTACAGTAATAAGTCATGTTGCACTGGTGGGCCCCTAATACAGTAGTACTTGGAATTGCACTGTGCAAGTAATTACAAGATAAAGTTATGTTGCACTCGTGAGCACCTATTATGGTAGTACTAAGACATGCACTGTGATAGGAATTACAGGAATAAGTCATGGTGCACTATTGGGTACCTACAGCAGTAGTACTAGGACTTGTACTGTGCTAGTAATATCAGCAGTGTACTAGTAATTACAGGAATAAGTCATGGTACACTGGTGGGCATGTACTACATAGTACTAGGACTTGCACTGTGGTAGTAATTACAGAAATAATTCATGGTACACTTGGTGGGCACCGACAATAGTAATATCAGGACTTGCACTGTACTAGTAATTACAGGAATAAGTCATGGCACACTGGTAGGCACCTACTATGGTAGCACTAGGACTTGAACTGTACTGGTAATTAAAGAAATAAGCCATGGTGCATTAGTGGGCACCAGCCATGGTAGTACTAGGACTTGCACTGTGCTAGTAATTGCAGAAATAAGTTATGATGCAATGATGGGCATCTACTCCACCAATACTAGGACTTGCACTCTGCTACTAATTACAAGAATAAGTCATGATGCACTGGTGGGCACCTACTATGTTATCACTAGATTTTGCACTGTACCAATAATTGCAAGAATAAGCCATTGTGCACTGGTGTTCACCTACTCCAGTAGTACTAGGACTTGTACTGTACTAGTAATTACAGGAATAAGTCATGACGCACAGGTGGGGAACAACCATGGTAGTACTATGACTTGCACTGTGCTAGTAATTGCAGAAATAAGTCATGATGCACTTTAGGGCACCTACAGTGGTAGTACTTGGTCTTGCACTACCATAATAATTACAGAATAAATCATGGCACAGTGGTGGGCACCTACTACAGTAGCAATAGAACTTTTCACTGTGATAGTACTTACAGGAATAAGTCATGGTGCACTGGTGGGCACCTACTATGGTAGTAATCGGACTTGCACTGTGATAGTAATTACAGGAATAAGTCATGGTGCACTGGTATGCACCTACAGAGGAAGTACTAAGACTTGCACTGTGCTAATAATTACAGGAATAATCATGACACACTGGTGGGCACCTACTATGGTAGCAATAGGACTTGCAATGTGCGAGTAATTACAGGAATAAGTCATGGTGGACTAGTGGGCACTTACAGCGGTAGTACCTGGTCCTGCACTGTCCTTGTAATTATAGGAATACATCATGGCACACTGGTGGGCACCTACTACAGTTGTAGTAGGGCTTGCACTGTACTACTAATTACAAGATTAAGTCATGATGCACTGATGGGCACCTACACCAGTATACTAGGACTTGAGCTGTGCTACTATTTGCAGGAATAAGTCACAGTGCAGCACTGGTGAGCACCTACTACTGTAGTACTAGGACTTACACTATGCTAGTAATTACAGGAATAAGTCATGGTGTACTGGTGGGGACCCCCATCAGTAATACTAGGGCTTGCACTGTGCTAGTAATTACAGGAGTAAGTCATGGTTCACTGGTGGCCACCTACTATGGTAGTACTAGCATTCACACTGTGCTAGTAATTACAGGAATAAGTCATGATGTACTGGTGGGTACCTGCTACAGCAGTACTAGGAATTGCACTGTACTAATAATTACTAGAATAAGTCATGGCAGACTGGTGGGCACCTATTACAGTTGTACTTGGACTTGCACTGTGCTAGTAATTATAGGAATAAATCATGACGCACTGGTGGCCACCTACTATGATAGTACTATGACTTGCACAGTACTAGTAATTACAGGAAAAAGTCATGGCACACTTGCTACAGTAGTACTAGGACTTGTACTGTGGTAACAATTACAGGAATATGTCATGGTGCAGTGGTGGGCACCTACTGGAAATACTAGGACTTGCATTGTCCAGTAATTACATGAATATGTCATGCTGCTCTGATGGACACCTACAGAAGTAATA
Organism: Protopterus annectens; assembly: GCF_019279795.1. Lineage (NCBI taxonomy): Eukaryota > Metazoa > Chordata > Ceratodontiformes > Protopteridae > Protopterus > Protopterus annectens. The sequence continues at coordinate 1,144,921,169 of NC_056732.1, read as the reverse complement.
CTAGCACTTGCGCTGTGCTAGTAATTACAGGAATAAGTCTCATGGTGCACTGGTGGGCATCCAGAGCAATAGTACTAGGACTTGCATTGTGGTAGTAATTACAGGATTAAGTCACAGCGCAGCACTGGTGGGTACCTACAGTGATAGTACTAGGATTTGCACAGTGTTAGTAACTGCAAGAATAAGTCATGGTACACTAGTGGACACCAGCCATAGTAGCACTAGATCTTGCACTGTGCCAATAATTGCAGGAATAAGTCATGGTGCGCCAGTGGGCACTTACTACAGTAGTACTAGGACTTGCACTATGCTAGTAATTGCAGGAATAAGTCATGACGCACTGGTGGGCACCTACTCCAGTAGTACTAGGACTTGCATGGTGCTAGTAATTGCAGGAATGTCATGACACACTGGTGGACACCTACTATGGTAGCATTAGGAATTGCACTGTGCCAATAATCACAGGAATAAGTCATAGCACACTACTGGGTGCCTACCTCAGTTGTACTATGACCTGCACTGTGCTAGTAATTACAGGAATGAGTCATGCTGCACTGATGGGCACCAACCATGGTAGTACTAGGACTCGCATTGTGCTAGTAATTACAGACATTAGTCATGATGCACTGCTGGGTGCCTACTCCAGTAGTACTAGGACTTGCACTGTGTTAGTAATTACAGGAATAAGCCATGACACACTGATGGGCACCTACTATGGTAGTACTTGTCCCTGCACTACCCTGATAATTGCAGCATAAATCATGGTACAGTAGTGGGCACCTACTGCAGTAGTAATAGGAGTGCACTGTGATAGTAATTAAAGGAATAAGTCATGGTGCACTGGTAGACACCCACTATGATAGCACTAGGACTTGCACTGTGCCAATAATTACAGGAATAAGTCATGCTGCACTGGTATGTACTTACAGCAGTAGTACAAAGACTTGCACTATGCTAGTAATTACAGGAATAAGTCAGGATGCACTGGTGGCCACCTACTACGGTAATACTACTACTTGCATTGTACTTGTAAATACTGGAATAAGTCATGGCACACTAGTGGGCACCTATTATGGTAGTACTAGGACTTGGACTATGCTAGTAATAACAGGAATAAGTCATGGTGTATTGGTGGGCATCTACTATGATGGTACTAGGATTTGCACTTTGCTAGTCATTACAGGAATAAGTCATGACACACTGGTGGGCACCTACTATGGTAGCAATAGGACTTGCAATGTCTTAGTAGTTACAGGAACATGTCATGCTGCACTAATGAGCACCACAGTGGAAGTACTTCATCCTGCACTGTCCTAGTAATTACAGGAATAAATCATGGCACACTGGTGGGCACTTACTACAGTTGCACTAGGACTTGCACTGCACTAGTAATTACAGGATTAAGTCATTGTGCATTAGTGGGCACCTACAGTAGCAGTACAAGGACTTACTCTGTGCCAGTAATTAAAAGAATAACTCATGGTACACTGGTGAGTACCTACTACTGTAGTACTAGGACTTACACTGTGCTAGTAATTACAGAAATAAGTCATGGTGCACTGGAGGGCACCTATTATGGTAGTACTAGGACTTGCATTGTACTAATAATTACTAGAATATGTCATGGCACATTGGTGGACACCTATTACAGTAGTACTTGGACTTGCATTGTGCTAGTAATTACAGGAATAAATCATGATGCACTGGTGAGCAGCTACTATGGTAGCACTAGGACTTGGAGTGCGCTGGTAGTTATAGGAACAAGTCATGGTGGACTGGTGGGCAGCTACAGTGGAAGTACTTGGTCCTGCACTGTCCTAGTAATTACAGGAATAAATCATGGCACACTGGTGGGCACCTACTACAGTTGAACTAGAACTTGTACTGCACTAGTAATTACAGGTTTAAGTCATGGTGCACTGGCATACCTGCTACAGTAGTACTAGGACTTGCACAGTACTACTAATTACAGGAATAAATCATGGCACAGTGGTGGCACTTACTATGGTAGTACTAGTACTTGCTCTGTGCCAGTAATTACAAGAATAACTCATGGTACACTGGTGAGTACCTACTACTATAGTACTTGGATTTGCACTGTGCTAGTAATTACAGGAATAAATCATGATGCACTGGTGAGCACCTACTATGGTAGCACTAGGACTTGCAATATGCTGGTAGTTACAGGAACAAGTCATGATGGACTGGTGGGCACCTACATTGGAAGTACTTGGTCCTGCACTGTCCTAGTAATTACAGGAATAAATCACAGCACACTGGTAGGCACCTACTACAGTTGAACTAGGACTTGTACTGTACTAATAATTACAGGTTTAAGTCATGGTGCACTGGCACATCTGCTACAGTAGTACTAGGACTTGCATAGTGCAGCTAATTACAGGAATAAGTCATGGCACAGTGGTGGCACCTACTACAGTAGTATTAGTACTTGCTTTGTGCCAGTAATTACAGGAATATGTTTTTGTGCTCTGATGGACACCTACAGAAGTAATACTGGGACTTGCACTGTGCCAGTAATTACAGGAATAAGTCTCACAGTGCACTGGTGGGCATCCACAGTGATTGTACTATAACTTACACTGTGCTAGTTATTACAGGGTTAAGTCACAGTGCAGCACTGGTAGTCACCTACAGTGATAGTACTAGGACTTGCACTGTGTTAGTAATTACAGGAATAAGTCATGTTACACTGATGGGCACCTACTCTGAAGTACTAGGAAATGCACCATGTTAGTAATTACAGAAATAATTCAGGGTACACTGGCAGGCAGTAGTACTAAGACTTGTGCTGCGTTAGTAGTTACAGGAATAAGTCATGGTGCACTGGTGTGCACCTTCTACAGTAGTAGTAGACCTTCCACTCTACTAGTAATTATAGGAATAAGTCATGGTGCACTATAGTAGTACTAATACTAGTGCTGTGCTAGTAATTACAGGAATAAGTCATAACGCAATGGTGGGCACCTTTTACAGTATTACTAGGACTTGCACTGTACTATTAATTACTGGAATAAGTCATGGCATACTGGTGTGCACCTCTTATGGTAGTAATCGGACTGGCACTGAGCTAGTTGTTATAGGAGTAAGTCATAACGCACTGGTGGGCACCTACTATGGTCGTACTAGGACCTGCACTGTGCTAGTAATTACAGGAGTAAGTCATGATGGACTAGTAGGCACTTACAGTGATAGTACATGGTTCTGCACTGCCCTAGTAATTACAGGAATAAATCATGGTACACTGGTGGGCACCTATTGCAGTAGTAATAGGACTTGCTCTGTGTCAGTAATTACAGGAATGAGTCATGGTGCACTGACGGACACCTAAAGAAGTAGTACTAGGATTTTTACTGTGCTAGCAATTACAACAGGAGACTAGTATAACTTAGTGGAAATAATGTAGCATGATACATAAGATCCTAGGATCATAGGAAGTCATTAGCCTAATGGCTCTATGGCCCTTAAAAGCCTAGCCAAGTTCTTGCCCTTATTTTCATGATCAGCACCTATTGGCCCTGTCCAAGAGGGACACAGATGGATCCCCTGGAGTGAATTTACAGTCACCCATCCAATTGCCCAGATTTCATTTGAAGAAGGCCAACAAGATACTCTATTTGACATGAAGTGGGAGTCTGTTCCAAAGGTGAAATAACCTCTGGGAGACAAACCTTTCTCTCCAGCAGGTTTTATTAATACCACATACCAGTTTAAGGTCTTTAGGGCAAGTACTCCGTGTACCATTTGACTTATGCAACTTTTCCAATAAAGCAGGGTCAGAGATTGCCTTGTATGCAAGGCAGATATTGCCTCTTAGTAGTCTGTACGAAACAGAATAAAGTGACAGTGATTTCAGATGATCCCAATAGGACAGATGCTATAGAACTTGAATGTTCCTTGTGAGGAACCTTTGTGTTTTTTTCATTTGCTGCAAGTACATGGAAAGGTACATACCAAAAGGAGCATTGCACTTAATTATTGGCCTGATGAGGAAAGAGTTCAGGGAGGTTATTACTTCTTTTTTTCTGGAGGTAATGCCCTTACTTATGAGATGAGCATTATAGAATGCCCTTCTTACCACTGTGGAGACATGGTGGTCAAAGGTAAGGTTGCTGTCAATCTATGTGCCCAGGTGTCTCACCACCGAGTGTGTACTTAGGGTGTTGCTTCTGATGTGGTAGTTAGCAGGAACATTGCCCTTACTGAAAGGGATGGTAATGCATTTTTTGCATTGAGTTTAAGGCCATGACTTTGGGACCAATCATTTGTTTGCATAAGAGCCTCTTGTAGGATGTTGACATCATTTGGAGATTCTATGACCACTCCTGTGATGCCCTGCCACTGGACTTTTATTCAAGGAGCCTTAATCCTCACCACTGGCACCAGTGGGGACATACACTGAGAGGATGACAAGGTACACACACACTATATCCAGATGCAACTTTCAGCATTAAATATAATTTCTTGTAAGACCACAAAGAGACCACAGTCAGCTCGGGGGATGGTTTCTTCCTCTTTCTCCAGATCCCCAGTAAGACTCCCCACTGGCACAGCTACAGAGTTGTGATCTCAACTGAGTGGTCAAGCCAAGACCTCCAGCACCCTCTCTGTCCAACCAGTTGTTCATGTCCCTGTACAAGTAGCTGACACACACACTCTTTGAGGTTTGATTTGCACACACATGCACCTGGGAAAAGGCTGGCACAGGTTTAATAGCTATGCCCGTTTTTGCCCAGACTATAAGGTAGTTATTGATGCCACCAGCCAGCTCCTTATCAGCTACTTTAAGGCTCTTAGCAAAGTGTGTCCAGTCTTACTGTAATGTACACAAATGGTAGTTTAACCAAGAGCAAGGCTATCGGGAGTGGCTACAGTATCACCAAATAAATATGCAAGTATTCTCAAAAAATAAATATCTGTACACAGATCAGCCACAATGAAAGGTTTAAATATATTTAATAATACATAATAAAAGGACAAGACAATACTAAATATATATTTACAGTGACATCAGAGTTCAGGATCACATGAAATATTTAAAACAACATTGCAGGACAGTTTCAAATAAATAAAGAAAAGTATCTAAGCTAAGCTTTGCTATATTCCTGACTATATCTAAGAGAATTACTATATCCTAGTTAACTTACTTTATAAGAGCAAGGCAGATGCGGTGAATGGTTCTTGTTGTTGCCAGGTCCAAGACAGAATACAGAATGTTGTTTCTCTCAGAGACCTCTCAAATTAATATCTCAAATAACTGGGATAACTTGCAGAGTGACATCTTTGGTTGTCATCTGACTCCTAGTTCACAGGAGCCAAAACAACAATTGATGCCAGCTGGTATCATTTAGCATCTACCTGTGAAGATACATAGACAAGGGCTTTTCCTCAGATCTTTGGCAGATGGTGGAAGCCATAAAATAATAAAACACTTCCAAGGCAATACAGAAAGCTCCACAATTTTAGTTATTGTGTCTCCTTGCTGCATTGAAACTGAATTATCTTTTATTGTGTAGCCATAAAGTAATTTAATTTCAGTTATTTTTCTAAAGTTAACCTTCTGTATTCCAATTTCCACTTTTAAAATATACATTTAAACAGTTACAATAGTGCATGTACACTTCTGTTCTTTTCCAGTAGGGTACACTGTGGATACATTTTAAGCACTTTACAAAAATCATTTCAACACACTTTTTTGTACCAGAAGTTTGATATACACATGACATACAGTTCTAATACATTTGTAATGCACGCATCTTATATGAATCATACTGATGTTCACAAATGATATACAATTATTTATAAAATTCCAGACAGCTGGACTGGCAGTATCTCTGTTTGTCACAGCTCCTGGAGAGAAAGTCATCAGCAAACTTTGTCAGCCACAGGCCTTTAGTTTTTGCTTGTACATGCCTCTCAAAACTGATTTTTTATTTCATTTTTACAGAGTTTCCAGTTGTGTCTTTTTGTGGAGACATGCATTTCTATTTTTTCTAGTTTTTGACTTTACATGCTTAGATGGTAGTGATCATCTTCCCTTTATCACTGTCCTTCAAGGGAGCAAATGTATTATCTGTCAGAGCCATAGGATCAAGAGCAGGTTGGGAGATATCTTCCTGGGCAATGATTTCAGACTTCCAGCTAGATCTTCTAAGTTGTCATGCTAGAAGGGTTGTTGGTAAGCAAATTATTCACTTGATCCTATCCAATTTGGCTTTGTTAAGGGTAGATCTTGCCTCTTGAACCTGGTCAACTTCTTTGAAACAGTTACCAAAGCCATAGATGAAGGGTAGGTAGTCCACACCGCCTACCTGGTGGCAAACATGGGTGGACTATGGCTGACCAAGTTAGCAGATGACTGCAAAATGGGTGCCGTAATCGACTCACCGGTTGACACAAGCATCCACCAAAAGGGTCTCACAGAGACGGATAACTGGTGCTAGAGCCATGGCCTAAAGCTAAATTCCAATACCCGTGTTAGCCTGTACCTCGGAGAAATATATACCGAGCAAGAGAGGTCCCAGGACTGAGCCTTGTGGGACACCACTTGTAACTGGTTTAGAGTCTGACATGGCACCTACTATTCTGACCATGTGGGTTTTATCCCTGAGCCAGTTTGCAACCCATCTTGTGACATAGGGGTTGATATTTAAGCTGGTGAGCTTATTTATGATGCCCGAGTGGGGTATTGTGTCAAAGGCCTTTGCGAGGTCCAGGTAGGCTGTGTGGACTACCTTCCCTTCATCTATGGCTTTGGTAACTGTTTCAAAGAAGTCAACCAGGTTCAAGAGGCAAGATCTGCCCTTAACGAAGCCGAATTGGGTAGGATCCAGTGTCTGGAGGTTTCCAATGTCTTTGTTTATGATTTCCATGATGGTACATTCCATAGCTTTGCAGACCAGGCTAGTCAGGCTTATAGGGTGATAGTTTCTGGGGTCTGCTGTGGCACCACCTTTATGGAGTGGGACCACTGTTGCTGTACGCCATTCCTTGGGAACATATCCTGTAGGAAGGCTGTGATTGAACAGTGACTTTATATGAGGGTTTAGTTCTTCTTGGAGCTCATGTAAGACGCAGCCCAGGACATCTTCTGGTCCCATTGATAATGTGTTTTTTGCTTTGGAGAGGGCAGCGCTCACCTGTGCATCTGTGATCTCAGGAAGGCTACACTCTGTTGGGATAGACATTTGCTCTTTTGGGGGGAAGGGGGGGGTTTGTACTGAAACTTTCTGCCAGGATGTTGGCAAGGTCTATGGGTTCAGTGAATTTTTTGTCATTTTGCACTAACTCAGAGCATATCTGGGTGTTGCCTCCCAGGTTTCTGACATAACTAAAGAAGGCCTTGTGATTATCTTTAGTGTCTTGTGCAATTTTTCTTTCAAAGCTGGCCTTAGAAGATTTTATGAGGGATCGTAGTTTTTTGCTAGTACTGATCAGTGACGCCTTCCCTTTTGGGGATTTTGCTCTGTCATGTAGTAGCTTTCTCCTTCTGTTGTATAGCTTATTTATGGCCGGGGTCCACCAGAAAGGTCTCCTGCCTTTGGAGGAGTGAGTCTTGGTTTTATTTGGGATAGCATGCTCCATGCATTCCTGTAGGTGTCCATAGAATGCTTTTGTAAAGGATTCTGCATTTTGGGCCATATTGTCCACTGGCCCGGGGGCTTTGAAGGACTCCACCTTAGTTTTGAGAAGTGTGAAGTTTGCTTTTGAGAAGTTCTTCACCATGGTTTCCTTGGCTAGGGGTAGGGATGGAATATGGATGTCCAGTGAGATTTGTTTATGGTCTGATCTTACCAATGAGGGGTATACCTCTGGTGTGGAACATAGAGACCCCAATGTTGTTGATGACCAGATCCAGTATGTTTTCCCCTCTTGTGGGAGTGGTGACTAGTTGTTCCATAGCATTTGAGTTTATAAATTCTAGGAACCGTTGGTTGAGGGTGTTTGGGCTTGAGAAGTTTTCCCAAACGATGTTTGGGTAGTTGAAGTCACCCGATATAATAGTGTTTGGAGAGACCTTCATATTCTCCAGTGTTCTCAGGAAAGCCAAGTGAGGTTCCTGTGTTTGGGAGGGTGGTCTGTAGCCTGCTACAAACTGAAAGGCAGTTTTGCCCACTGTTAGTTGCACATGGATGGTCTCTGAAGCTTCGTGCAGTGCCACTAGCCTGGAGGTGTGGGTATCTTTGATAAATATGGATACTCCACCTCCTTTTGTGGTTAGGTCCGAGTTTTGGGGCTGGAAAGCATGGTATGAAGTATAGCCTGGTAGTGCTGGGGTGCTCTCGGGAGCCTTGAACCAGGTTTCTGTTACTGCACAGATATCGATATTCTTCATACTGAGGAGAGTCTCGAGCGCTTGCATCTTGAGGTTTAGACTTCTGGCGCTGAGCAGCATTACCCTTAGTTTTTATTTCTTTGTGTTGTCTATGGGGGTGGGTTTGTCTTTTGAGCCTTGCCTAAAAAAGGCACTATGGGGGAGGCAAGAGCCTTAGCCAGTATTCGAAAACCCAGGGGTGACAGGTGCAAGCCGTCCCTAGTGAAGCAACGTGGTTTGTCGAGCAAGTCATCCCAGGCTGACAGACACTGGAACCCCTTTGAATGACACCAATACTTTAGCCAATTGTTAAAATTGATCATTTTGTCTTTATAATGTGGCATCATTCTTGATGATGGTAAGATGCTACTCAAGGTCAGAGTCATACCGGCCTGGGCTACATGATCAAAGAGCTCCTGTACTTCTTTTTTCATGTAGTCCAGGGAGGTACGTCTCAAGTCATTCACACCAGCATGGACAATGATGGAGTCAAACTTGTACTTGCTTTGGAGTGAACCGAGTGCTTATGTTATGTGGTGGATCCTGGCCCCGACAAGCAGCTTACAGTGAACTTCTCCTTGTTCAGCCTGTTGAGTGGGATGTCAGTGTGTCTGACAATAGAGTCACCTATTACAAGTGTATTAGGTGTGTTGTTTAGCCTTAAGGGCTGTGACTGTGTGGCACACTGACTTTATGAGCTGTGTGCTACATGGATATTGTGTTGTGGTATGTGTTGCTTGGATGTCTGCTTTGGAGGTCTCTGCTGCTTAGGCAGATTTTTACTTAGAGCCTCCGAGTATGTTATTTGTGTTTATATGTTTGGTTTGCTGATGTGATAGATCTATGTGAGACTGGATTTGTGGTGTGTGTGGTTACCTTCTCCTCCTGACAGGCTGTGCCAGTACTGGGTTGAGAGAGCTTAGCCTCCAGTTTGGCTATATAGTTGCATCTCTCACATATATTTGAGCTTGTTGGGAGGAGGAGAGGGTGGTCTGTATACATAAGGCAGTTGTAACATTGCCTCAAGATTCCCAGATTCACCAGCTGGACTGGAGAGTAAACTCGAAACTGATCTTTGGACATGCCTGAATAATATAGGGAACTACTTACTGACTGATCAGAAAGAACCAATAGGGAGCAAGTGCTTTGAAGGAGTATAAGAGGATGTAGTGCTTTAGTTTGTGTTTACCTATGAGATTACTTATACGAGCAAGTGCAGGGCTTTAGAATGAGAAAAGAGTGCTTAATTTGAGATTTAGAGCAGTTATAAGGGAAAAAGTGAAGAGTAGACTTTGTGGAGCCGGGAATAGTGTAAGCTTGTTTAAGCGGTGCTGTCCGACGCTGCTCTGTGCGCAAGACCACGCTAAAAGAGGGTTGCAGGGTTTTAAGAAATAGAGATCAAGGAGTTTAGAATTGACTCAAAATGGCCAATAAAACTACAGCTTCTAAGCAGTAACCACTCCTACAGGGACAGGCAGGCTGTTCAGTGTTAACCACTGCCACCGGTGAACAGAGACTTCCCTTTAGTCCAAGCAAGCACTGGACTCCAAGAAACTTACAAACAGTTCAGAACAGCAAATCTGTAACTGAACTTTCTTAAATTTCAGAAAGTGGGAAAAAAGCAAGATTTTTTTTTTTTTCTTTTCTGATTCAGTTTAAAGGTAGCAGAGATACACAAGTAGCACAATAATCAAAACAGTGCAATAAATGACCCCACACTTGAGTGCTAGGCCAAAGTCAGGTAAAATGCAGTTTTAAGAGAAAAAAGCAATTTTAAATTAAGTGCAACACAGGAAATGCAGTAAACAGGCTCTAGATGTGTTCTAAATACTGTTTCTAATACAGATATAAACTTTAGCAAGCTGAAAAACGCGGAAAAATAGGCGGCAAAGCAGTAATTCTTAACAAAAAAGCAGAAGAAAATACTTAAAATCTCAAAAGTGGCTCCTTTCTCCTCTCAGCGTCTTCTCCCCTTGGTAGGTGCTTCAGCAACAACTAACAAGCCTCTAAAGATGCCAAAACCCCGAGGCAGCAGGGTTTTAAGAGATAGAGATCAAGGAGTTTTGAATTGACCCAAAATGGCCAATAAAACTACAGCTTCTAGGCAGTATCCACTCCTACAGGGACAGGCAGGCTGTTCAGTGTTAACCACTGCCACCGGTGAACAGAGACTTCCCTTTAGTCCAAGCAAGCACTGGACTCCAAGAAACTTACAAACAGTTCAGAACAGCAAATCTGTAACTGAACTTTCTTAAATTTCAGAAAGTGGGAAAAAGGCAAGATTTTTTTTTTTCTTTTTTGTTTTAGTTTAAAGGTAGCAGAGATACACAAGTAGCAAAATAATCACAACAGTGCAATAAATGACCCCACACTTGAGTGCTAGGCCAAAGTCAGGTAAAATGCAGTTTTAAGAGAAAAAAACAATTTTAAATTAAGTGCAACACAGGAAATGCAGTAAACAGGCTCTAGATGTGTTCTAAATACTGTTTCTAATACAGATATAAACTTTAGCAAGCTGGAAAATGCCGGAAAGTAGGCGGCAAAGCAGTAATTCTTAACAAAAAAGCAGAAGAAAATACTTAAAATCTCAAAAGTGGCTCCTTTTCCTCTCAGCGTTTTCTCCCCTTGGTAGGTGCGTCAGCAATAACTAACAAGCTTGGAAAGATGCCAATACCACGAGGCAGCAGGGTTTTAAGAGATAGAGATCAAGGAGTTTAGAATTGACCAAAAATGGCCAATAAAAATACAGCTTCTAGGCAGTAACCACTCCTACAGGGACAGGCAGGCTGTTCAGTGTTAACCACTGCCACTGGGGAACACAGAGACTTCCCTTTAGTCCAAGCAAGCACTGGCCTCCAAGAAACTTACAAACAGTTCAGAACAGCAGATCTGTAACTGAACTTTCTTAAATTTCAGAAAGTGGGAAAAAAGCAAGATTTTTTTTTTTCTTTTTTGATTCAGTTTAAAGGTAGCAGAGATACACAGGTAGCACAATAATCAAAACAGTGCAATAAATGACCCCACACTTGAGTGCTAGGCCAAAGTCAGGTAAAATGCAGTTTTAAGAGAAAAAAGCAATTTTAAATTAAGTGCAACACAGGAAATGCAGTAAACAGGCTCTAGATGTGTTCTAAATACTGTTTCTAATACAGATATAAACTTTAGCAAGCTGGAAAACACCGAAAAGTAGGTGGTAAAGCAGTAATTCTTTACAAAAAAGCAGAAGAAAATACTTAAAATCTCAAAAGTGGCTCATTTTTCCTCTCAGCGTTTTCTCCCCTTGGTAGGTGCTTCAGCAACAACTAACAAGCCTCTAAAGATGCCAAAACCACGAGGCAGCAGGGTTTTAAGAGATAGAGATCAAGAAGTTTAGAATTGACCCACAATGGCCAATAAAACTACAGCTTCTAGGCAGTAACCACTCCTACAGGGACAGGCAGGCTGTTCAGTGTTAACCACTGCCACTGGTGAACACAGAGACTTCCCTTTAGTCCAAGCAAGCACTGGCCTCCAAGAAACTTACAAACAGTTCAGAACAGCAAATCTGTAACTGAACTTTCTTAACTTTCAGAAAGTGGGGAAAAAAGCAAGATTTTTTTTTCTTTTTTGTTTTAGTTTAAAGGTAGCAGAGATACACAACTAGCAAAATAATCACAACAGTGAAATAAATGACCCCACACTTGAGTGCTAGGCCAAAGTCAGGTAAAATGCAGTTTTAAGAGAAAAAAACAATTTTAAATTAAGTGCAACACAGGAAATGCAGTAAACAGGCTCTAGATGTATTCTAAATACTGTTTCTAATACAGATATAAACTTTAGCAAGCTGAAAAATGCCGAAAAGTAGGTGGCAAAGCAGTAATTCTTAACAAAAAAGCAGAAGAAAATACTTAAAATCTCAAAAGTGGCTCCTTTCTCCTCTCAGCATCTTCTCCCCTTGGTAGGTGCTTCAGCAACAACTAACAAGCCTGGAAAGATGCCAAAACCATGAGGTAGCAGGGTTTTAAGAGATAGAGATCAAGGAGTTTAGAATTGACCCAAAATGGTCAATAAAACTACAGCTTCTAGGCAGTATCCACTCCTACAGGGACAGGCAGGCTGTTCAGTGTTAAACACTGCCACTGGTGAACACAGAGACTTCCCTTTAGTCCAAGCAAGCACTGGCCTCCAAGAAACTTGCAAACAATTCAGAACAGCAAATCTGTAACTGAACTTTCTTAAATTTCAGAAAGTGGGAAAAAAACAAGATTTTTTTTTCTTTTTTGTTTTAGTTTAAAGGTAGCAGAGATACACAAGTAGCAAAATAATCACAACAGTGCAAGAAATGACTCCACACTTGAGTGCTAGGCCAAAGTCATGTTAAATGCAGTTTTAAGAGAAAAAAATGATTTTAAATTAAGTGCAACACAGGAAATGCAGTAAACAGGCTCTAGATGTGTTCTAAATACTGTTTCTAATACAGATATAAACTTTAGCAAGCTGAAAACACCGAAAAGTAGGTGGTAAAGCAGTAATTCTTTACAAAAAAGCAGAAGAAAATACTTAAAGTCTCAAAAGTGGCTCATTTTTCCTCTCAGCATTTTCTCCCCTTGGTAGGTGCTTCAGCAACAACTAACAAGCCTCTAAAGATGCCAAAACCATGAGGCAGCAGGGTTTTAAGAGATAGAGATCAAGGAGTGTTCAACTAAGTACTGAGGAAATTTCTGAAGTAGTGTTAGAACAAAGTTTACATTCTATATCCCTGTGTCAGTGCAGGGTACTGCTAAACACTGCTGCACAATGCCACGTCTCATGCAGACAGAACACTTTTATACAGGCTCAGGAAACTAGTAAAAACACAATAGCCCACTGGCCAATCACAATTAGCACATTGTAATGTTTCCCCACTTTCATCACAGAATGGGACTATGATCCTCTACAATGCCAGCACAATGCATACATAATCCTTTTAACTTTAAATGACTATTAACACATTATCACTTTGGAGTGGAGTTTTGGCCAAACTGAACTTTGAGGGGAGACTTGTTTACCAAATATGACAACACTACATATTTTTGCATTTAATTTTAATCCTTTTTCTATATAACACATTTATGAAGGTAAGTTCCCAGTGTAATGAATAGGGATCAGAGGGAGATTTGACAATAATGCCCAGTTTGCTCTCAGCTGTAAACTCAACTAACCAAAGATCTTGAGTTCCAGGCTGGAGACTGGAGACCCAGATGCCTGAAAGGACGAGTCACAGTACTGAGCCCTTGGGTACATCACTAGTAACGTTCAAACTCTTCAAGGTGGCATGTATCATCTTAGCTATGTTGGATCTTTCAAACATTTAGCTATGCAGCTAACCAAGTATGAATTCAATTCCAAATAAGCTGTATGAACAGAATGCCATGGTCTACAGTCTGTCTGACCTGCTTAAAGAAGTTAAGAAAATTGAGTAGGCAGGATCTTCTTTGAAATAGCCAAACCACTATGGGTCTAATCTAATACGGCTTTCCCTATCATAGTTTATGATGTCAAATATGTTGTGTTGCACAACTTTATTAATCATGCTAGTCAGGCTAACTGGTCTATAGTTTTCTGGGTCACTGGTAGGGCTGCCTTTAAGTAGGGGCATCACCACTGGCCATGCTTCTGATCCACATCCTGTAGCTAACCTCAGGTTAAACAATTTAAGGAGGGGCTCCACAAGACTATGTCAGATAATATTTATTAGGTATTCAGGTAAATTATTAGGCCCCATGTAAGCAGTATTTTTGGTCTTAGAGAGCACCTTCAGTACTTGCTTCTTTGTGTTATTTGGCGGCATGAGAGATTTGGGAATTTCTGGAATTAATGTGGTAGTTTTATAAGTAAAGGTTGCATTAAATGTGTCTGTTAGTATATTTGCTATGGCTGTTGGATCTGGGTGGATGGTGCCATTTTGATCAGTTCACAACATTGATGGGTGTTATTTCTTAGTTTCTTAATCTAGATAAAATGGATGTACAATTATTACTGGTTTCAGAAACTAATGATTTGCCTTACTAGTGCTGAGAGTAGATTTTAGGTTATTGCTTACATTCTTGATGCAATGTTTAATATGAGACATTTAATATCTATTTTATGCTAGCAACCTGGGTGGTGCAAACTTGACTCTAGATGATTGTCACTGTTGCAGTGACATCCTGACCCAATATTCAAAAATGAGAAAAAGGGATTGTGGATGGATGAATGGATGTATGATTTGAGACATTTTTTTTCTCTTGATATAGACTTCATTTAAGCTTGTGGATGACGAGGGTGGTTTGTTTTTTATTTTGCCATTATATTTGAATCTAGTAGGAATGGACAGGTCTAGACACTTGCCTATGTGAGAATAAAACTCCTTTGTATAAATAGCAGCTGTGTCAGTGTTGCGTCTGTGGGAGTTATGTGCAAACTTCAATAGCTTGTCATAGCATTTGAGGAAATTAGTCTGTCTGAAATCCTTGAATTCAGAATTATGGACTGCAGGAGTTATTTGATATTTTGAAAGAGAAGATTACAAGTTTATGATTAGATTTAATGAAGGATAGAGAAACTAAAGGGCCAGTATATTTAGTGGCTCTTTTAGTGAGAAACAGGTTAAGAATATTATGCCTTCTTATTTTTAAATATCTGTTCTAGAGAAGTTTTACTTATTAATTCAAGGAATTTTGGGGCACGCCTGATATTTAAAAATGAAGATAAATCTCTGTGGAGGGATGCTTTCTTCTAAGCTATAGATGATGAGAAGATTGGAGAACCAATCTGTCTGTATTGAAGAGTGACTCATGATATTGGCACAGATCTTGTGTTTTCGTGTGGCAACACCCCTTCTAATGTTATATTAGCACTACTATTGCCATTAACTGTTTTAATGTCTGACTCACCCTCTGCACATCGGCTTAGAGAATATAAGTTGTCACTGGTAATTCAATATTCTTACAGCAGGCTTCCTTTTTTAATAAAGATCTCCATTTTTTACTACATGTTACTACAGTAGATTTGAAAATGCAAGCTTGTGGCCACACAGTCTCTCAACCATCCTTAAATCATCCAGTGTTTGCCAATAATAAAATCAGTGGGGCAGTTGTAGGAATTCAAAAAGATACTCACTGCTTGCATAAATTGCCTACTGCTGGTAGGTCAGTTTACACAATGGTGAGGAAGAGTGATCTAGAAACCGCTATGACCACAACGAGAAAGATCTCATTATCAGCTTATGAGGATATTCCTGAATCACTTTTGTTTAACAAATGTGCTGTCAAACCTAATTACAGTAGTATTGTCGTGTTTACCCTAACACACACTCACACACACACACACACACACACACACACACACACACACACACACACACACACACACACACACACACACACACACATATACACATATTCAAACACCCATTCACATATACAGCACAGACACGCACACAGACACTCACACACAAACACATGCACAGGCATCCACACTATCACCCACACATGTGCACACCCACAGACACACACACATATACCCACACACACATTCAGACACCCATTCAGGCACACACAACACACACACATTCAGACACCTTTTCACATGTACACACACACACACACACACACACACACACACACACACACACACACACACACATATATACACATATTCAAACACCCATTCACATATACAGCACAGACACACACACAGACACTCACACACAAACACACGCACAGGCATCCACACTATCACCCACACATGTGCACACCCACAAACACACACACGTACCCACACACACATTCAGACACCCATTCAGGCACACACAACACACACACATTCAGACAACTTTTCACATGTACACACACCCACACACACACACACGCACACACGCACGCACACACTCACACACACATCTACCTAAGACTAAATAAGCCCTGCCACTGTCGACAACACTCATAGAAACACTTACCCATTCTTCAACACATACACACCAGCATGCACACATTCAGACCCTTGAGACCACCCAGGCAGACACCCACACACACACATGCATTCATAACCTTTGTCTGGTTTCATTTATGCTCCTATTGGCATGTGCTTGCACACATGTCCACACAAATAAACACACTATTCATCTCTCACATCTTTACTGAACTTAACTCACACCTTACCTGCATCGTGTCTCCTTCTACAGGAGTGCATAGGTGACTGTCTTTTGATAGCATTTCATTTTCCTCCAAGAATAATGAATTATACAGATGTTTAATTCTCTGAATAGTTTTGCAATTTAAATTGAGAACGAGGGGTATTTTTGAGACAGAGCACAAGGATAATTGGCATTAGCCATCACCCCTTTGATTACTACATTTGAATATAGTTTCGCCAGCAAGACAACCCTGTACTCTGAGACCACTACCAGTGGGAATCTTCAGTGGAAGAGCAGTTTATGAATTAGAAATTGTTTCAGATCATTCATGTTCTCTTCAGTTCTAGCTGTACAATAACATGGTCGCAGACACACACTGAGTGGGAATGACAGAAGCCATGCTACTAACAGTGGTTCTCATAGTCAGTGCCTTTCTTGATGCATGATCTATTGGTTATACATTTGACATAAATAACTGCAAGGAAACCACATGTTCTTTGGCTATGCACTGAGAATGGTATCTGTGTGAAGATATTTTCTAAAAGATAATCATTAATGCATGATTTCCATCCTATTGTGATAAAATAATTGCCCATTTTATATGTACACAATAAACTTTTGAGGAAAGACATATAAACATTTCAGTATAGCATTTAGCAATCACTCAAGTTGTATTGTTGAGTTTATTTACATAAATGTACATTTCTTTTTTTTTTTTTTCAAAATAATTATATCAGTCAGCTCAAACAAATTTGTATAACTCTGAGAATGAGTGGAGGAAAAGGGATTTAAGGCACTCTGCATAAGGCAAGTTTGTTGCTCCTTTTATTCTTTTTGTAAAGAACGTTTGACTTTGCTCTAGTTGCTGCAAATGCCAGGTCAGGTAAATAATAAATGGAGCATTGCAGTTTATGAATAGTCTGATATTACAGTAGGATAATGATCTCTTTGGATCTAGATAGCATCCCCTTACTTTTAAATTAAGCAACATAAAAGGATTCCCTCACCACTGTGGCCATATTATGGTTGAAGGTAAGGCTTCAGATACATTTGCTTGAACTCTGAGGATATAACCTTATTTTGCCCAAAAGCTCAGGATAAGTTATTGTAAGTTGCTACAAAGCATACGACTGGATTGTTTCTCCCTGGGCCTCTGCAGAAAATTGGCTTAGTTCCAAGTCAGACTTTTCCCGGTTAACAAATGTTAATTAAATAAAATAAAATAAAAAGTTAATACAAACTTCCAGATATGTTTGCAGCAAATGAATGAACTATTTTAATCTCAGATGAACATGGTAATGTCTAGATATGACATGACTGCACAAGTAGCTGTCAGTTATGTTCCTTCTGCCAGCTGGAACCATCTCATAAATGTCTGTAGAGCCCTGCTCTGTTACCAATCATTTTGAAAAAAAAACATGCCTCACTTAAACCTGGCTTAGGTTATTTTATATTATATAAATGTAAAAATGGCTATTTACATGTTTACATTTCAGAAATATTATTCCATAAAGAACCTTGGCATATAATTATAACTACCAAAGATAAGTTAATATAAAATTAATAATGAAGTATTTATTATAGATGCAGTTAATGATCACTTCATTTTGATGGTTAGAAGTCAGCTGGAAAGGCAAAAGTGTTTTTATGGTATTCAGACAAATAAAGCTTATGAACAAATAAGTCATGAGACTATAAAAAGATGATAGAATTGTATGTTTTTAACTTAATAACTGGATTATGGGTGTCTATAATAACTCATGGAACAGTTCAGAAGTGAATTGGATCTTAAGGGGGGGATGCAATGGAGTGAGGGGTACAGCACTGTTTTCTACTGACAAATATTCCGTTTTCTGTGCAGTACATTAATTTGGCAGTATGAGATATGAAAGTCTGTTTAAGTGAATAAATTGTTTGAGCCATGGGGTGTCATTCAAAGTCATTGATTAACAGTGAGACAAGACTGTTACACTGTACTAATGCATACTCAAGCCCAAAATTATTCATAAAAACTTATACACAATAGGGCAGGACCAGAGTCACAATGGCCTTAATGGAGGGTCTATTCTGAGCAAGGGTCCTAGCACTGAGTAGCACTACGCTGAAGTTTGCCACATTGGAATTTGCAGTTACTAGGTTATTGACATTAAAGTACTGTATTGAGAAAGAGAAACTCTTAGCCAGTATTTGGAAGACCTGATGAGACAGGTGCAGGCAATCCTTAGTGAAATAGACAGAATTGTCTTCCATCTCCTCCAGGCTGACTCACATTGGGTCCCCTCAGAATGACATCAGTAACTAAACCAATTATTAAAGTCAATCATCTTGTCCTTATGCAATGGGATCATTCTCAGTGCAGTACAACACTGCTCAAACCTGAGAAATAAACTCAGAGAGCTTCTTCATGTCAATTTTAATACAGTTTAAGGGGTTCATAGGTTCCTTGGTTCACTGGAGAATATTAGGTTATCATACCTGGCAGGACATTTTAAGCTTAACCATATTACTCCTTTGCTGACTAGCTTTGTTATCCCTTAGAAATGTAACTAACTTTATCATAATTTTCTTTAAATAAGTTTTATTTGTAAAGGATTAATTGTTAGGGTCACATCTTTAATGCATTAGGTGATCCTACTGTAAGGTAGGGCACTTAAGCACTGCCCCATCCATTGGAGGATAGGAGGTCACTTCTGCAGTATATCACAAGTGATAAACACCCACATGACAATGATCTTGTCATATTCATACCCATACTTGACTGAGTATATGTATATCGGCTCACATTGACTTTATATCCACATGGTGAGGAGCTGAATTTCAAGAAAGAAAACAATTTGGGATGAACTGTTTCCCTGGTTCTTGCTTCATGAAAAATGAAAAGCCTTCCTAATAAGGAAATTACCTCTTGCATTAACAGGATTTATTATACGTTATCCAATCCTTTTAGAATATTTTATTCCCAAGACCTCTACAGAAAATAAGTTGCCCATAAGTAGAAAGAAAAATGCTCTATTTCAAAAGTCAATTGTTTTCTGTATATAGAGGAAAAGTAATGGGGTCAAGGCAAGGCAGGCAAATGTATTCTTGGCATTAATTTTTACACATTGTCTGTTTTTTATCATTGTTCTACAACAAACTTTTTTAACAAACATGCATGTACTCAAGGGATGCCTATCTCTACTGATCAGACCTTGACTAACAGTTTAGCATCTAAATTAGTCAAGATGCCTGCTCAAAAATTTCCATATGGTATTCCTTGGTGAGAGTAATTGAGACTGAATTTGCCTGATATGACAGTTTCATATAGTGAACTAGGGAGAAAATGTATCATTAATTTGAGTTCCCTTTCCAAGTTTAAGGATTGTGAGTGTGATTCTCTGATCTGCAAAAGTTTTGCTGTATCTTGAAGATTCTATTTTCTCTGAAGGACCGTGATCTCATGGTTAGTATACCAAGGGTGCTAGGGCATGTTTATAGTTCCACTGCAGGAAATGCTTTTAGGTGTATTACAGTGACTTTTGCAAGTTTGCTGTTATTTCTAGAGAAATTCACTTATTTTTTTTGCAGTTTCAGATTCTCACTGTCGAATCATGAGTTTTCAAAATGGTATTGAGCAACGCTATTGAAGTACAGCCATCATCAAAGAAGCTGTATGTGTTGTTGATGTGACAGGCATTAATAGAAATGCTATTATCTTAATAGCTCTGAAGGAAGTAAGTCACTGAAAGCTGAAAAGATTTTATGATCTGTAAAGTAGACCTCCTGAACACCTAGAACTGCCACCATTACTAAAAGGATATTATCTGAGTCCTCTAAATCACATGGGGGAAAATAAAGTTTCTGCTTGCATTAGACGTGTGCATACAGGACTTGCAAAAAAATAAATTAGCATTTGCAAATAATATCCCCTGTGTTGGATGCAATCAGTAATCCATTACACCTATACCTGAATCTAAATTAGATAGCCTCTGCTTGTTTAGTAAGCTTGTAAATCAACAATGAATATGTTTAATACCTCTGCATCATTTATTTAACTTAAGTATAATCCATGTTATCTCACAAATATTACAAGTAGTTACCTATTACAACCGCAAAGCAGCAGTTGCGCGAATATGGAAACTTCAACACGTGTTGAGCAAACCGCGAAAACACCGAACGTCCTGAAGCACAAAATTTGAATGTCGAATCTTCATAGTTGGCCCTTCTCCAGTATAGCTCCTTAAGGTAAGTGTGCAATAGTTACAGACCTTAGGGTTAGGGTGCGGGTTAAGGTAAGTGCATACATAGTAATATATGTAAGCTTTAGTTTAGGGTTAGAAGTAGGGTTTTGTTAAGTGCATGTACGTGGATTGTTTATTTTGTTTGGGTATAGCTCTTTAATGTAGTTCTGCAATAGTTACGAACCTTAGGGTTAGGGTGCGGGTTAAGGTAAGTGCATTCATAATAATATATGTAAGCTTTAGTTTCGGTTAGAAGTAGGGTTTTGTTAAGTGTATTTACGTGGATTATTTATTTTGATTGGGTAAGTAGTACATAGCGGGTGGTGGGGTTGGCCAACTATGCAGATTCAACATTTTGAATTTCGCTGTTCAGGACGTTTGGTGTTTTCGCAGTTCACTCAATATGTGTTGACGTTTCTGTATTCACGTATGTGAGGTTTCGCGGTTATATTATAGACCCATTAAAAGTTATAATGTCACTTTCAACTTTCATTTTTTTTATTTCAGCAAATAACTGCACATCAAAAACTTATGGTTTTCCACAAATCTTTTAGTGACTTATCGGTTATGGCATTGTTAATTCCAGTTCTGTATTTTATGTTTTTTTTAATATTGGACATATAATTGATCATCCGACCACATATTTACATTCTAGATTCTCCTACATCCCACATTTCTGTTTTGCCATTCATATAGAAAGTAGTTGTATAAATTGCATTGTTGCATGGGGTGGTGTTTTGGTGTTATAACAGCGAGTAATATTAAGCAATGCTTTGCAAGTAATAATGTATGGCCATAGAAATGCATTTCTCAGTTATCAAAACTGTATTTTATCTATTTTAGATGTATATATATATATATATATATATATATATATATATATATATATATATATATATATATATATATATATATATATATATATATATATATATATATATATATATATATATATATATATATATATATATATATATATATATATATATATATATATATATATATATATATATATATATTTTTTTTTTTTTTAGAAGATGCTGCCCTTAACTGCTATTAGAAATAATAATTCTTCTAGAAGATGCATTCATTTACTGGTTCACTGTGCAATTAGCTATCCTAAGGCTATAAACTGTCTGTTTACTGTGCTCCTCTGCTTATATGGAAGATACAATTAACCTTTTGGACTTGTTGTGTGCCTGTTCTTTAAAAAGAAGTACATTTATCTTATGAGACCTAAATATGCCATTGATCAGCTTGTCTGTTCCTAATAAAAGCATCATTCCTTTCAGCTCCTTCATTCTACCTTGAGTTTAATGGTCTCAGTGAAGTTATTCACATCTCATCCAAAGGCAGAAATAAACAGGCCATAAGGATGATAAATAATAACCACTCAATGAAATAGATCTAAATGATAAAAATAAAATATGCCATAATTTGGCTTTTTCTGACAAGAATATTTCTTAATAACTACATGTATAACAATATTCAGTAAGGCTGTCCAAAGCAAAAAAAAAAGATCTTAAAATATTAGCTGCAGTTTAATATTTCAGAATAAACATGATATATTTGATGGGATACAGTCAGTGATTATATTAAATATATAACAGCCTTTATGCATCCAATAATAAAATACTGGAGAATAAAAAAAAAAAGATATATCTTGGCTCTTTAAAATATTGTATCACAATTTGCTAAAAAGAAATGGTCTGAATGAAAAGTAAGGGTACAAAATGTACTAATAAACAATTAAATGGAGAATGTAGTACCAAAATAAACTAGTAACCAAGAAAAGGCACCACAAAGACCATCAGGTTGCCAAATCCAGAAATCCAGTTTATTCCGAGACGAAGGTTAAGACTAAACAGAATGACGAACAATGGACATATACATAAATACATTAAAATCCTCGCGTTTTCATCCCTGTGTACTTCTTCAGATGTTTAATGACCTCTCAACTGTCCAGATGATTGAGTCATTTTTTTTGTCTGCTTCACATAAAATATGTGCTTTTCTGGCAAATCACTGAGGATTAAATTAACTAAATAATGACATATATTTATATTTCTGACCTGAAATACTTCAGAAAATGGATTTCAGGTCAGAAGTATGAATATATTATATATATATATATATATATATATATATATATATATATATATATATGGGTTACCTTCATTTGACTGACAAACATTTTAGTTGGACCAAATGACTGAAAATTAATTTCACTGACACTTCATTTAACTCACAGTTCATTTGACTGACAATTAGTACTGGCAGTGTCTAGAGTACTGTAAGGCGAGTAAAAGGAATATGTCCTTTTCTCCACTGACGTGCAACCCTGGAATTAGTATATATAGTTAGTGGGGGTGTGGGAGGCACAGCCCCCTCACTTTCTTTGGTTTTACTAAACAATATAAAACCAAAAGCAGAGAATATACCATGAAACTAAGTGGGACTCTATACCCCCCACACCCCCCTAACTATATATACTAACTCCAGGGTCACACTACAGTGGGCAAAACGACATATTCCTTTTACTTGCCTTGCAGTGCTCTAGACACTTCCAGTACTAATTGTCAGTCAAATGAACTGTCAGTCAAATGAAGTGTCAGTGAAATTAAGTTTCAGTCATTTGGTCTCAGTCAAATGAGTGTCGGTCAAATGAGCTTTCAGTCAAATGAAGATAACCCATCTATCTATATATATATATATATATATATATATATATATATATATATATATATATACATCTAGAGAGATAGGTATGTATCCCAGAGACTACCCCGTCTATGGAACAGCTCCCCATCCATGTGAAGCAGAGTTCCTCACTAATCCGATTCAAGTGCAACTTGGACAATTGGATGGGAAATCGGAAATTCATCCCTGGTTTGTCACCTATGTCTCTGATGCAAACAGGTAACCTGTAAATGGCTCATCTCTCAGGCCCATGCTTACACTTATCAAGAGTATCAGAACTTGTCAGAGATCTGGGATGCATGGCTAACCTTAAAAAGGCCTTTGCCTAGTAAACACCTATGAACCTATATGAAGTAAATCCATATACACAGACACAGACACAGACACACACACACACACACACACACACACACACACACACACACACACACACACATATATATATATATATATTTTTTTTTTTCACTAATCGACATGTGACCATAACATTTGCAACAGTTAGTGCCACAGTAGTCCCTTTGGGAGATTCAGTAGTACAATGAGTCAATTTATTCTTTTGCTTGAACTCTGTCTGAGAGGTAGAATTCTGAAAAATAAGCAGCAGCTGCCCAGTAGTCACTAATACGTGAAGCAGAGAACTAAAGCATTGTTTAATATTTGACATGACACTTACTTCTACTGGATTTTCATTAAACAAGCCAAGCAGCATGGCAGTAGACTGAGCAGCAGAGAACATTAGCTGGTTTATAAACTGTTCAGATGTTATATATTATCTCTGAACTAGCGTAAATTATTAAATTTTCCCACAAATGAAAGTAATTACACATTGCAGACTATCTTGATTTACTCACTAATGAAAAAGAAAATTAAGCTTCAAAGGCCAAACTTACAAGCCTGACATTTGGACTACAAAATGATGTTCTTATTAGCAGTGTCTTTCTAGGACTTGATAAATCCATTAAAACTTAAGGAATCTACATACAACCAGAGCAGCTAATATGCTAGAGGATAAATTAAATATGTATGTGTATTTTGATGACTTTAACTAGGGTAGGAATAGATGAGCTACAGTGCAGTTAAATACCTTATTCTCCTATGTCGCCTTATCGACTTATCCCAAACTCATACTGATAAAGTATTTGAGAAGAGGACCAGCTTCATGCCTTCATGACACAAACTAAGAGAGCCCTGATTGTGATCCAGGCAGCCTGAAATTATTTAGTGAACTCAATCCTTTAAGAAGTCTTCTGGAAAGGATATCGACTGAGCAGCATTTGACGCCTCATGTATCTAAGGGAAGAGGTTGTATTTCGGCCAAGGGCTAACTATTTTTAGTCATGACTGAGGAGGACTCTGTTTGAGAAGCAGCTATACTGACTGAGTAATGCACATGGAGTATGGGGTAAGGTAGTGTGTAAGGCTTAAGAAACTACCTGCCCCATAGCTGTCAAAATATCATACATGGACAACTTAATCTCCCATCACCATCCTCCCTGGTCCCCTATACTAAGATGTCCCCTTCTTGTAGGGTCACGGTCCATACAGGATAAGCCAGACAGTTTCATGGGATGTCTTACTAGAAGATCAAAGATGATCTTCATGGCATGGCTGATTGACATCAGTTGTGACAACAAAAATAAAAAAAAAAAAAAAAATCTATCATTGGAATACAAAATTACTTAACCATTGCTGTCATTGTTCAGAACTTTGAAAAAGCTTGACCACAATATGGTAAGTCATTAGTATAACAGTAATCACTTGGAGGATTCGGGTTTACCTACCTTTCTAGGTGATGAAGGAGACTTATGAGCTCCTTTGTGGCTTCCATTTTGATTATCCTGAATAGCCTTGCCCCTTCTCAAAAGTATAAAGCATGAAACATTCCTCCTTCCACTGGATTTCTGATTTTCTTAAAAATCTTATGATCTTCAGAGATAAGGCATGGGTCCAATATCTCAAAGAGAAAGACTGCCTCACCTTTTTTGTAAGCTTAAACAACTTAGAAACCAATGTAATAAGAATAACAATCAAAATTTCTTCTAAGCAACACAGTTTAGCTGTGTCAAGAACTGTTTGGAAAAGGATAGATCTTTTTCTTCATTCTGCTCAGACACTCTCTCCTTCACCATTTCCGTGTCCGGTGGTTGAAATGATTTCTGAACATTCTAAGAGCTCAGCAGCTGCTAGTAAACCCTCATTACATCAAACCTTTGCATACTTCACACATAAATTTTGTGAGGGCACTGCATTAACTCTTCTGTGAAAAAAAGTCTGTGTCATACAATTTCATAAATGTGCCTCTTCTGTCAGAAAAGAGAAATAAAGGCCTATAGCCATACTAAATGCTAAACACACTGCCAACAACACTGGGATATCGATCTCATCAGTAACAGAGGTTTTTTTTGAGTTAGACAACACATCGGTCAGTCTCAGCACAGTTTGAAGTAGGGTTTCTAAGTTAACACTGCTTCACTATCAGTATCTGTGTACATTTTTGGGAGTCTTGATAATGGCGGAATAGTATTTGCCTTGTTCATTGACTCATCTGTTCCAATTATTACCAACATTCATAAGTGACTCATTGAAAGGGTGTCCACACTTCTTGTTTATAATAGCACACTTGATTTACTTTATAGTTAAATGAAAGAGAAAATGCAATATAAGACGGTGGTCAAGACATTTGCAGCAAGGTCTCACAAAACAGATGCATAAGACTCTATCCTTGGTCCCTACTTTCCAGTACATATCTCAATATTCTTTCCTGTAGTGTGACAACTTAAGAGTTGTCTATTATGTAGATGACAGGGCAAGTCATTATCATCATCATCATCATCTTGGATACTAATAAACATTGACCTAGAATATTTTAAGTTTGAAAATTGGATAAGTAAACACTCATTTATTCCATGCTAGGGAAAACCATGCTGATACTACCAAATTCTGTCTCAGTCTGCTCTTTCATTTGCATATTTTTTCTGGCATATGGAAATTATAAAGTATCTAGGCAGCAAAGTTGGCAGCCCTTATTGTTGTACAATAAGTTTGTCTATGCTGTACATTATGTCAGGGGCTCCTTTGTTAGTCACAAACAGATGTAAACTCTTTACTACATTGTTGGCTGCTATACTGTTTATGATAGCATACTCTTCAGAGGTACATCAGCAAATGTGCGTCTGACCTTTTCCATATTAGCATATTCTGCATCAGGAAGGACTTACTATGTTCACTTGGTGAAGGAATTTAAGTCAGTTTTACTTAATTGAAAACCAGGCTTTTTAACATATTTTTTTTCTTTTCTTTTAAACTGTGTATTAATTAATTTATGTACCTGTTGTTTCTAAAATGGTGCAGCCTTTCTTGGAATACAGTAACTCTCAAGCACATTAAGTTGCAACTTGTATGGAGATCCTTTTTTCCTAATTGTATCATCAGCATCTAGAATAGTTAAATAACTATGTCAGTTTTTAACATTTTACTTAAATTTGAAAGGGAAACTTAAAACACAAGAGATCCTCTGAATAATTTTACCGTAGAACAGTTGATGTGCAATAGTCCTCTGCAGTGACTGAACTGAATCACATAGGTTGGGGGGGTGGCCTAATGGTTGAGGTGTTTGTCTTCCAAACACAAGATGCAGGGTTTGAGTCTCACAAGGAATAATTGTCTAGGCTTAAAATGGCTCGCAAGGGCAGTTAGCCTAGTACTAATCTATGAAAATAAAATGTCTATAAAATGTCATCATTGAAATTTAAGCTCTCAGACTGAGTAGATTAGTGGAGCTGCTGCAGTATTATGCTCTGACATAGTCCTACTTTATTAGTAATGTGTACTCACTAATTTCAAATCACACTTAAGGAGCATTTTGATTCTTATCCAGATACAATTAAAGTTTGCATTTTTTCAGTAAATTGTGAGCTACAGGTGGAAGGCTTCAATATTCAGTGCATTCATTAATCTATCCATCCTTTCATTCATTTTTTTCATTTGCATTTATTGAAGGGGAACATGTAACTGGACATAGTCTATTTTGAATGAAATCACAGGATAAAAGCTCTGAAACAATGAAAACGTGACTGATATAAGGAGCAATAGATTCTTAACACAGTTAAATTATGACAACCAAGGCCCAGTACAGAAAGAAATTAAACAGTGAACATACCTAGTAAATGTTTAACTGAATATATATAACTGAATATATGTTATCTGCTTGAGTTGGTGTTAGCTCAGGTGGATGTAAAAGATCCCACAACACCTATTGAATAGAGTTGCAGAAGTTCAGCAATGCCCTTGCCATATTTCCCCTACTAGAAAAATTACTACCCCGGGTCAACTCTGAAAACAGACCATTAGACTAATGGGACTAACCTGACGAGCAAATGATAAATAAGTAATAAATAAATAAATAACCACATAAATAAAATCAGCATTTAAATTGATTTACTAGAAAAACAATTTCTACAACAATGTGAAATTAAGACATAAAGAACACAAAGCAGGTACTGTCTTGGCAGTCGTGGTTATAATATACGATTATCATTCATTATCATTTCCTAAGCCACTTATCCTGGTAAGGATCATGGCAGTACGTGGTTATAATATATGTTATCCTTTCCTAAGCCACTTATCCTGGTAAGGATCATGGCAGTACATGGTTATAATATATTATTATCATTCTTTATAATTTCCTAAGCCACTTATCCTGTTAAGGATCATGGCAGTATGTGGTTATAATATATGTTATCATTTCCTAAGCCACTTATCCAGGTAAGGATCATGGCAGTACGTGGTTATAATATATGTTATCATTTCCTAAGCCACTTGTCCTGGTAAGGATCATGGCAGTACGTGGTTATAATATATGTTATCATTTCCTAAGCCACTTATCCTGGTAAGGATCATGGCAGTATGTGGTTATAATATATGTTATCATTTCCTAAGCCACTTATCCTGGTAAGGCTCATGGCAGTATGTGGTTATAATATATGTTATCATTTCCTAAGCCGCTTATCCTGGTAAGGATCATGGCAGTACGTGGTTATAATATATGTTATCATTTCCTAAGCCGCTTATCCTGGTAAGAATCATGGCAGTATGTGGTTATAATATATGCTATCATTTCCTAAGCCACTTGTCCTGGTAAGGATCATGGCAGTACGTGGTTATAATATATGATTATCATTCTTTATAATTTCCTAAGCCACTTGTCCTGGTAAGGATCATGGAAGTACGTGGTTATAATATATGTTATCATTTCCTAAGCCGCTTAACCTGGTAAGGATCATGGCAGTACATGGTTATAATATATGTTATCATTTCCTAAGCCACTTATCCTGGTAAGGATCATGGCAGTAGCAAACTGAGCAGTGCAGACCAGACTTTCTATCTCTAGCAACACTCTCCAGCTCATCCTGTAGGATAGTCAGGTGTTTTCATAAAGGCTGAGCAATTTAACTCCTTTGTTGCCACCCAATGTCTGCTCCTGACACACCTCCATTGTGAAGAGCTAAGAAACATCTATATAAGGTGCCTGAACCACCTCCATTGACTCTTTTCAACAGAGATGAAAAGTGGTTATACTGCGAGGTCCTCCTAGATTCCCAAGCTCCTCACTGCATCAATGCGAATGAGGCCATAGACTGACTGGTAAACTGAGAGTGGTGTTGTAAGCCTCAACTCTCTCTTTGCCATCTGATTACAGTGCTATCAATTTTCTGCTCACTCATTCTCCTTTTCCCACCTACCCTCTCATATGAGCAAGATCCACTACTGAAGCATTCATAACAAGTTATAGTCATGTTTAAAATATAGCCCTAATTAATTTCCTCACAATATATTGAGGTTCAGATCTTTGGAAGTTGTTTTTAGAAAGTCACTGCATACATCTGAAGCAGTAGGCAATGAAGAATTTGACAATTTAAATTTAACAATCTGCTCAATACATTCAGCCTCACAGTAGAATCCTTAACAGCAGTAACCATAAAAAGAAGAGCTGAATTTTTAAACATTGCCATCAACCTGCTCTTTTCTTCCAGGCTTGCATTTTTGTGGTTGATTAGAGCATAGATCACAGAAACAGCCACATATCTTGAACTGCTTATATAGAACCCCACATATACAAGGGCAAGTTTGTTTAAATTGTGAGAACTGTATTATGGACCAGGATTGCTGTCAGAGCTGTGGTATGAATGATGCTGCTACCTGATATGACTGCTTTGTGACTGGAGCAAAATACTGATTATATGTGTTCTGGTCTTGAAACTGATAGCATCATTACAGCTAGTATGCATGTAAATGAAAGGCATTTATAGCTAGGATTTATAGAGTGTTACAAAGGGGAATAAACTGTTTTGAATTATTGCGTGCGTAAGTCAACTCTCCTATAACTGTTGTAGATATTTAAGAGTAGTTGTGTCACATGAGCTGAAGCATTGTGAACGACCTACATTCTTTTTTTGGGAAATAGTGAATGAATCATGAATGGCTTTACATAAGATTTCAATACAGAACAGTGACCACCAACACATATCTCACTTACAGAATGTAATGATCTTCCAACATTCCAGAAGAGTGGCTTGGTTAAAAAAACTGGTCAGAATTCTAGATCGATAATTATGAATGGTCAGTGGTACTTAACAGAGCCAATTTTAAGATTCTAGGAAGACAAATAAACCTAAAATTTTACACGGTCACTTTGTTGGAGGGGTAGTGACAGACTGAATTGAATTGTATTGGGGGTCCTAGTACTGACCACCTTCAGCAAGGATAGTGTGCATAATGCCATATGACCTGAGAACTCAAATTTCAAAAGCATAGGTTATAAACTATTGTTAAGTTAAGCAATCATTGTGTGGTGTTGTGCTAGCAGTACTTTATTACAACAGCATTTTATATAAACATCTTCAGTTTAACTTGGCTTAAACCCCAAATTTATGACAATGAAATTATTCCTCCTGGCTTTAACATCCACAGAGCTGACAGACATAACAAATGAGGTGGAGGAGTAGCAATACTATACAAGGACACTTTTACTATCAAAAGAATATAAATAACACCCCCCCCCCAACTTCAGTAACACTGAAATACTAATTTGTCAACTTGAAATTAATCCAAACAAACACAAAATAATACCAGTCTATATTCCCCCTGGTAATAATCTCTTCACCATAGAATAACTCTTCTCTTGGTCATCCACCTCTTTCAGTCAGGAGACTATTATTATGGGAGATCTCAATACTGACTGGCTCACCTGCTCCTCTGACATCCCTTCTAACTCCATCAACTTATATGGATGCAAACAGATTATAAACTCTCCCACTAGAATAGACAAATACAGGGGCAAAAAAAACAATTCTCAGTTGGATCCTAACTAATAAACCTTCTCTAGTTTGGTGCTCAGGCCACCTTCCTGATAGCCTAAGTGACCACTTACCCATTTCTTACCAACAACACAAGATTAGCCATTGCTCACTCCCAACTTCTATCCACCCTACTCTATGCATCTCCCATTCTGACTAATCTCAACAAAACTGAACTAAGCAAAATGGAAGCCTGCTATAACAGAATTGCCCGCTTTGCTGCAAATTGCTCATATAGAACTCATCACTGTACTGCTTTGAGACAGCTCCATTGACTTGAACTGCCCAACCTCCTAACCTACAATCAGCTCTGCCTCTGTCATTCTATCTATTTCCTCCCCAATAAGTGTCCTGCCCTCAAAAACCTAGTACAACATCACTCAGCCAAAAGGCCT
This sequence comes from Protopterus annectens, assembly GCF_019279795.1. Lineage (NCBI taxonomy): Eukaryota > Metazoa > Chordata > Ceratodontiformes > Protopteridae > Protopterus > Protopterus annectens. The sequence continues at coordinate 1,144,890,033 of NC_056732.1, read as the reverse complement.
CTTAGATCATCAAGCAAACTACTACTAGAAGTCACCAACAGCTACAATAGCTTTGGAGATGCACTATATAGTAGTTCAGTGACTAAAAAAATGGAACTCTGTCCCTACTAGCATTCAAAACACATCATCCAAAGCCACCTTTAAAGACCTCATCAGGCAACATCTCAAGCAAAGTTGGCAGTGCCATGATTGCTCCTCAGGCTAATGAAAGCAGATAACATATACATACTAAATCTAAAGCACTTGATAATAGTTTTCAATCTTACTCACAAACACTGGCTAATCTACAATCTATGTACTGTACCTGTGTACTATGTACGTATTCTACCTATGTTCCAAATTTCAGCTGTACACCACACATCTATTAATTACCTTTATTTTTTAAATTAATATTTTTTTGTTTGTTCTCTCCACTGTAGCTGTTTATGTGCCGCATACCACTGTAAAAACATGTCTCTTGTAATTTGTGTGCATACTGATCATGTCTAAATCACTAAATGTGTCTGTAATTTTTCTTTATGGAGCTTTTCTCCCCGGGCCTCTGCTGAAAAAGGGCTTTTTCGGCTCAGTCAGACACCCCCGGTTAACAAATGTAAAATTAAAATAAATAAATAAATCTTCCTAGTCAGGCACAGGACTAACATCCCCAAATCTACAATAGTCAAAGAAATTAGAAGCAATAAGCACTTCCCAACAGCCACGTTTAACTCTTTACTATAACACTGTGACTGGCCCCCATTATCTCAACTAAATTTGGACAGTGTTGTAGAACATTTCAATAATAAGTTCCTTGGCATTCTAAATACTCTAGCCCCAATTAGAAAAATTTGGGTCAAAACTAAATATACCCATTGGCTATCAAAGGAAACCAAACAATTACTCAAAGACAGAGACAAATCCTGGTCCCTATATCATACCAACAAATCCCAAAACTCTCTTGAGACCTATCGTCACCTAAGAAACAAAGCCAAAACCCAAATCAAAAATGATAAAAGAGCCTACTATACTCAAATGCAAAACATTCACTATAGCAATATTCAAAAATTCTGAAGTAGTTTAAAAAAACTTATGCAACCAGGACAGTCCTCCCCACCACCACCTCCAATGCCATAGATACTTTGGTCACCCAGTTTAACTCTTTCTTTACTAACTCTATCCTATCCCTCCTAAATCACTCTAACCTCACCCCTCCAAGCATCCCATCCCCACCTCCTAATAACACTACTACCTTTTCCCTAGCACCCTTCCAAACAGACACCATAAGAAAAATACTATCTAAACTAAAACCCACAACTCTTTCTATAGACCAGTTACCAGGCTCATACCTCAAGCTAGCTGCTAATTCCATAGCCTATCCTATTTTCTATACTAATTAATAGATCTATCAAAGAACAGCATGTTTCCAAACTTTGGAAAACCTCATACATCATCCCTCTACACAAGTGTGGTGTATCAACTGAATTCACAAACTATAAACCAATAGCTCTTCTATCTCCTCTGTCAAAACTGCTAGAAAAATGTGCCCACACCCAACTCATGGGCTACCTAACAGATCACAATCTCCTTACTAGCCCCCAGTATGGCTTCAGGCCCAACCATAGTGCAACCACAGCCCTCCTTAGTTTCACAGACACTATTAATCACCTAAAAAATAATGACCAACGTAGCATCTATCTTTTTAGACATGTCCAAAGCATTCAACACCGTGTCACACCAAAAACTGCTAAATGAACTTACCTCTCTCAACCTATCCCACTCCACTCTATCTTGGTTTCAAAGCTAACTCAAATAACGCCACCAAGCAGTCAAATGGAAAAATTACCTATCCTCCCACCTCCCAGTATCAGTAGAAGTCTTACAAGGTTCAGTCTTACGACCACTGCTCTTTACAGTCTTTACCAACAATTTGCATATTGCTACCAACCTGGCTACTACTATTCAGTATGCAGGTGATTCAGCTTTAATATGTATCCCCCCCTCTTTATCTCAGTTACAAAAAAAAAAACTACTTGGTTAGTATTCACAGATGTAGCACTAAGTGCAGAAAAGATTAGCATGGGTGGCAAAAACATGAAAGATGTGGATGATTCTAAGACACAGCAGGGCCATAAAGGGGTCAAAACAGTGTGGTATGCAGCATGTGTTAATAAGTGCATAATGATATGGAAATAAGGAACCCAATGCAAATGAGTCACAGATGATCACTCTAATTCAGAAATGTATAAAACGGGGGCAGTGCCCAGCGTACATGAAGGAAACAATACCAGGAGCGTTTTGTGGACGACGTTATAATCATCTGGGAAGGTACTCTGGAGTTATTTGAATCTTTCTTGCAATACTTGAATACCACTAGTACGTTCTTACGTTTCACACAAGAAATTTCTAATCAAGAAATTCATTTCTTGGACATCACCCTTAGGTTCACGAAGGAGGGCACATTAGAATCCACTCTATATAGGAAACCAACTTGGAAGAATTCTATGCTAAGTTTTGATAGCATGCACCCCCGACACACCTTTCAAGCTATAGTCAAGAGTCAATTCACCAGGATTAGGAGACTATGTAGGAACATAGATTAATTGAATAAAGAAGCATACTTCCTAGAGAAGTTATTTATCAACAGAGGATACAATTCCACCATGGTTAGCAATATCAAATTTGAAATTTTGGGTGACATTATACCTATAGAAAAGGATAATATGACCACAAATTGCAGAAGAAATGGTATAAGATACCATAAGAAAGTGGATGCCACCAGTGACCATTTAAGCTACATTATTACATATACTAGTGACATCAGGAAGATCCAGCAGGTCATACATAACAACTGGCACATCTTAACTATAGACTCATGTACCAAGAAATTCATCAGTAAGTGTCCCACTTTTACCTATAAGAATAGCAGGAATCTGAAAAGAATTCTATGTGGAGATATGCATATCAAAACAGAGGGAGATAACATCCCGATTTATAGCATCAACACCAAGGATCCTGGTACTTATCCCTGTTACAGCTGCAATAGATGCAAATACATCACCAAGACACAGTACTTTAAACATCCCAACATTAATTATGTTTTTAGACCAGATTTCCGAGCCAGCTGCAATACTAGAAATCTGATATATTTAGCCACCTGTAATAAATGTGAGGCCTTCTATGTGGGGCTAACAAAGAGAAGATTACAGGAACGTATATATAATCATCTCTATGATATACGCAAAGCCATAGACAATAACGTGTTGGCGAAACACATCATGGAATTTTCCACTCATTCCTTTTCTTTTAGAGTCTTACAAGTAGTGAGACAGGATGAAAGAGGGGGAGATAAAGAGAATCATTTGGCACTTATGGAGCTCAATTGGATATTGAGATTGGGAGCACACATAGAGCCAGGACTCAATGCTCAAGTGTCCATAAAACCCTTCTTAACATCCAGGAAGTAAATATAAGGTCCTTACACCTTGACAGATTTTATATGGTTAAATCTAGCTTTAATATTTGCCAGCACTGTTAATTATTGCACACTTTCAGTTTACAATTTATCAGTACAGGTCTTTATGCATATATGTACATAATAATAACATCCTTTATTCGGTTTTATTAATTCTTTATTATTTAATCTGATGTGTGTTTATTAATTCATCCATATAAAAATATATATATATATACATAGCCTAAGGATAACTTAGACATCTCATATACTTAGTATAGTTGAGTTAAATGCAGCCATACTATGTCATTTGAATTTATTGATGCACTTCACTATATCATGTACACATCTACCATTTTATGCCCATCAGCTATGGGCAGGTTTTATATCATTTATAGTGATTTTTACTCAAACATGACTATGATTGGCTAAAAGTATTCATCTGTATATATTAGCAATGAATCTTATTTATTATTTCTTATATTTTGATTTGAATAAATATAAAAGTTTTTACTAGTGAATTAAATCATTGACTAAGTGTCACAAATGTTTTAATTTTATATATATTCTTATTTTGTTAATTGTTTAAAACAATATCATAGATATTTATGGATGTTGGTATGGGAACATGCGTATATGCTCTTTGAAAGTATAAAGTATATAAAAGCTTAAGATCTGAGTTAAAAGTGTATTTAAATGGTAAAGTGTTTTTAACGTTTCTTGCATCATTCAGATGCTAATTGATTAATGAGCAGACTTTCCCGCGCTTGAGCGGTTGTATATAAACTTTGAACAGTTTTAAGTGATTTATCTGATGAAGCATGGATGGACCACGCGAAAGCGCTCATTTTTTACTTCTAATAAACTACCTTGTTGATTTTAAGAACTGCCAACGTGTTTTGTTCCTGTTACAGCAGCTTTTCTTGGATATTGGATGTTTCTTACGTGGCTTGGTACTATACTTCATCTACACAGACTATTCAGTATGCAGGTGATTCAACTTTAATATGTATTCCCCCCTCTTTATCTCAGTTACAAAAAAAAAACCCAAAAAACTTTCACAGAAGTAGAATCCTACCTCTCTAGCCAACAACTTATATTGAATCCCAAAAAAACTAAATTCATTCTTTTTTCTAACAAAAACATTTCAGCTCCCTTCATTATCTTCTCAGCTGATAATGCCAACATTGAACCCACATATAATACAAAACTACTAGGCATCACTATGTATAGCACCCTTAAATTTGACAAGCATATCTCCGAAGTTATCAGGAAGACCCATATTAAACTTGGTACTCTCTAAACAATTCCTTACCCATCCCACCAGGCAAGCTATTGCTAGAACCCATCTTCTCTCCACACTTTGATATGCCTCACCAATCTTTACTAACCTGAGAAAATCTGACCTAGCTAAGCTGGAATCATGCTACAATAAAATAGCCAGATTTGCCACAAATTCCCCACACAGGTCTTACCACTGTGTTGTACTTCACCAGTTCAACTGGCTAGAACTACCCAATCTACTCCATTTCCATCAAATTTCCACTGCCCACAATATCATTAATAATCCAGGAAATTGTCCTGCACTTCAAAACCTCATACAGCCATACTCTAAACTTAGAACACTAATATCCACAGATAAATCCCTTCTTTCAGTCTCTAAATCTTATAACAGCTTTGGTGATGCCCTCTACTCTAACTACATTTCCAAAGTCTGGAACTCCATCCATCAAAACATGTCAACACTGTCAAATCCACTATGATCAAACAACTTCTTAGGACCCACCTAAACAACAACTAGAAATGCTCTTGTACTGCCCCTGGCTAAGATACACCAAGACTGAACATCCAGTAACCACTGTTTCTCCCTATCCACCTTGCACCTGCTCTCAAATGCAGTCTTTCTGGCAGCAGTTTCCTAACTGAACAAATTAGTTGAATATTCAGGCTGTAATATAATTACACAATTCTTGCCTTTACTAGATTATAACAGTTACTACATGTAAATAATTTTGTACAAATAGTTTAAACAGTCCATGCCTTCTCTTTAGATTGTAATAGTTTTGGTTCATGACAACAAATGTATGCTTATATTCTGTCTTATATGGCTCACAATGTAGTTTTTAATTGTACTGTACTGTTTGTATTTTTGTGTGGAGCTTTTCTCCCTGGGCCTCTGCTGAAAACGGGCTAACAACCCAATCAGACTATCCTGGTAAAGAAATGTAAAATAAATAAATGAATTAATTAATCAATCAATCAATCAATCAATCAATCAATCAATCAATTAATTAATTAATTAAATATTTTTTCAGATGTGCTGTCTCTCTTGTTTATCTGCTTTTTAAAGGAGCACTGCTAATGTGAATAACAAAAACATTGTAAAACAGTAAACAAAAACAGATGCTTTGATACAAGGAAAGATGTTAACAAGGTTATAGCACCTTAGCCTGAGGAAAACCATGACTGCTTGCGCTTCAAAGCCATTGCCTCTCATATAAAGTAATGCAATCCAACTGGCATAAATTCTTCCATAAAAATGGAAGGGCTACAGGTTTATTTGAATAGGTCAGCTTCAAGTGCATGGTAAAAAAGTGCACCATTTTATGTTGCTGAGCAACAAATACGTCCAGAGAAATGTTTTTAGTTCTAACACACCCTCGCTTTTCAGAAAATTAGAAGACTGATGCTGACAATATTAAATATAGATTTCATGAAATGGAAACTGTGTTTGAAGGCTGTTTGGTGGATCATGTTATGAGATATTTATCGGCAAACTTTTACATGCTTTCTATTTAATTTCTTTCTGCTGTCAAAACTAAAGTAAGTATTGACTTTCATAATATGCAAATGGAGACAGCAAAGGGGAAAATACTTTTGATGAAGTTTTTAAGACCATTGTTGATGATTTTAAAGCAAAAATTGATACAAAAGAAATGAAGGGTGGAATTCATAAAGGTTACTATAAGGTGTGCACATGGTATACTCTTCACAACCTTTCTGAATATATAAAAAGCCCTAATATGCTGCAGCATAGTGTTTTTGCATGAAAGCGCATTGTCATGTCAAGTTGTCTCTGTGGCCATGGTGTATGCTAAACAGGTAGTTTGGGAGAGAGACATATGCTAATTAGCTATGTGCTCTCACCCCTGGAACTACAAATGGGAAGGCAGTTATGCATTGGCCATGTAGATTACTATTGTCACTCCTTTTATCTCTTGTTAATGGCTGTTTTTCATCCATCATGATAGACATGAGTACTGGGGAGTTTAATGGTAGGACAGAGTTTATGTGCATGAGTGTATGTGAGGGGTTTCATGTGTGCATGTTTGTGTGACTGTCTGCCTGGGAGGTCCAAAGGGGTATAGTAATGGCTTGGGTGAGTGTGTGTAGGTTTATGAGTGAGTGTCTTCATGAGTGTAATCATGGGAAGGGGGCTGTGTGTGTGTTTGTTTCTGATGAAGTTTCCTCTTAAGGAGATGAAAGTGCTAAATCTTGCTTTGGTATTGGAATAGAGAGTGGATTCATATTGTGGTGTTTCATTTATTGTGGAGGGACAGCCTTTATTGGTACCTGCAACTGAAGGACTTTTGATTTACCAGTTCGTGTTGTCCCTTTGCTTGTCCATTTGTTGTTATTTGTTATGTGTGTGTGTGTGTGTGTGTGTGTGTGTGTGTGTGTGTGTGTGTGTGTGTGTGTGTGTGTAGTGCAGTATGCATGTGTACATAGTTGCGGGGATGAGGGCTGTTATTTCTGCACACACTACTTTGTGAATGAATAACACTTGCAACCTGAGTTGGGCCAGGGGGAGCCATTGAAACAAATCTTGTATTTACAGGGTGGAGGAACAACTGGACCTCAGAGCTATCTCCTCATGCCATAACATCAATTTACCAGTAGGAGATGGGGGGGGGGCACTCTACTTCAACGATCTCATTATAACACTTGTGCCATAACAGCACGTTACTACTGCATTAATGGGGTGCATTAGAGAGAACACTAGATGCCAGGGATACTCACTACAGAGTGCCATAGTGGCACATTAAATAAATGGTGTGGGAACCACTAGGCATCAAGGACTGTTCATAATTACATCAAAAACAATGATTAGGGGGAAAAGAGGTTGGAACTCTGCACCCTTGACACAAGAACCGTGTGCACTATTTTTTGTAATACATTGAGGATTATGGGCATTATGTAGTGCCTGCAACATGTCATGCTGAACAAGAGGAAGGGACAGAAAACATGAATTATGCCGCCAACCTCATAAGCTTGTGCCCTACCATCCATTTACTAAAGGATATGATGGATAAAACTGGAATGTCTGGCATTAAGGACCAAAGTGTAATCAGCCAAGAAATACATGCTTATGGGAAAAGGAGACATCATGGATGATCTGACCACATGGACAAGTGTGGGGTAAATGATGTGTGTGCATATGTGTGTTTTGTTGTATGTTTCTGCATGCTAGCATGACTGAGTGGGGTACATCTTCTTCCAGGATGTGGCAGCAAATGCAGTTACCTACCATAGGAAGTTCTGATCTACATTCTTTGGTAGATAATGAAATTCAGAGACCTGCAAATTAGCCCATATTGAGATATGTACTCACTGTGGTTAATTTGCCTCTGACTGCAAAAAAAATGGATCATGGAAGCAAGGCCTTTCTACTTTGGGTTGTATCTTAATGAATCTCTGGGGAAGGATTTCAGCAACCTTCAGAATGACTCAGCCTTCACAAAATACTTATACATTTCATTCCCACTGGGGAGTAACATCTGACTTATAGTACTTAAATGTCAAACCAGAAACTTGCTAGCACATTCTGATAAGGATCCTGTGTATCCTGAAATCTATCCAGGAGATAGGGAAAGAGTGATTGTTCAATATGTATACACTTTGCTTCTCTTGGATTCTGAACACTTATGTCAAAAACAAATAAGCTGGGTGCCTTATATTTAAGTCTCAGCAGAAGAAAATATCCAAATCTTTCTCCCTGTGTTCTTCCATGAACTGTGATAGGACTGGTTACCCTGACATAGTCAGTAATAAGTGAGGCAACCTAGAACAATAAAGGAGATTATAAATAACTCATAAAATCAAAGAAAATCAGACAAAGAAAAACTAAAAGCTTAACAGAAAGCAAGCACTGGTTGGTATTCACAGATGTAGCACTAAGTGCAGAAAAGATTAGCATGGGTGGCAAAAACATGAAAGATGTGGATGATTCTAAGACACAGCAGGGCCATAAAGGGGTCAAAACAGTGTGGTATGCAGCATGTGTTAATAAGTGCATAATGATATGGAAATAAGGAACCCAATGCAAATAAGTCACAGATGATCACTCTAATTCAGAAATGTATAAAACGGGGGCAGTGCCCAGCGTACATGAAGGAAACAATACCAGGAGTACCAGTAGCAGATGCAACTGTTGGAGTCTCTGTCTGCAATATTACATGGCACGGCCATCACCACCAATGAAGGAGTTTCAGGCAGTGCTTAATAAACCACCAACTCAATGTTCTAATGGATTGTGGTCTGTTTATTTATTTACACTTTGTTAAATAGATTAGTCCTGCTAGGCCAATGGCCTCTTTACTGGGAGACCTGAGGTGGTATTTATATAGACTAGGGGAAATTTGGCCAGGTCACCAGAGAACTGACTCTGTTCTATTCATTACACCAGAGGTCAATTTCTCGCTGGTCAGATCCAACCACAAGCTGATCACCCTAGACATCCACATCACGGTCCCACCCCCCCACCCATTAGGGAAACCATCGTAAAAAATTTCTCCAAAGCCAACTTCACACTTCTTAAGACAGAAGTGGCAAACTTCACAACACCCATGCAGACGGACAATAGAGGTATGACTGCTGAATCCTACACAAATGCACTTTATAAGCACTTACACAAGTGCATGGATCATGCTATCCCTAACAGAACCAAGATGCTATCCTTCAAAAAAAGGAAGCCAATCTGGTGGTCCCCTGCCATAAACAAACTCTACAACAGAAGAAAGAAACTGTTGCAAAAAAAGAGTAGAATCCCATGATTGGAGGAACTCCCTGGTCACCCTCAGTAAAAAGCTGAGATCCCTCATAAAATCCTCCAAAGCTAGTTATGAAAACAAAATCACCACTGATTCTAAAGACAACCACAAAGCATTCTATAGCTATGTCAAGAATCTCAATGGCAACACTCAGATATACTCTAAATTACAGCACAATGGCACTAAATATACAGAACCAACTGATATTGCCAACATCCTGGCAGATAGGTTCAGTGCTAACTTTACCCCCCTGTCACCCCCTAAAGAACCTATCTCTGTACCGGAAGAATGCAAAGTTCCTGTAATCACGGCTGGATAGGTAAAAAACACACTCTCCAAAGCCAAGAACACAACATCCATGGGACCTAAAAACATCCCAGGCTGCATTCTACATGAACTACAGAATGAACTGGCACCCCACCTAAGCACCATACTCAATCATAGCCTCACCTCAGGCTTTGTGCCCACAGAATCGCGCACAACAATGGATGTTCTTCGTTTTCCATTGCTGCAGTCCTTACTATTGGGTATAGTCCGCATCCAGTCGGCCCGAATACCAGAGTATAAGGCTGACGTCGGTCAGGGCGCATTAGACTGACGTCAGTACGTCAGGGTACTAATGCGCATGACCGGCGTCATATCCTCAGTCTTTTTTGCCGCGTGGTCCGATGCAGAAGCAGTTTTGCGAGTGCAGGTTGGCGTTCTGAAATATTTCCGAAACCGGAGTTTCAGACCGAATCAGAGTTGGCTAAGTACCCGTTGGGAACATTTTGGTTTTTCTTGCCTCAGTATTTAACCGGATGTCAGAAAAGTGAATAACTGTATTTCTTGTGGGAAACAAATACCTCATAGGGATTACCATACATTGTGTATACCTTGTTTAGGGCCTGAGCACGACGTTGTTGGTTGCCGCTCTTGTGCTAGGTTTAACAAACGCACTATTAAGAGGAGGTTAGACTGTGCCAGATTAGTGTTTGGGAAGCGTTGCAATTATAAAATGCCGTCGGATGCTCCGACGCCCGCTTCGTCCAAGAAGCGCAAGGACAAAACAGCGAAGCCTAGGGTTGATGAACCGGCAGTCCCGGACGTCGGTTCTTTAGATGGCTCAGTGGAGCCAGAGGTTTTGCCAGGAGTTTCTATGGAGTCTCAGGCAGAAACTTTACTTTACAGGATGTACCCTCTCAGGAGGCAGGCCAGGCTGAGGGGGCTTCTCAGGTAACTATTCTTCCCTCTCTTCCCAAAGTAGTTAGAGCCTCTCCTTCTGTTGCCAAAACTTCTTTTAGAGGTAGGCCAACTTCAGCTTCAGTAGGGGCTTCTCCTAGCCTTTCGGGTTCTGTACCTAAGAAACATATGCTTAAAATGGCAGAGGATTTGATTACTATGATTAGAGGTTCTATGGGCCCTCCTGATAAGAGGCCTAGAGTGGGACCAGAGTTTGACAGTTTTGAACAGGGTTCAGGGGCTTCTGAGTCTTCTGCGGAAGATTTGCAGGAGTATCCTCATTATTCTGATTCTGATGTGGATGATGCCACTCCTTCGGCTTCTCCTCCTGAGGATTTTTCATTTTCAGAGACTCTGCATTCCATGAGGGAGCACTTTAAATGGGAAGGCCAGGATTACTCTGATTCCAGGAAGAGACTTAGGGAATTCTTGTTTTTACCCCAGCATAGGCCCTTAGCTATACCTCCTGTGTTGAATGTGGTGGAAGATGTTTTGCAGAGGCTTCCCTGAACCCTGATTCTTTGCCTCCTGCTCCTGTTAAACCTGATAGGTACTATAGGGTGCCCGAAGCTCATAAGTATTTGTTTAAGAGTCCTAGGGCGGACCCAGAAACTGTTTCTCAGGGGCCTAAAGGTGTTAAGGCCTCTGTGGTTAAAAATCCTGTTCCCACTGACAAAGAGGCACGGGCGTTAGATAGGTGGGGTAAGAAAGTGTATACTTCTTCCACTCTAGCCATGAGAGCGTTGAATTGTCAGTTTCACATGCTGAAATATCAAAATTATCTCCTTTCACAATTGAAATCTAAGGTGGATGCTTTGGCGGAAGGTATTGATTGTAAAGACTTGCTGGATTTAGTTTATGTGTCTGAACAAGTGGGCAAGCATTCTTTGCAATGTGGTTTTGATGCTGTGCAGGCCTCCTCGAGGGTGGCTGCCACTAGTTCTGTTCTTCGCTGGCATGCCTGGTTGAGGGATCAAAATTTGGCTGAGCATGTTAAGACAAGGGTTTTGGATGCTCCTTTACAGTCTGATGTGTTGTTTGGTTCACCTGTGGAAGCAGTTTTAAAGAAAATGGAGGACAAAGCTAAGTCTATGCAAACTGTTAAAGATTTTTTGCAGGTACAGCCACCGAAGTTTAGTAGAAATTGGCCTGCTAAGGGGTGGACATATCCTGCTTATGATTCCCAGTCTAGGGGTAGGTCTAGACGTGGTAGGGGCAGGGCTCAAGGTTCTTTTAGGCCTGGAACAGGGAGTTCACCTGCTCAGACTTCTGGTGAGGGCAGGGGTCAGTCCTTTCGTAAACAGACCCAATGACCTGCCTTTTCAGCTGCCAGTAGATTCTCGTCTGGCAGCTCCTTTGGAAGGACGACAGTCTCTTTTCACAGAAAATTGGGATTTAATTACTCAAGACAGATGGGTGTTGGACATCATTCAGCCAGTCCCTGTATCAGAAAGGGGCCTAGGATTTTATTCTCGCATGTTCCTAGTACCACAGAAGGGGATCATGTGGAGACTGCTTTTGGATTTATCTCTCCTCAACGCTTCTCTGGACATTCCCAAGTTCAAGATGTTGACGTTACAACAGCTTTTACCCCTGCTGGGCAAAGATCACTGGATGGTAACTTTAGATCTCGAGGAAGCTTACCTTCATGTGCCTATCAGGCTAAGTTACAGGAAGTATCTGCGGTTTCGAGCTGGAGATTCTCATTATCAGTTCTCTGCATTGCCCTTTGGCTTATCTACTGCGCCCAGAGTATTCACAAAGGTTCTGGCTCCAGTGATAGCTTACTTCAGGCTACAAGGACTTCAAATCTATCCTTATTTAGACGACTGCCTGATTCTGGCTCAAGAAAAGGAAGACCTTCTACAGCATCTGGAATATCTTATAGCAGTGCTAAGATGCCTAGGGTATTCTGTGAACGAAATAAAGTCCAGTCTAGTACCCTCTCAAGACATGTGCTTTCTGGGTGTGAGACTGAATACAGCAGCCCAGATGGCCTTTTTAACCCCGGACAAACAAAAGAGTCTATCACTTTACTTCCATCACCTATCTCATCAGTCCGTGCTGACTGCAGAGACAGTCCTTCAAGCATTAGGGTTCATGGCATCTTGTATTCTGGTGCTTCCCAATGCCAAACTGCATATGAGGAAGTTACAATGGTATCTCAAAAATGTATGGACGCAGCACTGCCAGGATTTAGACACTGTCATTCAAATAATACCTTGCCTTCAAAGAGAATTTTTGTGGTGGGCTCAGGAATGTCACCTAAACAAGGGACTCTCTGTGGCCCGGCCAGAGGCGAGTCAGATTTTACCGACAGATGCCTCAGACATTGCTTGGGGAGCTCATCTAAATGGAAAGTGGATACAAGACAAGTGGCCTGCCAGACTACAGCATCTACATATCAACATGAAGGAGATGTTAGCAGTCCAGTTCGCATTGCTGGCTTTCAAGGAGTTACTTCTTCCAGGGCAGGTGTTGATTCTAACAGACAACACAACTGTCATGTGGTACTTCAACGAACAAGGGGGAACACATTCTTATCCTCTATGCAGGCACGCAATGATTTTATGGGAGACTGCGCTACGCTTGCACCTAACTCTTCAGGCAAGGTTTCTGCCAGGAGCACAGACCTCCTTAGCAGATGTGTTAAGCAGACAAATCATGGGTCCCCACAAGTGGAAACTGGATCTTCATGTATTTCAGAAATTGACAGTGTCATGGGGAACTCCAGACATAGATCTGTTCGCTTCTCCACTACACCACCAGCTGCCACAGTTTTGCACAAAGGGGTTTCATCACACAGCTTGGAAAGTGGATGCTCTGTCTTTCAGTTGGACAAACCTTCATGTGTACGCCTTTCCACCTCTGCCTCTTCTTCCAAAGGTACTGTTAAAGGTCAGACAGGACAGGCCAAGGATGATTTTGATAGCTCCAGATTGGCCTTGGCAACACTGGTACCCTCTACTACGGAGTCTGGTAAAGAAGCCTCTATGGCCTTTACCTTTGATTCCACATCTGTTATCCCAGCAGGACGGTCATCTGCTCAATGTCAAGCTTCACTCTCTTCATCTGACAGCCTGGCATATTCTGTGTTGAAACACAGCAGGTCTCAACTTCCTCAACAAGTTTTAAGTGTGATTAGGGAAGCTAGAAGACCTAGTACAAGGAAAGTGTACGCAGCAAAATGGAAGAGATTTTTATTTTGGAGTAAAGCAAAGAATTTGGAGATTTCTGAGCCTAATTTGAGTATGGCTCTTCAATATCTTACTGAGTTACTGGACAAGGGTCTGTCCTTCTCTTCCATTAAGGTTCATGCTGCAGCAATCTCAGCTCACTATGATTGTGACCCACCATTGTTTTCGCATCCTTTGTTCAAGCAGTTTCTTAGAGGGGCAAAAAATATAAGACCCCCACGTAGAGCTCCTACTCCTGCTTGGGATCTCAATTTTGTGTTGGAAAAACTTACTCTACAACCTTTTGAGCCTGCGGCTACTGCTGAATTGAAATACTTGTCATGGAAGACTGCTTTTTTGTTGGCTATTACTTCTGCAAGAAGGGTGTCTGAGTTGCAGGCCCTTATGGCAGTCGAGCCCTTCTTGATTTTCCATAAGGATAGGGTATCATTACGTACTAATCCTTCCTTTATGCCTAAGGTGGTTTCTAGTGTGGCTTTAAACCAAACTATTCATTTGCCTACTTTTATGCAGACCCCCAAAATAAAGGGAAAAGATTTTGCATACTTTAGATGTACACAGGCAATTGCGTTATTACTTAAGCAGGACTAAGGATTTTAGGCAGTCTCAGCAGTTGTTTGTTTCTTTTGCTTTGAGTTCGCAGGGCAAGCCTGTGTCAAAACAAACTGTTTCTAGGTGGATTGGCTTTTGCATTGCATTTTGTTATTCCCATCATGGCAAGGAGGTTCCAGCTGGGATTAGGCCTCATTCCACTAGGGCTACTGCCACTTCAACAGCATTTCTACAGGGGGTGGCAACTAAGGATATTTTGGAAGCAGCTACTTGGAGTTCAGTGCGTACTTTCTCTAAGCATTATCACCTTCCTATCTACTCTAAGTCTAGGGCTGGTTTTGCCACAGCTGTTTTGCAAGGCATGTTGTCAGCTCCTGCTTCTTTATGATTTGCCAGCCTCCCTTACCTCTGCTTTGGGATTCTACCCAATAGTAAGGACTGCAGCAATGGAAAACGAAGAACATAGTACAGTTTTGTACCTACCATAAATGTAGATGTTCGAGGATTCCATTGCTGCAGTCCAATTTACCCTCCCTCCTTCCCCTCTGTGTTTAGGGGTGGTTGTGTAGGTGAGTTTACCTGCTTATATTTTTGTATGTATTGTTCATGTTTTGGTGCAGGTATTTTGGGCCTTGTCTTTTTAGGGTCTTCTGACATCTGGGGCAAGAAAAGACTGAGGATATGACGCCGGTCATGCGCATTAGTACCCTGACGTACTGACGTCAGTCTAATGCGCCCTGACCGACGTCAGCCTTATACTCTGGTATTCGGGCCGACTGGATGCGGACTATACCCAATAGTAAGGACTGCAGCAATGGAATCCTCGAACATCTACATTTATGGTAGGTACAAAACTGTACTTTATCTCACTCCACAAAGGGGAGCCACCATGGACCCCGGGAACTACTGCCCCATTAGCCTAATGAGCCTGGTCTGCAAGGCCATGGAACGTATCATCATGGAACTTATAAACAAAGACATTGGTAATCGTCAAACTCTGGACCCCACCCAGTTCGGGTTTGTAAAAGGCAGTCCATGTCTCCTAAACCTGATAGACTTCTTTGAAGCAGTCACCAAAGCCACAGACGAAGGTAACGCCATTCACACAGCCTATCTAGATCTCGGCAAGGCTTTTGACACCATCCCCCACTCTGGAATTATAGATAAACTCACTAAACTAGGTATAAATCCCCATGTCACAAGATGGGTTTCCAACTGGCTCACTGACAGAACCCACACTGTGAAAGTAGCAGACTCCAAATCCGACTTCAGACCAGTGACAAGTGGAGTACCAAAGGGTTCAGTCCTGGGTCCTCTCCTGTTTGGTGTCTACTTTTCTGAAGTACAGGCTAACACAGAAGGTCTTTGGCTAATGAAGTTCGCAGATGACTGCAAACTAGGAGCCGTAATTGAAACTCCTAACGATGTGGACATCTTACAAAAGGGCCTAACTGAGACAGATGCCTGGTATCAAAGCCATTGCCTCAAGCTCAATGCTAGAAAGTGCATTGTCATCCCCTTTGGTTAAAAACTCTACACCCAGGAGCTACCACATAGGCGGTAGTCTACTCAACACCGAAAGTGTGATAAGAGATCTTGGGACACAGGTGGACAGTAGACTCTCCTTTGAAAATCACATCACCACAGTAGTCAGGAAATCCTTCCATGTGGCACACCTCATCACGAAAGGTTTCTCATCCAGGAAAAAAGAGGTCATTGTTCCCCTCTACTCATCACTCATTAGACCTATTATAGAGTACAACGCACCTTTTGGTATGTACCTCATAAGACATCTGTAACAACTGGAATGGCTGCAGAAATACCTCACAAAGAGGATTACCGGCCTCAAACAGATGCCCTTCGCAGACTGTCTCAAAAAACTCCAGATTTACTCCGTTGCATATCGCCTACTCAGAAGTGATCTCTGCCTAACATACAAAGCTATGTCAAACCAAGAGCTGTTGGATATGCTCCACTAAAAGAAATCCCAATCCCTCCAAGCTACATGCTCTAGGGACCTAAACCTTGTCACCACAAAAAGCAGAACATGCTGGAGGGATAGATTTCTGTCCCAGAGACTTCCCTATATTCTGGAACAAACTACCTATCTATATCAAACAAAGCTCCTCATTAGCACTCTTCAAGAAGAATCTTGATGATTGGATGGGAAATAGGAAATTCACCCCAGGGCACAGGAAAATAATTTTCTTGGGTGGAGAAAGCCAGGGTACCTTTTTGGCTAGGCTTGTATAGGTCCTATGGCTGATTGCCTAGTACCTACCTATGAACCTATGAACATCCTCCTTAGCTCCCAACATCTTTGGCAGGTGGTAGACAGGAAAACTATATGGGTGTTAGTCAAACTGTGTTTCCCACAAGCTAAATTCAGGGGGGTATAATGTATGTCCGTTCCAGTGGACATTTAGGTATCTGTAACTTTAACCATCTCGACATGACTGCACTAACTTGCCTTGATAGTCAACATTCATCATGTCAGTCATGCAGCCTACTATACTGCTATTCCTACCACTACTCAGCCAAATGCTGTTTATCCTATTATTGCTGTACTAATCTTAAATTTGCAGTCCTTCACTCAGATTGCTGGCATCATTCCACCCCTATCTCATGTCTGATTATCTCTAGCACTTTTCGTGTAGTGACTTCCATATGAATATATGGGGTCTATATTAGAATCACGAAAACCCTAAACCGCGAACGCTCACATGAGCGAAAATGCCAGTGATCAAAGTTGCTATTGTGGGGGGCTGTGACCCCCACACCCCCCGCTAACTATATATTCTAGCTCCAAGGTCACACTACAGTGAGGAAAGGGCAAATATCCGACTCCTCACTGTAACACAACCCCGCAATCCCACTTTCAATTCCCTGCATTTTCGCTCATGAGAGCATTCGCAGTTTAGGGTTTTCGTTCTTCTAATATAGACCCGAATATATGAATGCCATCAAGGACTTCAACTATACTATAAGAGACCATATTCAACCTAAAGCAGCATATTTATGAACAAGAATAATTACTTATTTTATTTTATATTTTACACTGGCAAAATGGGTAAGATAACTAGTATGAGCCTTTTCAGCCCCAAGTAGAGCCAAAGGCTCTCAAACAGGCTCAAATACAACATTAAATGACTACATATCAGTTCTTAAATGAAAACAAAATGAATAAAATATCTGCAGCACATACAGCAGACTGAGAACAAGACACAGGAATAGAACAGCAGTAAACTGAAGAAAGCACAACTGTTATCTAGAATAAAAAAGCTGGTGCAGCTGATACCATGTTTAGTGAGGAAGAGTCAGAATGAAGTTGGCTTAAATGATCCCTGAAGCAAATCTCATGATCTGTTCTACTGATTACTTTCTGTATACTTCTGTTGTAGAACATATTTATTTATGTATTTATTTATGCATATATAAATTTACCAAGTTACTGCACTGATCAGTGTTGACTAATCTGAGGTGAAATACAAACCATTTTGCAAACATAAAATGCAGAAATGGAAGCAATAACAGAGTAGTTCTCAATATAGACTAATAAACAAGCAGATTATACTGTACAATATATACTTTAATTCCTAAATTAGGAAAACCTTCAGTAATTTTGTGAGAGAAGAAGGAACGTAGAAAAGAGATAAGGGCAGTGTATTAGGTACTATGTCCTGTGCTGGTTTGGATGAAGAGGCACATTTTCAGCTGTATTCTGAGTGTGGAGTAAGTGCTGGTTTGCTTTAACTTGATGAGGAGAGCTTGCCAAAGAGTAAGTGCTTGAAAGGGGTATGCATGTGTAGTGCTGTGGAGTTTGGTTTTAGGGATAATGAGAGTGGGTGTGACATGAGACTAGTGTCTCGGGTTGTATGAAGAGTTTTTTATGAAGTTTAAGTCCAAAGTGAGTAAATATCTAGAGCTGCTGTACTTTGCAGAGATGAGATCTTAACAGTAAGTTAGATCTATGTTTTATGGGTAGCATTTTGGCTTTCTGTAGGGTAGTACAGTGATGTTCATTGAGTGGGTAAATTTGCAAAGAATTGGCAGATGTTGTTCGAGATTTCCTGGAGTGTGGTTATTTTTTTTCTTGGAAGCAGATGAGAAAATAGGTAGTCCATATTCGAGCTGAGACAGGAGAAATCTTTTACCAATGGCTGCTCTGGCTAAGATAGAAAAAGGGCACATCTTTTTGTCCCAAAGAAGGAAATACTTTATTGCTGTTGCTACTCTATCTCAGTGAAAATGGAGATTTAGAAAATGATCTTGTCATAATCCTAGTTATTTGAAGTTGAGGGCTGTTTCCATGCAGTGGTTGTGTAACTCATGGAGAGTTAAAGAGTCAGGGGCTTGGTGAATTTCCTGTAGAGTTCCAAAAGGCATAGTTTGGTTTTCGGAAGATTGTGAAGTAGTTTATGGTTTATGAGACACTGATGTAGCTCATTTAGGTCTGACTGGACTTAGGACTGAATGTTGGTGTTGAGAGCGACTTGATCTGTAAATGACTATGTCATCAGAGTACAGTAGCAGTGAAAAATGGGAAAGGTCACAAGAAAATTCATTAATGAGTTTTGAGAAGAGAGGGGCAAGAAGTGCCTGTAAATGAGGATGATTTTAAACCATCTAGTGCTTTATCTCATTCTCTTCAGTACAGCTCTTTTGAGTGTGTACCTTTAACTCACAGTGGGTGTGGCTTGAGCCTTTAAAAAATGAAGTTATCACTTTACACTTCTAACAAATACTCATTGACATAGGTCAAATATCAATACAACTGTGTTTGCCATCATGTATGCTTCAAGATAAAATATTCTGATACCTTGTATGTAGCATGGTTTTGGAATTATTAATGCAAATGTGAGCAAGCACTATTTGACACCTAGAGGTGCAGTAGGCGGTAATTGCAGATGCACCTGGAGACGTCACTCGGATATAATGAGTTATGGACAATACCAGTTTCAGATAGTTTGTTTAGGAGACAATGGTAGTCAGGAGGATCAAATGTCTCTGTCAGGTCTATGAATTGGCCACCTGTAAGGAGGCTTCTATCTCTGCATTGCAGGATGTCATTGGATATGGACCAAAGTACTGTCATATTAATTCATACAGGCCAGAATATATGCTAATTGGAGGACAAAAGGTTGTACTGCTAGGTGTATTGAGACAGCTGGGTGTCGACTATCTTTTCTAGATGTTTGTCTGATGTTGGGAGGATGGATACTGGACAAGAATGAACGTTTCTTTTCGGTTTACATTGGCTTTGTAGCATAAGGAAACAATAAACCTATCTACCCTGCCTTTTAAGTAAATGTTTTCATTCTACCTCTTATTTGTCCCACTGTCCATGTCACACTTTTTTCCCCTAAATCATACTTTCTTGAATGGACTTTTCTTCTCTACTACCCATACTGGATCTCTATTCCATGTATCTATCACTCCCTCTCTGAAGAAATACTTTTAAGAAATTCAAGAAATTGCTAGCCCCTAAATTTGCTGTTTTTGCTCCTCCCCTCTTGCCCTTCCTGTTGATGATGGCCCCTTTATATCACTCCTTTACCTTTTCTTCCCCTTTTTGTGAACACCACTTACTTGTTTAGTGTCTGGTCATATATATTTCCCTCCATCCCATGTACCTTTCTGTTGGCCCTCCTCTGGACTCCTTTCAGCAACCTGATGTTGCTTCCTTTTATAGCCATTGGAAATTAACACAGTATTAAAGACATGGTCTGATTAGAACCATGTTTGAGTGGAAGCATAACTTCATTGGTTTTCAGCTTTATTTCACTCACATTAGAACTTAGGATTCTGTCTGCTTCTGTAAATACCTATTTCAGCCTGCTCATGGTTACATCTTCCAGCCGTGATCAGCATATCCAGGTCATTTCTTTCTTATTTTGCCATCTGTTCCATGTCATTCATTTGAGATTTCATACCTAGGTTATTATGGCCAGATGGTGTACTTTGTATTTATCAACAATGTACTTCAAACTCCACCTTCTGAATTACTTTGCTGGTTGTTGCAAATCCTTCCTTTAAACACTTTTATTCATGCTATACTGTTCCAGTTATCTTTCTGTTATCAGAAAAGAAGCTGATTTCAGATTCTTGTATGAAGTAACCAATCATGTCCTTGTGCTTTATCCTTCCTAAAGATATATCCTCTCCCACTCTCTCTTTTATTGTGAAGAATAAATCACAAATGAAGTCCAAGAGAAACTCTTTAACAAAATGTATTTCTTTTCTTTATTTATTTCCAGTTTGTTTTCAGGATAGTCCATTGGGCTACAAGGAGCCCATTTTCAATGGAGTCGTGGGGAGAAAAGCTTCGTAGAAATACAAATACATAGTACAGAAAAAGCACAAATCCATAATATACATTTCCATTAAATGTTAAATACATATTTCGGATTGTACAAATCCATATCACATAATTCAAATAAATGTTACATAATATAGAAATAAAAAAAGAGATTTTCATTAGCAAAATTGCATCAGGTTAATTCAATAAGTAGTAATGTGTTTTTGTTTTTTTTTTTTGTTTTGTTTTTTTTTAAGGCAATTAATTACAATGAGGTAATTTTTTAGTTGTTGGTTGAATACTTTAGGATGTAATGACAGGCAACAAATAAGTTTGGAAAGTTAGGAAGAAAGTGTGGTCAGAATTAGGTTGGATGAGAGAAAGAGCATTTCCATTGCAAAGTAAGGTGTGAGTGCAGTGAGGTTTTAAACAAGGAGAGACTGTTGGTGGTGCAAATTGTAGAAGGGAGAGAGTTCCAGAGGCATGCAAGAGAGAAGGACATCAAGTGATTCCCAGCAGGACATGTTGATCTATGCAATTTAATTAGGTTTTGGGAATTGGATCTTAGGAGTCTATCTGGCTTATGCATTTTAAAGGTATTTGCTAGGGAGAGGCAGATAGATGGGTTATGATTGAGTTTGTGTGTTTGATTGAGCTGGGTATATGTGAGGAAGTTTGGTAATTCTAACCAACTTAGTTGGTGAAGGGAATTACAGTGGCGGGAAGAGGCTCTATGACCTGCTGCAAATTTGGATATTTTGTTATAACAAGATGAGAGTTTTGTTTTGAGGGAAGATTCTAGGCTGGTTAGGATAGACACACCATATAAAAGGGATAGGATAAGGTATGTATTAGCTAATGTAATCCTGGTGATGGGAGAGATAAAGCGATTGTGGCGGTAAAGCATATGTAATTTTTTATGGGTTTTTTGATATTTGCTTGTAGATGCTTGTCAAATTTTAGTTGATTGTCAATGATAATTCCTAATAATTTTGTGTTACAGACTAGTTCTAGGGGGACATTATCTTTGCTGGTAATTATGAAGGGTTGTTTGTCTAGAGAAGAGGTTTTGGATGCATTGAATAAAATAAGTTTTGTTTTGGTTGTATTAAGGGCTAGATGGTTATCTAGCATCCACTGTTCAGTGGAAGAGAAGGCAGCTTGTGTTAGATTATTGAGAGTTGTGATGGAAGGGGAGGAACAGATTATAGTAGAATCATCAGCATATTGGATGAGACTGGAGTTTGGAATGGCTTGGAAGAAATCATTTATGAATATGTTGAATAATAGGGGACCTAGAATGGAACCTTGGGGGATGCCTGTGGATGTATTAAAGAAAGGTGAGGTAGCCTTTTTCCATTTAACTGTTTTCTGCCTGTTTGTGAGATAGCTTGAGAACCACTGGATAGAGGAAGGGGATAGGTTAAGTTTAGAGAGTTTGCTAAGAAGGAGTTTGTGGGAAATAGTGTCAAATGCCTTAGAGAGGTCGAGGAAAAGAATAGATACAAAGTGGCCAGAGTCGTAGGCTTTGTTGATTGTTTCTAGAAAGGAGAGGAGGGCAGTGGAGGTACTACGACCTGGTCTAAAGCCATGTTGTGTGGGGATAAGAAGCTGATTATTGATGAGGTAAGGTAAGAGTTGTTGGTGTACACACTTTTCAAGTAGCTTAGAAATAGGGATAGGATGGTGATAGGGTGAAAGATTGGGATGTCATTATTATTGTCACCTTTATGGAGAGGAATAATAAAGGATTTCTTCCAGAGCTGGTGGACCTGGCTTTCTGAGATAGACCGATTAATTAGTATGCTGATAGGGAGAGCAATGGTTTCTGCGGCTACTTTTAGGAAGTAGGAGGGAATTTCATCAGGGACATGGGAACCAGGTATTCATTTTAGAAGTTTTTTTATGGTGGATATAGAGATGGGATTGATAGAGAAAGGTGGAGGTTGGGGGCAAGGGGAGCTAGGGGAGGAAGGGATGAGAGCATGCTGAGGAGGGGGTTGTAGAGGTGTTGGTGAAGGACGATGCTAGCTTGCTAATGGACTCCATGAAGAAAGAGTTAAATTGGGTGGCTAAGTGCATCTCAGAGGCATCTGGGTTGGGGCAAGGGTTTTCTTTTTTTTCCAGGGTTGAGGAGAGATGAGATTCCTTACCAAAATAGTTTGGGATCGGTGGTGTGGTTGGTTTGGAGAGTGGAGAAATAGGCTTTGCGGTCTGAGGTAATAAGTTTTTTTACTTTATTTCATAGTGTTTTATATTTGTTTAGGGCGATAGTGGTTTTATTTTTATGGTACTGTGTCCAGGCTTTGTCACGGAGTCACATAGTAGCTAAGGTGTTTTTGGTTAACCAGGGTACAGTTACTTTTTATACATTTTGTTTTTAGAGGGGCAAAGGAGTTGAGAAGGTTTGTGAGCACACACAAGCAGAACTTATTTGAGACATAGACATTACATCTAAGCTGATCCTTACTGAAAATTAAATTATTTCACCATTTGCAAACAAAGAAAAGAAAGTCAGCAAACAATGTCAGCCACATTTTAGAACTTTTGAAACCTGCATAAAAAAAGCATTGGGCTACCATCACCGGCCGGCTGCTGTCACTGTTCCAAGGAAGCCATACTAAATGTCTTCATTGTACATGGTGCCTGTGAAGCTGAACAATAAAAAGTGACAACAAAACAGTAAGATTCTATATCCAATATCAGTGGTAAATGGAGACTGTAAGATATATGTCTGAATACTGGAGAAAATACTGCCATTATGGTTCCCTGTTTTTTTTTTTTTTTTTTTTTTTCATTTGCTATGCAAACAGGTAGGACTTGTCAAAGGCAGGCATTACATGAAAAAATCTGCCCTTCTGTGGTTCATTCATAAGCATGAAAAGTTCCATGGTAATTCTCATGTTGAAAACAAAGGAGGCACATTTTTCAGATTAATTCAATATTTTTTGTGGCAAGTAATGAACTTGAAACACAGAAGCATAGGACAGATAAAGGCTGCATTCTCATGCAGTGTGCCCATTTCTCTAGAAACTGAATGCACTGCAGCACTTACCTCCAATTGTCATCAATGCAGTCTCCCCTCATGTGTACGAATTTGTTTGATAGTAATATCAAAATCAATTCAGGTAAATGACAACCTATGCCAAAAATAAATTATTAGCCCTAGGAGGTTTAAAGTTAATTTACTCTATTTTCCTTTCAAAAGTGCCCAATAGGATAATATGATAATTAAGAATGTGATATAATTATTACTGTCTGAATTATGAAATGTAAAGCTATAATTATGATATTTCTACTTATCAGCAATGAATGTTCATCTTCCTCAATGTTACAGTCGCAGGATGAAGCAAAATAACTGACGTACATATAATAAGCCTAGACTGTTTTTTTTAATGGTCTGGTGAACAAACTGTCACTTGTTTAAAAACAGCCCTAATATATTTTGCATAGGAATGGGCAAAAGAACTATTGTTATGCAACAAATTTCTGCATAATATTCATTGTTAAATGCAAAATAATATATTTAAGTTAAATGAATAATAACTCATGGATATAATTTGTAGCAGGATTGCAAATATTGCATGAGTAGTCTATAAATTATTTGTTTGCACTATGATTCATATAAAATGATGCAGATGAGCTCCAGCATCAAATGTGTTAGCTTTATTTATTTACTCATTTGTGTAATTAGTTTATTTATTTACTTATTTTATACTTTTTAGTAAAGGCATTGATAACTATGGCAATGTTGCCATATATTTTATTTCCTGGCTGGTTGATAAGGGGTAGAAGAGTGGCACATTTTAATGATACAGGTAACATAGTGATAAATTCTAGATGATGTTGGTACAATAGTGACAAAAATATCAATAAAATGTACCAGAAGATTGTTTTTATTATCCCCACTTTCAGTATAAATAAACACACACACACACACACACACACACACACACACACATAAACACACACACACACACACACACACACACACACACACACACACACACACACACACACACACACACACAAAACAAACAGTGTTGCTTTGTTTACCAGATGTCTATTGGTGTTTGTGCATTGTGCTGTAAAGTATAAAAATAAAATCCAAATAATCATTGTAGAAGTAAAACAGTATGCACACATTAGTTTTCATGGTAAATGGGGCAAAATAGCCAGGTAATGGGACATTGGAATGGCTGCAGGGGGATTCTGGTGCCATATTTTGGTTGTCTGTTCTTTAGTTTGTACGAAAGTTGGTATCCCACAATTCCACTGGAGTGGGCGGGGGTTACATAATTATGTCTGCAAATTTTATGTTAAACACCGTACAGATTTGTACCTGTTTCTCATGGGCCTTGTCCAGATTTTTGATGTTTCTAGGTTGAGAGGTATGATCTAGATATCTTTGCCTATATTTCTCTTCAAATATCTTTGGTGCTGCTCTTGTATTGATTAGTTTTGCTTTCTCCTTTGCATAAATATTGCATCATATTAAATCTCTTTTTCTTTCCCATGTCCATGTTTCTTCTTCAGATATCTCCTTCTCCTCCTATTTCTCCTTACTTGGGGGACTCATTGTTCCATCATGCTATGATATAACCTGGGTTAGATTTTCTACACCAAATCCTTCACTTTACAGGTATTCCATAACTTCAGCTTCTATTTTTTAACTTCTGGTTTACTAATCTTCTCTTCTATGTTACCCCTTTGTGATCTTATTTTTTGTATTGTGAAATTTTCTGTATCTGGGTGCCTTTGCCTATTTTTCCTTTGAATATCTTTGGGGATGCTTTTTGTAAATGAATTTGGCTTTTTCCTGTGCATTATATTGCACCACATCTGATTTCTCTTTCTTTTCCATGTCCATATTTCTTTTTTATACCTTTCAAAAGTATCTAGATTTTATTTATATTTTCACAGTTTCTCAGTCACTTCTTTTTTCCAAATGGCCCAAGGTTTCTTGGTCTATATAATGTTATGTTTATCATAAATCTGTTGTATTAATGAACACAAATTTGCATCTGAAGCTTTTGACAGTGTTTTTGTGCAACTATTTTTCTTTCCTCTAATTTCTCTCTGAATCTTTTTCTATATCTTCTACCCAGAAATGATGGGCTTCTTGTATAATGGAAACAACACATAATTTACTTCTTATCCTCAATAGTCCACTCTTTCATCTTTATGGCTGTTTTTTGGCCTAACAGTTTTTGTGACTTTTGTGGATTACTATCTCCTTCTGCAATGGGGGGGGGGCTTGCCCCATTGTGGGAGTGTTTCTATGTCTTGAGGATTCAATGCTGTCATTTTTTCCAGTCCTGGCACCAGTGTACCAACCAGGATTTGGCACTTTTTTATCCTAGGACTTATGCAAGCAGTTGTCTTTTTTATTGTTTAACCTACTTCTTTCCTTGATATATGCTATATATAACACAGTCAATATATCAGTGTCATCTTGGTGAGATTTTGCATAAAACAGGGTCCACTTCATGAAGGTACTCACCAAGACTTGAGGGTGAATTCAATTCCAGCAATAGTACTCTCATTTTCTTGCTGATTTTATCATCTCTCCATTTGGGCCCCTATCATCTCATCATTCAGACCCCATCATATCTCCATTCAGACCTATATCTACCGAGTATGACTGTGACTGTGCATATGTTCTGCCAGAGCCATAGCTGTCTCACCTAGTGCCTAGTGCTACTTGATGAACTGGTGAGGAGCAAAAATGCTGTAGTAAACTGCTTGCTACATTTGTATCTTGTGGCTTGCTATATCCTGTTTGACCCATGAAGCACTGAAGCTGAAGCTCTACAGGCCTGACAGCAAAAGCAAAGCAGTATCATAATTAATTTCTGTGCTGGCATTTAGAAATCCCACTTCAAAAATGAATGCCTGTAATGTATTACCAACCAATGGACATCTGCAGATCATGACCCCTAGCACTTTGCTCCTGGGAAACTGCACCTTTCACCTAATAATAGTGTTACGTTTGTATTTAATAGCTTTTTATATACTGGATATTTGGTTGGGTTTCTAATTATAATTCAATGGTAACTTTTGTTGTATCTTTTGAAGTTACATTTGGATAGTACAACATTTAATTAACTAATTTTGTTGTTATACTGTTCAATTAATTTATATGCTCCAAATAAGAAATATTTAAACGCATATCTTTTTAAGTTAAGACTATTAAAGAATTTTAAAATTGGATGATAGTCTTTTCTTAATATATCTGATATCAGAACTGCTTCTGAGATAAAGTTGTATCTGCAGCTCTGAATTAAAAGCTATTCGTCCACAGCAGTATCATAATTATTCATTATAAAATCTGAATTTTAAACATTTGTACCTTCCTTCCAACAACTGATACTAACATATCAAATGTCTTTATTTCAGTCCTAACATGTTTACAATATTATTAATATATGTAGATTTTACTGATATTTACTTAAATCCCATGTCATGTCATTATTTGCAATCTATACATGATGAGTAGGAATCCCCCCTGGATTCAGCAAGTAAGTGCAGGAAAAACTTATTTCTGGACAGCAGGGACCGTTCCTGTGCAGAATGGCAGTGCGCCATGAATAAGCGTGCGGCCGTGCTTCAAAACGGACACTGGTCTGTGTACAAGTGCAGGTGGTGTGTATGAGAGCAGAGATCTCCCAATATACACACACCCTGCACTCCAGAATTGCCATTCAGCAATTTAAAATGAGCAAGAATGGTCATAACACCCCCAACCTGTCAGGATAAGAAATCTGGACAAAGCCATAAGGGGCAATCATCCCTACTAAGCCATAAAGTTGATAGAATAACAGGTTTAGCATAAGCACATGGCGCACACCTCCCAACCCATCAGAGTAAGGAATCTGGACAAAGCCATAAGGGACAATCATCCCTACAAAGCCAGAAAGTTGATAGAATAACAGGTTCAGCATTAGCATGGATATTCTGAAGGGTACAAATTAAAAAAGACAACAAATAAATTACTTTTTTTACATATGCAATAAAGTTTAAGCGTAGCTGCGCGGGTGTGCCCATTGCTTAGCTATGCTTAGCCCAGCTTAAATGGCAGGATAAGTTAAAAAACAATAGACATCCAGCACAAGCATAAGTGCAGTAGTGTAGTGGTTAGACCATAGGTCTTGCATGTAGTCATTCATGGTTTGAGCCTTACCAAAGCCATTTCCATTTTGTATGTGTAAACATTACAATTTAAGTTTTTTGTATATTTATGTAAGAAGTAACTTATTTTTCTCAACCAGAGTAGTGTATTAGGCCCAGATGTGAGGTGTCAGTGTAATAAAGTAGTGAAACACCCATATAAACACAAGTGCTCCATACAGTATAGTCACACAAGGATAAATTGATTACAGCACATTGGGGGATATCAGGGAAGGTAAATAAATCTATATTATGTAATGAATGATGAATCAATCCCATACAGGTAGTAGACTAATATAATAAAACATAAGCAATGCTAAGCATTGCACAGCTATGCTGACCGGATGTAAGCATTGTATACATATAAATACTAAGCAATGAATAGCCCAGCTAAGTGGATTTGCCCATTGGTAAGCAATGCTGAACCTGCCTGTTTAAGCACTGCCAACCTTAGCTAAGCAGGTTTGCCAATAGCTTAGCTTAGCTCAGCATTTTCAAAACCATCCAATCATTTCAAAGGGTGGGAAATCGGCTGTATTTAAACCCCGCAGGTGGGAATATAGCTCATAACTGGTTGTAGCTCCCCACTGTAGGCAGTATGACAGGTGTTGGAGAGGGCATGCACTTTTGGGGGCAGCGCTGGGGTATACAGGAGTCCAAGGTCATGGTAGGACTCCTTGTAAAAAAAATGATGTCAGACTGCTGCAGGACCAGTACCAGGGCTCCCAATATAAAGCAGAAGCCTGGGAAAATCTCACCCATGATCTCACCAGTGCCACTGGTATCCCTCGGACTGTTGAGCAGGTCTGACACTACTATGTTGACTTGAAACAGAGGAAGCGGGAGCTCTTGGAACAGTGGGTCCAAGAAGCAAGACAGAGGGGAGATGTCCCAGCAGTTTGTAGGTATTCATAGCAATAACTGTTTACCAAAGTCCAACCTGTGTATGTAATGGATAGGTATGCATAAATGTTTCTGCATTTTCATTACAGCTGCAGCTGAGTGGGCTGTGAACCAGGAAGCCCATGTCAGCAGGTTGCAAAGGCTGCGTCGTGAGGCTGGTGAGTAACAATTCTGCATGTAGTAGTCATAACAATTAAATTTAAAGGGGTAAAATGTCACCTGGCAGTATAAAAAATGTGTATGGTTTCTACTGAATAAACCAGACAATATGACAGTAATGGTCCCATATAGGTCATATTTAAATAAAAGTGTAACTGCCTGCCAATAAAGTTCTAAATCCTGGACTGGTTGTGTTTACTCTGGTATTGTATGGCTTGACATGTGGCATTCACCAAGATCTGATATCCAAATAGTACTGTTGTGTCAAACACTGTTTCTCACACTGTGTTTCATAAAAAAATATGTCTAGGAATGTCTGTATAAGAATGTTGTAATTGCAAGGTCAGATTGTACAACCAAGAGAGACTTAGACAGAAAACACTGAAGGCAGAGACAGCAGTGTCTAAATAGCTCACTCTGATGAAACACAAATTGTTGTATTTTTTGCAGACACAGCCATGGTTTAAATCCTGGGAGTGGGAGTAAGCTGTATGCATAACTTGGAAGTGGGGAATATGTGTAGAAACAGTCAAGTAGTGTTAACAAACATTCCCCCCACAGGTCTACCAGGTAAGAGAAGTAGACTGTATCTATAAGATGGTTGAAGTATACACTGTGTACAAACATACCATTGCTCAAACCAAGGCCATAGGGTATTGTAATAATACCTGTAGAGTAATGATTAGAGCAATGATCATTAAAGTTGTGAGTACTGCAAGGATATACAAGTTGTTAAATGACACCCCCCCCATATCTGCAACAATAATCTAAACACACAAATCAATGGGTATGTTTTATACCAAACCTACTGTTGGAACATATGTCCTATTGTTCAATAAATATTGAAATATGTTTCTATTAATGTTCCATGTTGAAATACTTTCATTGTTGGCCAGTTACTATCAATGTAACCTGCATGCTGTTGTAATGACCACTGTGGTTACATATATGCCTGTGTTCTGTTTGCTATGCAATTTTTCAAAATCTGTTGTTTTGGGTTAATGGGAATATCTATGCATGCTGTTATAACTAATCCTGGATTGTGTTGACTATTACTAACCCAAATATGTTCTAAAACTGCAACACCATAGCACGTTTGGGAAGGCCAGTCCCAGCGGACCCACCTCTCCCACCTCATCTGCCCTTGGCACCGGGCCCCAGCACATCTGGGACCCACCCCTGGACCTCTTTGTCCTCTGGTCCTGCAACACCTTTGGGGGAACTGCCTCAGGGGATGTGGCTCATCCCCCCAGGGGTGGGCATGGACAGAATCCTGTCACCAGAAGCCAGGTCCAGGAGTTGGTGTGTAACGAGCTCCGAAAGGAGTTTGGAGATCTGCTACACCACCTTGACAGCCACGTGGAGCAATTAGAGGGTCAGCCTACCCTTCCTGCTCAGCCCCCAGCACAGCCACCTTTGGGGCCGTGAAGGTGTAGTGGTGACTGCCCATGGGTGGGGACCTCAGTCACACTGTTTCCATTTGGGGGCTCGTGGGCTTTCAATTTCCAAACTCCCCTCCCCATACAAGGTGTTTACCCCCCACATGTGTCATATACTGCCCCTGTATGCTGTCTTGTCTGTTTTGTCTGTCTACCTACCCAACCTACTTCCCCAAATATACCTACTATCCTTCCCCAACATCCCACTCTCACCTTAAAAAAAATAAAAAAGGGCAATCTGTTCCCCCCAAAAATGTTGCCCCATACATAGCTGTCCATTTCGCACACGTGTCCACTGGACACGTATTCTGGTCTAATTAGCTTAACAACACATTATTGTTGTCCTTACCCCTCTCTCATGGGATTTAGTTTCCAAATATACCTACAAATTTAGTATCTATGCACAGCTGTTGCTGTAGAAGAAATGGACAGCTGTGGACCTTCCCTACACCTGTTCTGCACATTCCTAGCTACTTTCCCTATTGTCTTTATTTCTGTGTGCCCCCTTTTTCACCACTTTCCTATCACCCCCTTTTTCTTTTCTTTTAAAGAAATAAACACAGAGGTAAGTGGGAGTAAGCTCTTTTAAGCAGTAGTAAGTGGGATTAAGCCTGTTGGTACGGTGCTAAGCAATGCCTACACAGATTAAACACTTTTAAGGCTAACTGTCTGTAAGCATATTTAACCGGAAACTAGCATTGCTTACCGCCATGCAAACCCACTTACAACTGCTTAAAAGTGCCTTAATTACTCTGTATACAACAGCCTTTGTTCTTCTCAGCAACAAAATAATCAGCCCTTGCAAGCCTTGAATACAGCACCCTACACACCATAGCCACAGAAATGATCCACTAAGCTGTCTGAGCTGTAGACATGTCTGATGCTTTCTCAAACATATCATGCAGCACAGTCATTCAACAGTAGGGAAATTGTATTTATTTATGTATATTAATATATATATATATATATATATATATATATATATATATATATATATATATATATATATATATATATATTGTGCATTCAGACATCGGATCCACACTCTGAACCTCTCACTGCAAAACATCTGACCAAAGGTAGTGTAAATGGGGGTGAAGGGGCCCAAACTAGGGATCTCTTGTAATTATAGCCCTTATCCCATCCTCCACAGATGAACTGTTCTGCCTTGCAACAACATAATATGGCCTGCCCAGTCCTGGACCCAGGGACTTGTAAACTATGATCAAAGCAATGTACCATTACACCATCTGACCCCTACAAAATAGAGATGACATCCCAAACATATCAATTAGTACAGTCATCCAATGGCAGGGAAAGGAGTCTGTAGAATCGGTCAGGTTGTCTATATATACATGTATATATGACTGGAGATTCATATATGTGGACAAATATATACATAATACATATATACATAGAGAGATATACATCCACGTTCATATCCATATATATGAACATATATATATATATATATATATATATATATATATATATATATATATATATACATATATATATATATATATATATATGTATAAAAAGGTTAATAAATACATACATATACATATAAATATATGTATACATTTAATATACAGACATATATGACAGCTACAAAGACATGGCCATCAGAGGGTCATGCTGCTGCACACTGGAATTCTACATCTGGAAACTCACTCACTGGAAGTATTCCTTAAAGTGGTGAACAATGACATCTGTGCTGTAACAGAGACCTGGATAAAGGCAGCAGGAAGCACCCCTGCAGTACCAGCTTATAAGTAATTCCACAACATTTGGCTAGAGAACGTGGACCAAAGTTGCAAAGGTGGGTGGTATTTTTATATTCATAAAGGATGCACAAAAACCACCAGAGTGGTAGACCAACATTATACATTACAGATCCTGCAAGGTTAGCTGACATTTGGTAAGACAGTGGTTCAAGTTGTAGCCTGTGATAGGTCCTCATACATTTCCCAAGACTCACACTCCATGTCCATAAACACCCTGGAGAATATTAGTGCCCAACCTAATACTCTCATACTGGTTGATTTCAACTACCCCACCATTAAGTGGGAAAGCTACTCATGTACTAATGCACAAGGCCATCACATCAACCTGGTCCTTCCTAACATGGGTGACTGTTGCACTACACCAACAGTCAACACCTCACTTGTTATATCTGATCACAAAGTAATCACCTTTGGATTCCACAGTCATTTTACCCCCACTGCACAGGTAACCACCATGAAAAGCCTTTCTAAAGCTAACTATGGCCTCATAAAAGCAGAGGTGGCTAACATCAAGGCAGCTATGCAAATGGAGACTAGTTGCATGACAGATGAATCAAGCAAAAATGCACTATGAACACGTACACAAATGCATGGATACCACCTTACCCAATACAACTACGACGCTCACCTCCAACAAAAGGAAGCTGATTTGGTGGTCCCCTGCCATAAAGAAACTGTGCAACAGAAGGAGGGAACTGATGTGGAATAAGGTGAAGTCCCAAGACAGGAAATAAACCCTTATCAGCCTCAATGAATAGCTGAGATCCCTCATCAAATACTACAAAGTTAGCTGTGAGAACATACTTGGAGAGCATAGTAAAGACAACCACAAGACCTCATACAGTTAAGTAAAGAATCTCCATGGCAATACCAAGAATTGTTCTGAGCAACTAGACAATGGTACCTCCCAGACTGAGACAACAAATAATGCCAATATACTGGCTGGCATCTTGAGTGCAAACAGTACCCCTCAGTCCTACCCACAAAGGACCAATTACAATACCAGTACACCACCAGGAACCCAGTATTACTGCAACACAGGTTACAACACCACTGTCTAAAGTCAAGAATACAGCCTCTATGGGACTGAGAATATCACTGGCTCTGTTCTACATGAACTACAGAGTGACCTGGAACCTTACCTGTGTGACCTGTTAAAGCACAGCCTCACCTCAGGCTTTGTCCCTACTGAACTGTGCACTGCTACAGTCCCCCCTCCCCACAAACGAGGTGTAACTACAGACCCTGGGAAATACCACCACAACTGTCTGACAAGTCTGTTATGCAAAGCTATGGAATGCATCATCATGCACCTAATAAACATGGATATGGGAATCTGCAGACTCAGGATCCCACACAGTTTACATTTGTGAAGGGTAGGTCATACCTGCTCATTCAACCTGGTCAACCTGTTGCAGTCAGTCACCTGAGCTGTGGAAGAAGGCAAGGAGACACCTACAGCCTACATTGATCTTGCCAAAGCCTTTGATAACATTCCCCACTCACTAAGCTTGGCATCAACCCCTATATCACTAGGTGGGAACAGAGGCACAAACACAGGGGTAGATTGGACATACTGCTGTCAAACATTGAGACAGTTTCAGATGTCACTGGAGTTGTTGTAACATCCTGTATGAGGAATATGATTCAGTAATACCAATAGATGTAAGTAATTGCTGACTGCATTCCCCAGAGTCCACAACTGTGTGGTGAATACACAAAACATGACAGGCAGACATGTGGCCAGTCTGTGGACAGTGTGCCAGTGGAGAGGTATGTCAGAGACATATCACTGTGAATCGTGACTCCACACAGTAAATGCATGTCCACACAAATCCTGTCAAGCTGTCAATCAACCATGTGTATAACAGCACTGATGACATAGAATCTGTTCACAAATCTGGGGATATGTCCCCCATTTTGGTTGGCTGTCTCCACATGTCCTTTCCTGTGATGTATTGCCACCCACTGTATGTGAATCTGTAGGCCAACACCGCTGTAATGTCCCTCACACAGGCAAGGAAATGGGGCAAGGCACACATTAAGAAATGTCCCATATGTCAAAACTAGCAGCATTATCCAGGCCCACAGCACAATACAATGTGGGCACCTACATAGTGGTATGGCCATAAAAATACCTGACTTATGCACATCTGTACAGATGACAGACAGAAAGTAGATAGCCAACAGATTATACATTAGGATGAATGTATTGAAAGATTCACATCTGAAACTGAAAGGTATGTCATTACTATATGACAGCAGTCCCCAATGACATGTCCAAAGAACATAGTAGTCTACAGCTAATGTCAGTATATCAGATCAATATCCAGTAGGAGATACATATAAACATTCAGCTCAAATACGTAGAATAAGATACTCAATACTCAGAGTCCAGCTTTGCATGCATGGGTGTATGGTTCCAGTACTACAGTCTGCAACCTACTCTTACTTGAAAAAGCACTGTTAAAAGTATTAACATAATGATACCATATGTGTTAAACTTTTTCTGTCAACCAGTGCACTGTAGCTGGTGTAACATTCAAGTGTGACTGCATATAACTTAGGATACTACCCATGTATGAAACAAATCCAAAGAGAACAGATTGTGGTACTACTCATGTATAGCCAGGTGTCCCATACAGTATATTCACACCCCTTGCTACTGTAATGACAGCACATAGAAGCATTTTATGTACAGGAAATTAAACTTAATTAATATTAAAATTAATTAAATATTATCATTCTGGAATATGATCAGTGGTTACCAAGGCTAGGCTATGCTTAGCAGGTGTAACCATTGCTTAAATGTAAATGCTAAGCAGATTTGCGCACTGGTAAGCGAAGCCTACACGGTGTAAGCGCCTATACATTTAACCATATGTTAGCACCGCTTACCATCACGCAAACCCACGCAAACCCACTTAAAGCTGCTCAAAACTGCCATAATCACTCTGTATCCAACAGTCCTTGTTCTGCCTAGCAAAAAAATCAACAGCCCTTGAACCAAGGACCTTGCACACCATAGCCACAACAAGTTACCACTAAGCCATCTGAGCCATAAGATGTTGGGAGATTTCTCTAACATATCATGCAGAGCAGTCAGTCTACCATAGGCAATGTAAAATGTGGAAGCACTAAACATTCTAATGATACACACACACACACACACACACACACACAGACACACACACACACATATATATATATATATATATATATATATATATATATATATATTTATATATATATATATATATATATATATATATATATATATATATACTTCTAGATATATATATATATAAAGAGAGTATATATAGAGGGTGCACAGAATATCAAACAGCCATTACTCCTGCAATTGCCACCTTTTCACATGGCCAAAGTCTGATTCTTTCCTACAAATGAGAATTATTGCATGAAAACATATACCCACACACAATGCAAAGGACATGACACCACACATTTTGCATACATATAAATGTTTATTTGTGTACTGTTTCAGTTGTGTATGCCATTTCTTACAGCATTTAAGTGTTTGAAATACATAATAACTGATTAATGCAATGCTCAAAGAAAACATATGATACAGTAATCTGAAAAAAATAAGATACATTGATGTCTAGGCTAAAGCTTTCAAGTAGTACAACAGTAAAAACACACTTGCCTTGAAGACAAGACTCAAGCAACACTTAATTACAGATGTAGTTCAACAGCCTCCAATTACACTCCATAGTCAACCCCCTAGGGGGAAAAGTATCAATTGCCACAATATAAATGTATCCGTTACATAACAATGCTTAACTTAAAATGGTACTATCACACTGACAAACAGAACTGTGTGCAAAACAATAAGCTGTAGTCCACCACTGTCCCCATGGTGAAATGTATGAAAATGTACAGCCATATACCTTTATGTTTCTTATTACTGATATTCTTCACATGTTCTAACAGCCTAGGTTAAAGATTTAATACCGCTCCCTCATAAAATGTCTTACAAGGGCATATAACAGTGTTCTCTATACACTGACCTCTTGACTGTACAGGATCACACATGTTGTCCAGCTGTAGCCCTCATATATGTGGACCCTACCCCACAACTTGTGTGGCAGTCCACAACATCATTGGAATGATAGCAGGAATATCAGCACTTAATAATGATAGACCATACCTATCAACCACTTACTGCAAGACATCTGGACAAAGCCTGGTATAAAAGTGGAGGACAGAGGCCAAAACACAGGGCCATATTTGAAATATTGTTTTTATACACTGTGAAAGTTGCTGGTGTTATAGGATTGGTTGCAACATACCCTTACTGAGGAATATGAAGTCAGAAACACAAATGGATGTTGCCATGTACTGATAGCAATCAACAGAGAGAATGCCACTGATTTGTCAAGGACAAGACCTGTGTGGGGAACAGACACAACATAACAGACAATCCTCTAGCCATCATGTGGATAGCCCCACAGTTGAGAGCTATGCAGACAGACTGTATTCCATGAAAAACTAGAATTTACCCACAAACCCTGTAAAACTAGTAGTATGCAATGCATATAACAGCAATACTTACACACTGTCCCTAGGTCTGGAACCTTATACAAATATGTAGTTGGCCTGTGTCTACAAGTCTTGTTGTAAGAGGTATTCCTACCTGCTGTCTGTAACACTGCTGCCCCCACACATGAAGGATGTCTTCCATACAGGCAAGGTAAAGGGACAATAAACACATGATGTAGTTATTTATGGTAGTGGGTTGCTATGACATTGGGTATTGGAAGAACTACACAACTGCCTGCATGCATGCAATTAGCAAGTGGGGAACAGCAATTGGTGCAGAGGCCATCACCTGTACATGAGCATCACCTACAAAAGCCATACTGCAGCCTATTCAAACCAGCTCAATCCCAGTAGTGGAGAGAGAGAGAGCGAGAGTGAGACAAAAAAAATAGAAACAATAGAAGCAAAGCCTAAAAAAATAAGAAACAAAAAGACAACTTGTACACAGAAGGAACATAAAAATAAACCAGGTATGTGAAACATGTAAGCATGTAATTGAATGTAGCACTTGGTCTGTAATAATGGGATAGATGATTATGTAATATATATATATTGGTATGTAACAATAAGATAGATGATTATGAACGATGTATATGTGCCATCAGTACTTGCTGCAATGATGTCCTGCTGAACAAATGCTATGGACATAGCATCTGGCTCTGTCTGCAGTGGACCATACCTGTCAACTGTGCAGATCTTCACAGAATGTCAAGATTTAGCCATCATAGTGTTTTTCTGTTCCTCCAAACATCTATATTAATCTAGCAAGTAGCTGGAGATGGAAGTAATGAAGTAATGGCAGACACATGAGTTTCAGACCCCACCACCTTCAGAACAGTCATGGTAATGTGAAATGTATCATGCTACAAACTTCATAGGTTTGTACTAGGCATATCTATGATCTGTCCCCATATATCCCTCCTAATGTTAGGCTTTGTCACATGTGATAATCTAAGAGGTGGATAGGTCAGGTCACAGCTGAGGAGCCTGACACACCCTGGGAAAGGACAGCTCACATATGGCAACCACTAGAGTGTCTGTCAAGGTCATGTCTGTGCCACTGCTAGGCCAGTTAATGGGATGTTGCCCTTATCTATATATTACCTGTGAATATGAGTATTATACATGTTTGTATTGTAAATCTTGGATACCTATATAGGCCATGAGCATAGTAAAGCACTGTTGCAGATGTGTGTGTTAAACTGCATGTGATATATTGAATTAATAACATTCAACTGTACAGTGTTCTGCTGGACAATCTTCACAGTTGTGACAGATATCTGTAGTCACATGCACATATACTTGTGTTATGTCAGCTGTATTAATACTTTACCAAAATTGATATCCCTGTTTTTTCACCCAGTGATGTGGACTAATGCCCAGAAGTCTTGGTATAACAGGTTGAGACGTATGTTTGAGCTACAAGAATGTAAATGCAGTATGACATACTGACATGGAACACAAATATATATCAGGTATCCCCTGAGCATGTGTATGCATCCGTATGTTCAGCTGAAAGGCACAGAAGTAATAACATGGGTCACAAGCAGTCCGGAAAATAGGATGTGCATGTTGCACATGTGTGTAATATCACTATCACTGCATACAACAAAATAAAATATGTACTTCTACTGATTGTTGCATTGTCATGACGCTGATATGGGTACTACAGTAGACATGCTTATCAGGTAGTAATCAGTGAAGTGTACAACTGTGTTATGACCCACTGTCCATGCCTACCACTAACAGCTATATCAACACCCATATACACTGGGTATCATAGTGTACATACCCCTGTTGGAATGCCAGGTCTGTGTGCTGCATGCTAATGAGACCACAGTAAGTCATGTCAAAACATTTCTCACATCAAATGTGACCCATAACCTGTACAATTCTATTGAAAAAAAACAAAGCTGTTTCATGGAAGGTGAGCAACTATTGCCAAGTGAAGATGTGATATGATGTTAGAGTACAAACCAAGACAAATGGATGCTGTAATCATCTCAGCAGGTGTTTACACAACATATCAGTGTAAGGGTGTGCACACACATTCAACTGGCTTACTGTACTGAGCATTCATTCCAATATGTTTTCACAGGACAGGTTATGGACCGTGTCTATGTTAAATGTTTGAACATCCAAAATGTAGAACATTACATGGTCGAGACCAAATGTTCGACATTTGGATGTTCGAACGTAAAAAAATAAAGAAAAGAAAAGAAAACACAGAAAATAACACTGCGCCCCTCACACCCCCCTACTTTAATATAACAACTCCAAGACCGCACTTCAGTGCAGAAAAGGGTAATTCTCCATATCTGCACTGTACGGTGCCATTGAAAGTCTATCTTTGAGCACTCAAAATTTCGAATGTTTGGTCTGGACCATGTAATGTTCGAAATGTTGAGCGTTCAAAGATTTCACAGGTACCCATGTTCACTATTGAACTGAGCAGGCTATAGGTCACATCACAGGTGAGGATTGTGTTGTCATGTGCTTTTGTGGGGTCATGTTTCAATTGCACAACTACCATGCATTGTAACAGGGGTGTGTACACTTTATAGGTTCATAGGTTCATAGGTTGGTACTAGGCTATCAGCCCAAGGGCCTATACAAGCCTAGCCATAACAATTCCCTGGCTATTTCTTCCCACATTATTTACTTTCCTGGACCCCTGTCTAGCAGGGCGAGTGATGTGATCCCTGGGGTGAATTTCCTTTCTCCCATCCAATCGTCAAGGTTCCTCTTGAAGAGGTCCAAAGAGGCACTCTGCTTGACATGTATGGGCAATCTATTCCAGAGTCTGGGGAGTCCCTGGGTCAGGAACCTATCCCTCCAGCATGTTTTGTTTACTGTGATGACAAGGTTTAGATCCCTGGAGCATGTAGCTCTGAGGGATTGGGATTTATTTAAGTGTAGCATGTCCAACAGCTCTGGGTTTGACATGGCCTTGTATGTTAAGCAGAGATCGCCTCTGAGTAGACGATATGACAGAGTATAGCTGGAGTTTTTAAGGCGGTCAGCGTAGGACATCTGCTTTAGGCCTGTGATTCTTTTAGTGAGGTATTTCTGAGGCCTTTCCAGTTGTTGCAGATGTCTTGAGAGGTACATACCAAATGGGGCATTGTATTCTATAATGGGTCTAATGAGGGATGAGTACAGTGGGACAATGACCTCCTTTTTCTGGATGAAAAGCCCTTCATGATGAGGTGTGCCACATAGAAGGATTTCCTGACTGTTGTGGTGATGTGGTTATCGAAGGTGAGACCACTGTCCACCTGTGTCCCTAAGTCTCTTATCACACTTTCTTTGTTTAGTGTACTGCCACCTATATGGTAATTCATGGATACATGTTTTTTCCCAAAGGGATAACAATACATTTCTTGGCATTGAGCTTGAGCCCATGGCTCTGGCACCAAGCATCTGTTTCTGTAAGGCCCTTTTATAGAGTATCCACATCATTTGGGGAT
Source organism: Protopterus annectens (assembly GCF_019279795.1). NCBI lineage: Eukaryota > Metazoa > Chordata > Ceratodontiformes > Protopteridae > Protopterus > Protopterus annectens. The sequence continues at coordinate 1,144,849,794 of NC_056732.1, read as the reverse complement.
TCAATAATGGCTCCCAGTTTGCAGTCATCTGCAAACTTTGTTAGCCAGAGTCCCTTAGTGTTGACCTGTACTTCAGAGAAGTAGATGCCAAACAAGAGCGGCCCCAGGACTGAACCCTGAGGTACTCCACTTGTCACTTGTCTGGAGCTGGATTTGGAGTTGGCTACTTTTACAGTGTGGGTTCTATCAGTAAGCCATTTAGCAACCCATTGGGTGACATAGGGATTAATGCCCAACTTAGTACATTTATCTATGATTCCAGAGTGGGGGATAGTGTCAAAGGCCTTGGCAAGGTCTAGATAGGCTGTGTGGACCACCTTACCCTTGTCCATGGCTCTGGAGACTGATTCAAAGAAGTCAATCAGGTTCAGGAGACAAGATCGGCCCTTCACAAACCCAAACTGGGTGGGGTCCAGTGTTTGAAGGTTGCCAATGTCTTTGTTTATAAGTTCCATGATAATACGCTCCATGGCCTTACAGATAAGGCTTGTCAGACTGATGGGACGGTAGTTTCTGGGATCCAAGGTGGATCCCCCCTTGTGGATTGGGATAACTGTAGCTCTGCGCCACTCAGTGGGCACGAAACCTGAGGTGAGGCTATGATTAAACATGACACTTAGGTGAGGTGCCAGTTCATATTGTAGTTCATGTAGTACACAGCCCAGGATGTCATCTGGTCCCATGGATGCTGTATTCTTGGCTTTAGAGAGGGCGTTTTATACCTGTGTGGCCGTTATTACTGGAATTTGGCAATCTTCCGGTATTGAGATGGGCCATTTAGGGGGTGAGAGGGGGGTGAAGTTGGCACTGAATCGATCTGCCAGGATATTGGCAATATCCTTCAGATCAGTATATTTAATGCCATTCTGTTTTAGCTCAGAGCAGATCTGAGCATTGCCATTTAGATTCTTGACATAGTTATAGAATGCTTTGTGGTTGTCTTTGGAATCTTTGGCAATTTTATTTTTGTAACTAGCTTTGGAGGATTTTATGAGGCATCTCAGTTTCTTACTGAGGCTAGTAAGGGAGTTTTTTGCATCCTGGGATTTTCCTCTTTTCTGCAAAAGTTTCTTCCTTTTGTTGTAAAGTTTGTTTATGGCAGGGGACCACCAGATTGGCTTCCTTTTTTGGATGAGAGCATTTTGGTTCTATTTGGGATGGCACGATTCATGCATGAGTGGATGTGCTCGTACAGTGCCTTAGTGTAGGATTCAGCAGTTGAACTTTCAGTTCCCGTCTGCATGGGTGTCATGAAGTTTATCACTTCTGACTTGAGTAGCATGAAGTTGGCTTTGGAGAAGTTTTTTATGGTGGTTTCTTTACTGGGGGGTGGGGGTGGGGGTGGATGTTAAGGGTGATTAGCTTATGGTCAGACTTGACTAACGAGGGGGTGACCATAGGTATGGAGCATTGATTTCCCATGTTGGTAATGACAAGGTCTAGGATATTGGAGCCCCTGGTGGGACTATGGATTAGTTGATCCAGGGTGTTGGAATTTATGAATTCCAAGAACCGTTGCGCAAAGGTGTTGGGACATGAGTAGTTTTCCCAGTTAATGGCAGGGTAGTTAAAATCACCCAGTATTAGGGTATTTGGTTCTATCTTAATATTTTCCAGTATGTTTAGAAAGGTGTAGTGAGAATCTTGGGGTATGGTGGGGGATCTGTAGCAAGCTACAATTTGGATTGCAGTCTTACCTAGTGTTAGTTGCACTTGGAGAATTTCAGACACATTGTGTTGGCCAACTAGCCTGGTGGTGTGAATATCCTTGGTGAATATTGACACTCCTCCACCTTTAGTGTTTCGGTCCTGGTTTGGTGGCCGAAAAGTGTGGTAAGAGTTGTAGCCTGGTATTGCAGGGGTGCTCTCTGGAGCCTTGAACCAGGTCTCACTTACTGCACAGATATCGATGTTCTCCATTTTTAGGAGTGCCTTGAGAAAGTGCATTTTGAGGTTTAGACTTCTAGCATTGAGTAGCATTACCTTCAGATTTTGCATGCTTGTACAGTGCAAAATATCCACTGTAGCTATATGGAATCAGCAGTACCTGACCTGTACAACCAGCCTCCACCTACGATAGAGTAATCCCCCTTGGTGGACAGCAGCAAGACACAAAGCACATAATAGGTTGCTATAGTGGCTGTACAGGGACACATATGTGCAGACCACAACTTTGTAGCAAGTGCACCTCCATCTGAGCAAGCATGTAGGTTCACAGGTGACTTCCTGTAAGGCTGACTATGACTATTAAGCAGACATATCCAAACCACCAAGGCCAAATGCAACCATGTCTCCACATATGATGAGAAGAGAATTTATGCACCATCAAGTTGAAACACTGTATTGTAATAATCTTCACAAATAACAGCATGTTAGGCATATGTATGTATTTCTTGAAACAAATTATAATTACCAAGATCTTTCAGAAATATAGTGAAACAGCAAGTCTATTTAGCAATTAAGACAGCACTTACTTCATAGAGTTCTCATTAGCTGTGCTAACTTACTTTCCCTCTTAAGTTGTAGTCTTGGTTAGTAATCCCCTTAAAAATTTCAGAATTGATGCCAAGTTAGCAAATGCTTTCAAACTGTAAACTGAAGCCCTTTTTCATTAGTCCAAGTCTCATTAAAACCACAAAAAAAATTTATTTCACAGTTTAAAACAACACTTACTTCCACAGAGCTCTCATCAGCTATGCTGACGTGCTTTCAGTTCACAATAACAAGTTCTGAATAATAGTTTTCTTTAAAAGCTTTAAATAAATCCCAAACTAAAATGCTCACTGGTGAGCTTATTAAGTAAAACACACATGAAAAGCACTTTCGGCTGTTAGCCTTCTTCAGTTCAATGAAATTTCAGTTTCTTAGTTTCAAAATATAAAATAACTACTAGCCATTCAGATACTTCCATCTACACACACCTTTTTGTGAACTAATCATGTTCCTTGTATTGAGTACTTTACTTTGGTTTAGCTGAGGCATGCCTGTTTCTTAGGATTGGTTTTAAAGGGACTGCAGCATTTATCCCAGGTGACTTGTGTGCCTTTAAGTTCAATATCCATTGAATTTCTTTATTCTCCGTCAAATTTTTAATATCACCTCCCCTGTTGGTTACTGATATTAATTCAATAACCTGAAAAACAAAATTACATGTGGGATGGGCTATGATATGATTTGCTAAACTATTTTGCTGATCCCAATGAATAATATCCCTTTGGTGCCTTAGAATACGTTCTTTAAATCGTTGGTTAATTTTTCCAGTATAGAATGCTGTACAGTCCTTACAGGTTGCAATGCAGACCAGATGTTGTGAGGTGCATGTGGCTGAGACTTTAAAATTAAAATGTTGGCCTGATACAGGATGAATGAAATTAGGTTTAGTGTTAATATATTTACAAGCCTTGCATCGTCCACATTTCTTAGTGCCCATGGCATGGGGAGGTATAGTACTAGTCGATCCTCCTTTATTACAAAATAAACATTTTAGATTCTTCCTATTTTTGAATGTAAATTTTGGCTGATCTCCCACTATGTTCCATATTTTAGTGTCTTCCATAAGGACTGACCAACATTTCTTCACCACTTCACATATCAGGGCATTGTCTGTGCTATATGTCAGAGTACACTTAAGCTCATTTGTCATAGTTCCTTTCCTGTTATATGGAAAAGTAGTTCCAGTTGTAGTATTCCGATAATAGCGACATCCCTTATTATCTCTTATGCTAGCAATATCTTCATTATTACAAAGATCTTTTCCTTTATAGCCCCGTTGCAGTAAATGTCTTGCTAATGAGGCACATTCTTTCCTATAAGTAGGTTCCTCTGTACATAGTCTTGATATTCGTGTTACTTGATTGTTCATAGTATTCTTATATATATGCCTGGGGTGCATACTATCATGATGTAAATAATGGTTCCTCCATGTCTCTTTCCGGTGTAGTTCAGTAATCAAACCTTGAGATGGTGTATATTTCAATTTCACATCAAGAAAATCAACTTCTGTCCTAGAGTATTTTATGGTAAACTTAGGAATTCTGTAGACGAATGTAAATAGTCAACAAACGCTATTATTTCTTCTTCTTATCCTTTCCATGCTAAAACAATATCGTCCACAAATCTCCCATAATATAGGAGATGTCCCAACCAAGGATTATTCTCATTCAATATTTTCTGACGTTCCCACTTTGCTAATACCATATTAGAATAGGTATTTGCACATGGAGTGCCCATAGCTACACCCCACTTTTTGTGAATAGTAATTCTCTTCATATACAAAGATATTATTGTGCAATATAATATCTAATAAGGTGCAAATAAGGTCAGCATTAAATCCAATCTCTCCAGCTAGATCTCGAATAGCCTCTATTCCATACTCATGCGGTATAACTGTAAAAAGATTGTTCACATCCATAGTTACCAGAATAAGTGGTGTACCTGGCACTAATTTTTTCATATCAACTGAAAGTTGTCTTAAGAACTCTCCTGTATCTTTAATAATGCTTTCCAGTTTAGATAAATGTGGTTTTAGTTCACATTCCACATACATGGAGATGGGTTCTGTAATCCATCCTATCCCGGCTACTATCGGCCGTAAAAGTGGGTCCATCGCATCTTTGTGCACCTTTGGTAGTCCAATAATGTATGGTATTATGGGATGATCACCCATTAGAAAGTTAAATAACTCTTCATTAATTCTTCTCTCCATTAATAGTTCATACAATTCATCACTTATCTTTGCCACCATCTGTTCCTGAATTGACTTTGTTATTATACAATAAGTCTGCCGGTCACTTAGCATGGATAACATTTTTCTTTTATACCAATTTGCTTCCATTACTACTATGGCTCCTCCTTTGTCTGCAGGTTTAAACACCAAGTCTTTTCTCTCTTGTAATTTCTTTAAGGCTTCTACTTCACCTTTAGACATATTGGTGAAGTATTTTCCTCTATTTTCTTTTTCCTCTTAACTTGGTGACTTCTGCTTCACACAGACGTATAAACATTTCCATTGTCAGATGGTTGACTGGAGTAAACAAACTTGGTCTCTTGTAGGGTACTTGCTGGACTGTACTTTCACCAAAATGGATTTTAGTGTTACATTTCTAGCAAACATTCTTACATCGACACAAAATTCACTTAAATCTGAATGTAAGGAAGGAATAAAAGTCAAACCCTTTGATAAAATATTCATACTTTCCTTGTCTAAAGTTATATTGGACAGGTTAATAACCATAGATCGATTTTCCTGGGAGGTTATAGGAATTTATTTCTCTTTCTCTCTTCACTCTGTGTTCTGCTGTTCCTTCTTTGATGTTTTTTCACTGGTACTGGAAACGGATAGAAAAAAGGGGTGTGGTTGGCCCCTTCCTTAGGTATAGCTCCTGTTGAGGTGCTGGGTATGCTATCAGCTGCACTATTTCTGAAGTCGAATATTTTGAAAGTGCCATTTGATTTAGTCTTATTCCTATTTTCAGAAGTCTGAGATTGTATATTCTCTGAGTTTCTGACTTCATTGACAGTATTCCTTTGTTCTGTAGGTTCAAGTGTAACCTTATTTCCATCATCTATACTGTTTATTTTAGCTGCTTTCTGTAAAACAAAAAAAAAAAAAAAAAAAGAAAACAGAACAGTTGCAGGATTTCTAGGAGAATCAGTGAATCCTTTATTACTTCTAAATCTGGAAACAGGGAATTTAGAAGAATTATGTGAAAATAGTGGAACAGAGAATTTTGAAAAACTATACAAAGAAGTGGAAGAGGCAGCATTTAAATTAAAAAAGACTACTATGGCAACACTTTCATTTTGAAGCTTGTTTGCAACATAAAATCATTCCAAGGGGAATGAGGGTTAAATGTTTACCTACATATGGAAATAGTCGACTAGACTTATTAGCCAAATGGCAGAGCATCAACCTGGAAACAAGCTTTAGTTACTTACGTTTGCTAATAGAACATTTTAAACCAGAAGAGGAACAAGCAGCTGATTTGATATGACTGAAACAAGCAGAAATGGAAGGATTAGAACTAAGTGAATCTGAAATAGGCCAGTTAGAAACACTACAACAAAGATTATCTGCATATGATGTCAGGTTAAAAGCCCAGAAAATGAAGAAAATGCTACGGGATTATAAAAATTTCAAAGAAGGGAATATCTTTGAAAGGCCAAGAGAATATAAAATAGACAGTATAGATGATGGAAATAAGGTTACACTTGAACCTACAGAACAAAGGAATACTGTAAATGAAGTCAGAAACTCAGAGAATATACAATCTCAGACTTCTGAAAACAGGAATAAGACTAAATCAAATGGCACTTTCAAAATGTTCGACTTCAGAAATACTACAGCTGATAGTATACCCAGCACATCGACAAGAGCTATATCTAAGGAAGGGGACAACCACACCCCTTTTTTCTATCAGTTTCCAGTACCAGTGAAAGAACATCAAAGAAGAAACAGCAGAACACAGAGTCAAGAGAGAAAGAGAAAGAAATTCCTATAACCTCCCAGGAAAATCGATCTACGGTTATTAACCTGTCCAATATAACTTTAGACAAGGAAAGTATGAATATTTTATCAAAGGGTTTGACTTTTATTCCTTCCTTACATTCAGATTTAAATGAATTTTGTGTTGATGTAAGAATGCTTGCTAGAAATGTAAGATTAAAATTCATTTTTGGTGAAAGTACAGTCCAGCAAGTACCCTACAAGAAATCAAGCTTGTTTACTCCAGTCAATCATCCGACAATGGAAATGTTTATACGTCTGTGTGAAGCAGAAGTCACCAAGTTAAGAGGAAAAAGAAAAGAGAGGAAAATACTTCAGCAATATGTCTAAAGGTGAAGTAGAAGCCTTAAAGAAATTACAAGAGAGAAAAGACTTGGTGTTTAAACCTGCAGACAAAGGAGGAACCATAGTAGAGATGGACGCAAATTGGTATAAAAGAAAAATGCTATCCATGCTAAGTGACCAGCAGACTTATTGTATAATAACAAAGTCAATTCAGGAACGGATGGTGGCAAAGATAAGTGATGAATTGTATGAACTATTAATGGAGAGAAGAATTAATGAAGAGCTATTTAACTTTCTAATGGTTGATCATCCCATAATACCATACATTAGTGGACTACCAAAGGTGCACAAAGATGTGATGGACCCACCTTTACGGCCGATAGTAGCCGGGAGAGGATGGGTTGCAGAACCCATCTCCATGTATGTGGAATGTGAACTAAAACTGCATTTATCTAAATTGGAAAGCATTATTAAAGATACAGGAGAGTTCTTAAGACAACTTTCAGTTGATATGAAAAAATTAGAGCCAGGTACACCACTTATTCTGGTAACTATGGATGTGAACAATCTTTTTACAGTTATAGGTTCATAGGTTCAGAGGTAGGTACTGGGCTATCTGCCCGAAGGCATATATTAGCCCAGCCACGTTGTGTGGTATTCACCTCCCCTTTGGTTAGTTCCCTAGGCCCTAGATCTAGCAGCTAGTACCCTTGGGCCCTATCTAGTAGAGCTGTTGGTATGATCCCTGGTGTGAACTTTCTGTTACCCATCCACTCATCAAGGTTCCTCTTGAAGAGTGATAGTGAGGGGCTCTGTCTTATGTAGATCGGGACCTTGTTCCATAGCAAGGGAAGTCTTTGCGAAGGGAATCTATCCCTCCAGCATGTTCTATTCATTGTTGTGCTGAGGTTTATATCCCTAGAGCGTGTAGCTTGAGTAGATTTTGTTTTGCTAAGATGGAGTATGTTCAACAGTTCTGGGTTGGACATGGCTCTGTATGTTAGACAGAGATCGCCTCTGAGAAGGCGGTATGCAACAGAGAAAAGCCTTCGTTTTTTCAATTGTGCTGCATAGGGCAACTGTTTGAGGCCAGTAATCCTCTTAGTGAGGTACCTCTGTGGTCTCTCCATCTGCTGGAGATGCCTAGCCAGGTACATTCCAATTGGTGCATTTTACTCAATAATGGGTCTGATGAGGGAAGAGTAGAGGGGCACCACTACATCCTTAGATCTTGATGCGAACCCTTTTGTGATCAGATGGGTCACATAGAAGGATTTTCTAACCACCTTGGCAACATGGTTATCAAAGGAAAGCTGACTATCTACTTGGGTCCCTAGATCCCTTATTACTTCTTCAGATTTCAGGGGGTTACCTCCTATGTGGTAGTTCGCGGGTACTCTGTTTTTTCCAAAGGGGATTACTACGCATTTTTAAGCATTTAGCTTAAGACCATGGCTTTGACACCATGCATCAGTCTCATTAAGGCCCTTCTGGAGGATATCCATGTCAGCTGGAGATTCTATTATAGCACCCAGTTTGCAGTCGTCCACAAACTTGGTCAGCCACAGCCCTTCAGTGCTTGCCTGTACTTCTGAGAAGTATATGCCAAACAGGAGGGGCCCCAGGACAGAGCCCTGAGGCACACCACTCGTTACTGGTCTGGATTCGGACATAGATCCCACTACTCTTACTTTGTGGGATCTGTCTGAGAGCCAGTTTGTGATCCATCTTGTGACGTAAGGGTTTATGCCCAGGTTGGTGAGTTTATCAATAATACCCGAATGGGGAATGGTGTCAAATGCTTTAGCAAGGTCATGAGTATGGAATACAGGCTATTAGAGATCTGGCTGGAGAGATTGGATTTAATTCTGACCTTATTTGCACCTTATTAGATATTATATTGCAATAATATCTTTGTATATGAAGAGAATTACTATTCACAAAAGTGGGGTGTAGCTATGGGCACTCCATGTGCAAATACCTATTCTAATATGGTATTAGCAAAGTGGGAATGTCAGAAAATATTGAATGAGAATAATCCTTGGTTGAGACATCTCCTATATTATGGGAGATTTGTGGACAATATTGTTTTAGCATGGAAAGGACAAGAAGAAGAAATAATGGCGTCTGTTGACTATTTACATTCGTCTACGGAATTCCTAAGGTTTACCATAAAATACTCTAGGACAGAAATTGATTTTCTTGATGTGAAATTGAAATATACACCATCTCAAGGTTTGATTAGTGAACTACACCAGAAAGAGACATGGAGGAATCATTACTTACATCGTGATAGTATGCACCCCAGGCATATATATAAGAATATTATGAACAATCAAGTAACATGAATATCAAGACTATGTACAGAGGAACCTACTTATAGGAAAGAATGTGCCTCATTAGCAAGACATTTACAACAACGGGGCTATAAAGGAAAAGATCTTTGTAATAATGAAGATATTGCTAGCATAACAGATAATAAGGGATGTCCCTATTATCAGAATACTACAACTGGAACTACTTTACCATATAACAGGAAAGGAACTATGACAAATGAGCTTAGGTGTACTCTGACATATAGCACAGACAATGCCCAGATATGTGAAGTGGTGAAGAAATATTGGCCCATTCTTATGGAAGACACTAAAATATGGAACATAGTGGGAGATCAGCCAAAATTTACATTCAGAAATAGGAAGAATTTAAAATGTTTATTATGTAATAAAGGAGGACCGACTAGTACTATACCTCTCCATGCCATGGGCACTAAGAAATGTGGACGATGTAAGGCTTGTAAATATATTAACACTGAACCTAATTTCATTCATCCTGTATCAGGCCAACATTTTAATTTTAAAGTCTCAGCCACATGCACCTCACAACATCTAGTCTACATTGCAACCTGTAAGGACTGTACAGCGTTCTATATTGGAAAAACGAACCAACGATTTAAAGAACGTATTCTAAGGCACCAAAGGGATATTATTCATTGGGATCAGCAAAATAGTTTAGCAAATCATGTCATAGCCCATCCCACACATAATTTTGTTTTTCAGGTTATTGAATTAATATCAGTAACCAACAGGTGAGGTGATATTAAAAATTTGACGGAGAATAAAGAAATTAAATGGATATTGAACTTAAAGGCACACAAGTCACCTGGGATAAATGCTGTAGTCCCTGTAAAACCAATTCTAAGAAACAGGCATGTCTCAGGTAAACCAAAGTAAAGTACTCAATACAAGGAACATGATTAGTTCACAAAAAGGTGTGTGTAGATGGAAGTATCTGAATGGCTAGTAGTTATTTTATATTTTGAAACTAAGAAACTGAAATTTCATCGAACTGAAGAAGGCTAACAGCCGAAAGCACTTTTCATGTTTGTTTTACTAAATATGCTCACCAGAGCAAGCTTTTTAGTTTGGGATTTATTTTAAAGCTTTTAAAGAAAACTATTATTCAGAACTTATTATTGTGAACTGAGAGCATGTCAGCATAGCTGATGAGTGCCCTGTGGAAGTAAGCATTGTTTTAAACTGTGAAATAAATTTTTTTTGTGGTTTTAATGAGACTTGGACTAATGAAAAAGTGCTTCAGTTTACAGTTTGAAAGCATTTGCTAACTTGGCATCAATTCTGAAGTTTTTAAGAGAACTACTAACCAAGACTACAACTTAAGAGTGAAAGTATGTTAGCAGAGATGATGAGAACTCTATGAAGTAAGTGCTGTCTTAATTGCTAAATAGACTTGCTCTTTCACTATATTTCTGAAAGATCTTGGTATTTTTAATTTGTTTCAAGAAATACGTACATACGCCTAACACACTCTTATTTGTGGAGATTATTACAATACAGCATTTCAGCTTGGTGGTGCATAAATTCTCTTCTCATTTTTGTTCTTGTTTGATGCACCTTTAGTACTTGGGATTTTTTTAATTAATTTAAAATGTCTCCACATATGTATGCAGTCTCAGAGGCGGTAACACAAGTCAACCTGTACTGGGGGTAAAGCACACCTCATACATACATGCCATGGATACAGGCAACCTGCATCATACAGGATAGGTGGGAACAGTGGCACCCTGTCCACAACATTTGTACAGGGGGATATGCGCATCAACCACACTCCTGCCCACATCAATTGTGAGCATATACATAATGCTGACTGATGGCAAAAACAGCAAGTCTCCATGGGGCATGAGAACATCACAGTCTGCCTCCTACATGAACTCAGGCATGTGCTCACAGCTCATCACACACTACAGTCAAACACAGATTTGCCATCATCCACACACCATCCACATGGAATATAGCCACTGTCATCCCTCTACATAGAAATGAATGGAGAATAGTAGATTATGACATTGTGTCCAACATTGGGGGAAATGGACAGGACAGGGCCAGGAGTGTAATGCAAGATGTCAAAGCCATGATAACTTACAGTGTTATTATATTCTGGATTATTTGCAAGTAACATCTACTGTTGATGTGCATGTGGACAACCACATGAGGTCCTGTGACATTTTCCTGTTTATGTCTTCCAGGTACAATGCCCCAGGAACATTTGCCAGCATTCATGAACCTTGAGAATAACACAATTATCCAATTCATCATCCGGCATCATGGCATACTATTTGGCCACAGGGCCCAAGATCTGCAAAAGAGGACCATCCTGTGGAACAAGCTCATCCAAAAGGTAAACAATGTCAGCCTGCACAACCAAAATTATGAGCAGGTGCACCATCATTGCACTGATCTAATCCCCATGTCTGTCAGTGTGCTGCTGCTGTTAAGAGGGACCAGCTAGCTACAGGTGGGGGTCATGCCCTCCAGCCCCCACTGACACATGCTGAGGAGCTCCTCACCAGCCTTGGGGCACCCACCCACCAGACAAGTCAGCAGGCTGAAGATAGCATTGTGGAGATGGGTGCCACCCACACAATGGATGAAGAGCATGCAGGTAAGGCCCCAGGGCACATTACTAGACCACTGTTGCTTATCCATTTTTATGTGTAAAGTATCTGCATGCATATGTCAGATATGATGGTCTGTTACTGGATTGTAGTAATGAACAGATGTGCATAATCCTTAGTATTGTGGGTTTGTACTGTCAATGTGCTGAAATGCTGCTTCCATCCTTTACCCAATGCCACACGTGTGGCTACTGACCTTCTCTCACACAACTATTTAGGTCCCTCTGGTATACAACTGGGGCAGCAGCCTGTAGCTGGTGAGTATGGAGTTGTTTTGTTCAGGTTTTCCCATACACCAGCCATGTTATGGCCATCCTATTTGCCATGTACACATTTAACACACCTACCCATAATGCATGCTGTACATGTTCATTTTTGCTGGTGTTAACTGCACTGCATCACAGTATATCTGAAGGGTATGTAAGATTCCTGCAATATACCTAACAACCTGTCAGTACAAGATGTGTGGACAGATGAACATAATGGTGGGACAAATGGCCTACAGTAGGGACATGTCTGAAACATTACACTTATACAGTGGATACAACAGTGTATATACCACCAATGGCAACTGTTCCTGATATAAACAACAGCAGACCACAATACCACATTCCACGGCTTTTACAACCTGTAATGTGATCCTAACATGAGCAATGAATGTGTAATATGGATTCCTATATTAGGATAACAAATATGGGGAATACAAACCTTACCAAACACTGGAAGCATATGTGTGCACACACTGCAACTAACATATTGTGAAAGCAGCTTGTGATGTACTGACAGCATTCACTCTTCTTGAGTACACACCTGCCATAAAGTACAGGGCCTCAATGTCCCACCAAGTAATGGTCTGCTGTCCAAGATGTATGTCCATGACATTTGCCCACTCACCTGCAACAGAGGCAGCCATGGCTTGCACACATCTTACAAACCATGAAATGGATCCCATATCTGAAAGGTAGCACTCGGGAGTGGGAAATGAAGCCTTACCTCACCATTGCATATACCATGCCAAACAGTGCAGACAGTCATCTATGTGTGTATGAACTATGGGACAGCATTGATGTAGAAAATAAACAGATGCCCATCCAAAACAGATGACAAAACATGTTGCAAACTGGTCATGGAGGCTGCCAAGAAACATGCAGCAACACTGAGGGACTTGCAGGAATGTCTAGCAAGTACTGCCTGTGCAGTACCTGTGTCAACAATCACCTAGATTCTGCATACGTGTGGCCTATGGGTTAGGGTAACCAGACAGAAGAGTTGTCTCACATGAAACATCATCCAGGGCTCTGCACAGGTAGCATAAGCATAAAATCAAGTCTCCCAAAGGCATGTGTTACAATCTGTAATGGTGTCAGGAGACCAAGGCTCAAACCTACAGACAGTATTCATAAAGATACATGTGGTGCGCAAGCAACACCTCACTCCACCTCAGGGCCACCATCCCCAATTTCTAGCTTGCTGGTGCCAGTGTACACTTTTAGGGTTGCTGTTCATTAGCTGGGACTAGGCCAGTAGACATAGTGGTTGGAATTTGGAACACTGCAAAATAAAACTCATGTGTGGCCCATAGTTGTCAGGCATTTGCAATAAGGCTGAGGATGGGGAGGAGTGTCAGCTTGAAACACAACAGTGAACTGAAGCATGCATCCAAAGCTCGCTAAGAATGGCTGTATAAGAACACAGTCAAGGTTATGAATTGTGCCACACATAACACAGACTCTACAGCAATAGTGAAGCCATTGTGTGACCTCCAAGGGCTGTGCACATGAGCTGACCTTGCAATCTGGCAGAGTTGGGAGAACTCTGTAGGGCAGAGTGACAAAATAATGGCAAGTGAAGATGGGCCATGCTAGTATACCCCTTCCAGGAATAGTGATTGCTTTAGTTCACATAACAGGTACTTCAACAAACCATCGTGTTAAGGGTGTGCACACTTATGCAACCCACATATTGTATGCATCTCATTCAGCATCTACATGACTAACACATATGTTTGATACTGCATTGGATTGCACAAGTCATATGTCACATATCAGGTGTGTGTAATGTTAACAAATGCAGTATTGTGGCCCCATTGCATATCATACAAGAGGTTGGCATATCAACAAGAGTGTGTACACTCCTCATATCCATGTTAAGCTTTGAAGGTTGTCAGTGTAACTCGGTTCTATTGCACATACATGCACTGCTGATAAGAAGCTCTGCAAATCAAAGGTCAGGCATTAATTATAGACATAATTTCTCATATCATCTCAGGTATGTGTCAGACAAACACATAGGAGCTGTGAGCAACAGAGCAAACATAACTGCCACACATATAAACATTCAGCAATGGTGTGTACACTTGTGAGGTATGGTGCACAGTACATGCCAGTGTGCAGTAGAGGTGTAGAGCAATACTGTGTACTTGGGTGCAGTGTGTTGCAGGGGAAGGGGAGCATTACCTGCTAACACAACTCATGCATCACAGAGATGTATAATGTTGGTAACAAGGATTGAGTATGGCTGCAGCGCATGCTATTGAGTGCCATATGTCATACATGTTGACTGTTGAGTAATGAGAGGTCTGTGTAATATCTTTGTGCCACCTCACATGTATGTGTGTGTGTGTGTGTGTGTGTGTGTGTGTGTGTGTGTGTGTGTGTGTGTGTGTAGAAGTAAACTATAAGTACAGGTCTTAATTTGCATTTCTTGTCCACCCCTCACAGGTGGCAAGGTGGGTCAGGGTCCCTCCTGCAGGCAAACTGATGTTAGTGTCCATACAGACTCTAACAATGATGATAGGCATAGTGAGGCATAGGCAGGGTTGTCAGAAGCTGAATCTGTGCCATTGGTTGACATCCCACTTTTATCCACCCCATCTCTGCACACAGTCACAATGCCCATACATACCTAGTCACCAGTGGCCATAGATGAGGGACAGTTGGTGGGTGGTGGCATGGGACAGGAAAGTGTGGTGGCTATGGCAAGTGTGTCTGTACACAGCAGCCATAGCCGGATGACCGGCAAGGTCCCACAAAGGCAGATGTACAGGGGTGATTGTAGGAGAGCTGCTGGCCATCATGCCCCTGGCAGAAGTGCCACAGCAGGTGTCACTAAACCTATGTTTTCGGCCATCATGGAAGCACAGGCACATATGGAACATTACGCCAGAGATAGTCTGAGGATGCAGAGGGCTACTGTTCCTGCTGTATGTGACTACATCCGTGATCTTGCAGATGACCACCATTATTTTGCAGAGGTCATGGATAGATGGTTGGGTGAGATGGTGGGAATCCTCGACCATGTAGTGTCTGTGGTAGAGCAAGTGGTGGGAGTAGAGCGCTGGCCATGTGGACGTAGGTCAGCAACACCAACAGGTGGAGGTCTACATGGACTTGCAACATCTCACGGCCACTCCCCTAGTGTCAGTACGAGCAGCAACACTGAAAACACTGCAGGGGGGTGCTGAACAAACCACAATGCAGCAGGCCATGTGCACGAGGTCCTGGCTGGTCCCAACAGAGATGCAGATCCAGTGGACAATTGTCATCATCAGGGGAGAGTACCATATCTGGGCTTCTGCCTGTTTGTGCCCATGCAACTCCTGGCAGGTGCAGTTCCCGTGTCTGTGGCCGGACACGGTGAACTCTACAGCCTGCCATGTATGGTCCACAACTGTCCAACATAGACCTGTATAGGACAGCCACATGGCAGACCTGTGTGAGTACATACATACACACACACACACACACACACACACACACACACACACACACACACACACACACACACACACATCAACAACAACTCAGCTAGGGCACCTCCATACCTACACACACTACATCTGCACAGGCCATTTAATAAAGAACCCCTAACCCACACACATAATGCCAACCAAACAGCTCAGCCTACGCCTCTGACAAACCCACATCACACCCTGTGCATATGATGATACCTGTGCTACATCCCTGTCATCCATAACATTGATGCAGGGACATGTTACTATGGTTCTGATGCACAGGGTGACTGTACTAAAGTTTAGCAATGTAATGCTGTTTAATGTGTTGTCAACTGAAATGTTTAATGCTTACACATTAGGGTGTGTATCTGTCCAGCCAAGATGCATTGTAACTGTTATTAACACTGAATGATTGTAGTCTCCATAATGTATTCTGTTTGTGTTTTGGTGTCTATGTGTCAGGAGGATGTTAGTCTGCTATCCTTTCCTACAATGGCTGTGGCACTGTGGTAACACATTGACTGTGTCATATCCTGGGTACAGCTGAACACAAGTAACAGGTCTATATAAAAGTTACTGCATGTGCTTCATGGCTGATAGGTCTGAGGGGTGTATACAGGTGAGTGCATGGTTGCTGATGTAAGCAGCTCTTCTACAGTGGACAATGGTAAGTGTACTGGGTGGCACACACCAAATGTTTGTGAATAACACACACACAATAGCTTTTGTGTTGATGCAATACACCGAGAATACTGTTCACATGGATGTACTTCATTTTGCAGAGACCTCATTTTGGCCTTTGTAATTCCAAGAACAAATTGCCAAAACATCACATCAGTCAACAATCAGTTTGTCAGTTTAATGTCATTGAAAATGGTACTGGCAGGGTATATGTCCTCTTCCCCAATGTAGTGCAAACCTGGAGTTGGTACACATAGGTGTGCTGGGCACAGCCCCCCACTTTGGAGGGTGTGGGGTGGCGTACAACCACGCATAGTGTGATTAACAACTACTTAGCCTCTTAACATAAATTGTACAGTATAACAGCACACTAAGTGGGGGGGATACACACAACGATAACCCCAATGAAGGTGGCTGTGCCCACAAAAATGACATCCAACTATATATACCAACTCCAATATCACTCTACAGCTGTAGAGTGGAGAAGAGGTATTTACACATCCACTACTAGTTTTGATGAAACACATTTCCATAAGATGATCACTCCTGGGAAATATATTTTCTGCAACCTGAAGTAGATCCCTTCATATACACACACACTTAGTAACACTGAGAGTAGAACCCCTACCTAGGTACTTCTTGCTATTAATGTGTTTGGCCATAATTGCACACCACAGAGCTTGTAGGGTGAGGTGTGTCCGAGCTTCCTGTAAAGGGAACAACATCACCAGACCTTGTACAGTATGGTAATGGGGATGTACTGGATGTTAATGGACAATACATAGTATAACATACTCTCATATACACATTGACAAACACATACAGTCACAGAAACATTTGATAGACCTGGGTTTAGCAGTGCTGACTACCATGTGAGTGAGTCCATACTGTTGCAGTGTTTTTGCACACAGCACATGCATCATTGGGCTGGACAGTGTCATCAGTTACCTGTATGGTTGATGGTGACAGCGGTCCTCATACAGTGGACCTTGGGACATGTACTGGGGGTAACATGGTGTAAAGACAGTATGCCCAGCACCCCACCCCACATTGGATATTGTACTCACTGAAACCCATGATAATGCTCTGACATACCCACCATCACAAATTGACCAGGACCGCAATTCAAACATTTGTCTATCTAATTATTGCTACTACAGAGATATGCATTTATTGCACATGCCACAAGGATAGTAGGGTGAGGGTTTTGTCATGACTCTCCTAATGTCAACAACATCATCATCCCTTATAATGCTTGGCAAGGTTTACTGTATTTTGAGAATGTGGCCTCAGAATGCTGTCTCCTACAAATATGCACACTCACACACAATTGCACACACATACACATGCATACATACTCACATTTGCCAGGATTCAGAGGGTAATGCATGCCTATTTACCCATTTCTAGAACAGTGTTATGCTGGTACTGCATGCTCCAGGTAGCCCATAGAGTAAAGAGTGTCACAATGTACATTTAATGTGAATTACAGCAGCAGCCCTTTCTAAGTATATCAATGGGTGGTGTAGTGGGTGAGAAGGCCCTCAGAGTATTTTCAACTACAAGTTTACAAACACACAGACACTGTTATACTCAGTCATGCACACTGACACATTTTGCAGTACTGAGGTCCATAGGTGCAGGTGTTCCTAGGTGTGTACCAGCCTAATGTCCATGGAGAGATGAGAAGTGTAAGACATGTGAGTACACTGGTATCATGCCACCTGACATTTGTCAGCAAGCCATCTATCAACTGATGCCACTTGAGTGATCCCCAGGGTGACAGTTACATTCAACATCCACTCATCGGTTTTCCCATTAAGAGGGCCAATGAGGTGCTCCAATTGACATGTATGCAACATATATTGCATAACATGGCCAGTGTCTGGGTTAGAGACCTGTACCCAAACATGTTTTGTTGACTGTGGTAGTCTGGTTGAGGTATCCATTGCATTTGGTGCATACAGAGTGGGGTTTCCTAGCTGTGGCATTCATAACACATCTGGGCAGAAATGTCAGTATCAGTGATTCAAAGATTGCCTGTAAGCAGCAAAGATAAATACCTGACATCTGCACATCGGTACAGAGGACAGACCAAAAGTAGCTAGCCAACAGGTTATGCATTCGGATGAATGTTTTGACAGATAGACATCTGAAACTAATAGGTATGCCATTACTACATGACACCAGTCCTCAATGACATGTCCTAAAAACATGGTAGTCTACAGTTAATATCAATATATCAAATCAATATCCAAAAGCAGATACTTAAAAACGTACAGCTCTAATACCAAGAACACGATAGTCAGTACTCAGAGTCTAGCTTTGCATGCAGGGGTGTATGGTTCCAGTACTACAATCTGAAATCTACACTTACTTGGAAAAACAGTGTTAAAAGTAGTAATGTAATGATACAATACATGCACGTGTGACTGCATATAACATGGGATACTGCCCAAGTATGAAATACATACAAAGAGAAAAGATTGTGGTACTACCCATGTATATTCAGGTACCCCATATAGTATACTCACACCCCTTGCTACTGTAATGACAACACATAGAAGCATGTTATGTACATGGAATTAAATACACTTATTAAAGATGTCATTACCCTGCTATTTTATCAGACTGGAATGTGATCACTGGTTACCAGGCCTGAGTTATGATTAGCAGGTGTAAGCATTGCTTTAATGTAAATGCTAAGCTGATTTGCACACTGGTAAGCGACGCCTACACGGTGTAAGTGCCTATTCATTTAACCGTATGTTAGCACCGATTACCATCAGGCAACCCACGCAAACCCGCTAAAAGCTGCTCAAAAGTGCCTTAACCACTCTGTATCCAACAGTCCTTGTTCTGCCTAGCAAAACAATAAACAGCCCTTGCAGGTCTTGAGCCCAGGACTCTCTAGACTATAGTCACAGCACTTAACTACTAAGCCATCTGAGCTGTAAAACTGTCTGTTGCTTTTTCAAATATATAATTCAGTACACATACTGAATAGCAGTGCTTTCACTACTACAATTGTTTACTACTTGTTAGTGAATATAGTGTTGAATCAGTCATGTTTTTATATCTAAATATACACATATCAGATAAATATGGTGGGATACATCTGAGAAGGTATATACAACACTCATGTTTACACATAAGGATATGGATATATATATATATATATATATATATATATATATATATATATATATATATATATACGCACACATATATATTTATGGATTCACTTTATAAGCTTGAAATCCTGAAATATCGAATTTCAGAATCTCAAGCCTATAAAGTGGAAAGCTAAAAACAGCAAAAGACTAGAAGTGCGAAATTCAAAATCTCAGATGTTGGAGATGTTGAATTAGAGGATCTGGTCTTGCGCTGTGTGCAGGATTCAGGTAAGTGTTTTTGTTTAAGGGTTTTGAGCAGGGGCTGTGGTGTGTGTTAGTGTGTTTTGTTACAGTAATGTGTGTGTGCGAGGGGAATGTTGTTTGTGTGGTGATGTTTTGTGTGTGTGTATGTAGTGCGACCTTGGAGTTAGAAAATTTATGTAGGGGAAGTGTGCGGGGTGCAGGGGGGCTTGCCCCCTACATATAGTAAGAGTAGGTGTGTGTGTTTGTTTAGTTGTGTGTGTGTGTGTTGTGTTGCTTTTTTGAAAGTGTTGGAAGGTATGTGTGTTTGTGTTTGTATGTGTTGTGTACTGTGTGCTGTGTGTTTTCTTGGTTTTGTGGTTTTGCAGTTTTGGGTGCCGTGGTTGTCTGGTTTCGGTGATATGGAATTTCGACTTCATGGTCTCGAGATACTGAAATTCGATATTTCAGTATTTCAAGATTATGAAGTGAATCCATATATATATATATATATATATATATATATATATATATATATATATATATATATATATAAAACATATGCCCATAACATGTAGTAGAGTCATACCTCAGCACCATAACTCTCGACCTTTTAGTGCAGGGGAACGTAATGTAAGTATCATCAGTTACTGACAGACATCATAAAATCATCATAGTGAAGTACCATGCAAATCACAATAATGATCCTGTGGTATACAGCAGAAATATGAGCAATAAATGTGGACAATCTGAAACAATCTGGTTATTCGAGAGGTATGTACAGAACTCCTTAGTGCAAGAAATGTTGACCAAACCTGAGAAAGGCGATGTTTGAAACCACAAAAATGTGGATATATCACAAATATTGGAGTAGATAAGCTCACACAGTTGATGCATTTACACCCTCCTGTCTGTCCTAACACATATTTTTGTAGGAGCAGAGGTCCCAAGCGCATATACTTCCCACTAGTTAGTGACATACATCTTTACAGCATCCCACTACTTTGTCAGAAATACACAACATGTATGGTGGCCAGGCAACAGTACAGCTGGCAAATATCTGGACATAACATCACACTAGGGTGAATACACAGAGCTGCTAGGCATGTCACCAAGCACTGTCTAAACTACAGGCAGACTGCAACAACACTAATCCAATTTACCTATGGGGGAATACACATGTAATTGCAAATATAGCAGGCACTACAGGCATGTAACAGCATGAAGTAACAGACACCAGTGTGACAGTGCATATCCACAATCGATCTCAACACAGTCACAGTCACATTATGGTAAGCCTAATTAATAGTATAGTATATGAACTGTGTGAACAAAACCCATCATCATATTTGCCACTCACACACTAACCCTACATATACTGTCCAAATTCACAGTGTAGTCTGATGCCTGACTGTGGTATGGGACATGTCTCAGTCTGGCTCTACAAACATATAAGCTGATAGGGTACCAGAAACTGAAGCAGCATGCAACATCAGATAGAACAGGACCAAGAACACTGACATCTACCCCACTCTGTACACAGGCCAAATAACATATTCACAATACACTGCTACACAATACTGACACTCTGTCAACAATCACCATAAGTACAAAGACCTCACTACTGTACAGCTACAACAGAATGCCCAGGTTTTCTCCTCAAATATAAAGCCTCCTATACATAACAAGTCTGATATATCACTGGTTTGATATCAGGAATAATGTCAATAAATAATTATATACTGTATATATCCGCCTCTTACTGCATGACATATGGACAAAGGGTGACAGACTTGGGAAACAGAGGCACAAACACAGGGCCAATATTGACATACTGCTGTGATAAACTGAGAAAATTGCTGGTGTTACAGGGTTTGTTGAGACATATCTATTCTGAGGGATATGAAGTCAGTAACACACATGGATGTTACCATTTACTGACTGCAATCATCAGAGTATGCTACTGCATTTATAAAGACAGAAAATGTCTGAGTCACACACCACCTGTAAAACTCCAAACTCTGGCCAGTCTGCAGATAGCCCTACAGGTGAAAGTTTTCTCAACCACATAACACTGTCATGCCAGACTTTAAATCATGCAGAACAGCCATATCCACAGAGACCCTGTTAAACCAACATTACTTCAAATGTAGAACAGCAATACTAACATTCTGTCACCATGTCTGGAACATCCCCCTCCAGTTTGTTGGCCTGTCTCCACAGTGTTTGTTGTAAGAGGTATTTCCAACTACCCATTGTGATGCTGTTTGTCAGACACCCACATGAAATCCTGCTAACAGTGAAGGAAAAGGGCCAGCACCCACATGAAGTGCTTAGTTATAGAAGTGTGTTTCCATGCAATTGGCTATAGGAATGATACCACATCTGTTCCACATGCAATTAGCAAGTGGGGGACTCCAATTCATGCACAGGCCATCAGCTGATCATGAGCATTACCTACAAAAGTCAAACTGCTGCCTATGCAAAACAGATGTATTTTTCCATATCTACCAGAGAGGAGGAGAGAGAGAGAGAGGGAGAGACAGAGAGAAAGAAAGTAAGGAGGAGAGAAAGAGACAAGCATGTTTGTGTATGATCCGTAGGTGGAGAGTGGTATCTGGGTATTATAATGGTTGCCTGTATTGTTCAGTAATCCATACTGTCACATAGTCATTGCACATGGCAGTAGACATTTAAGGCTGTGGATTGTCTACAACAACCTCTACAGTGTTTGACAACTGTTGGCCTTGTAATGTGGACATTGGGACATATAGGTCCTCAATATAATAATGCAGCAAAACCCGCACCTCAATGGATCCTGTTATTACACAATCACCCCACCACCCACACAGGATACTGATGACACACAGACTTGCATGTACTGAGTTTTGAACCCATACTTAGTTATGCATTGCTATTACAGTGTTACACATTTATCACAAGCACCACAGATTTTATATGTTGGAGAGATGTCCAAAGTTTGTTTGAAGGTGAGTGACATCAGCAGCAGTGCTGAAGGAGGTGAAAAGGAAGTGTAGTAAGTGTAAATGTCCACAAAATCAGGTGTCAACAGATACCCACACTCATTCACACAAACAGACACATTATAACTGTTGCCAGGACCAGGATTTTGCCAGTACTGAGTTTTGAACCCCTACCTAGTTATGTACTGATATTACAGTGTTACGCATTTATCGTAAGCACCACGGAGTTTATATGTTGGAGAGATGTCCAAAGGTATGTTTGAAGGTGAGTGACATCACCAGCAGTGCTGAAGGAGGGGTAAGGGGAGTGTAGTAAGTGTGAATGTCCACAAAATTAGGTGTCAACAAAGATACCCACACTGTCTCACACACACAGACACATTATCACTGTTGCCTGGACCAGGACCAGAATGAGAACCCCTACTTAACTAGTTTGCTACACTATGGCAATACACAGTTATCACAAAAGCCACGTAGCTCAGAGGGTTGAGATTTGGTCAAAGGGTTATTTCAAGGTGACTGACATCAGCAGACATGTTAAAGTAGGGCAATGGGAGGTGTAGTGAGTGGAAATGGGCTCAAAATCATTCATCTCCACACACACACACACACACACACACACACACACACACACACACGCGTGCGCACGCACGCGCGCGCGGTTACACACTTATCACGACCGCCACATAGCTTATAGGGCTGAGATTTGGCCAAAGGGTTATTTCAAGGTGACTGACATCAGCAGGCATGCCAAAGTAGGGTAATGGGAGGTGGAGTGAGTGTGAATGGCCTCAAAATCATTCACATCCACACACACACACGCACACACGCACACACACGCACACACGCACACACATGCACACACATGGACACACACGCACACACACGTACACACACACAGTTTAACAGCTGCCATGTCTGGGATTAGAACTGCTACCTAACTAGTTTGCAATAGTACAGTATTACACACTTATTGCAAGCACCATGTATCTTATAGGGCTGAGATTTGGCCAAAGGGTTATTTCAAGGTGACTGACATCAGCAGGAGTGCTAACATGGGCAATGTGAAGTGCAGTGTGTGTGAATGGGCTATAAATCATTCAAATGCTACATGAATACTGATTTGTACTATCGTCTTACACAGTTATCACAAGCACCACAGACACTATTGGGCTGAGGGATACCAAAAGGAATGTCTACAGTGATTGACATCAGCATATCATGTGATATCAGCCAATTGGATGTGTAGTGGGTGGGACATGACTCATAATGGAATTCTCTCTGCTACTGTCTGTCTCTCTCTTCCCCACCTCTGTGTGTGTGTATATTTGACATAGTATAGTGTGTTGGCCTTGTATATGAGTGAGTATTCCTATCCAATGTGTGTGCAAAACATAAATGGTGTACAATTTGCTGTGTGTGGACAGACATCTGCGAATGACAGATATGTATAGTCCACTGTGTTGTCAGACATGGGCTTCATTTCTCACTGTGTTGTCAGACATGGGCTTCATTTCTCTAAGTGTAGCAGCATGCCCAGTATGACCTTCTGTATTGTGTGTGTGAATCCATTCCAGGTAGGTTGTACTCCAATCAGGGTTTGGTGTTCTACACCTACAGCTAGCAACCTGTTTCTGCAGGATATGTGAAGATAGGTTGACAATATGAAATCAGAATGAGCGACAAATAGGGGGTTACTGTAACTATTGCTGTCTGTGCTGCTTGTGTTACATGGTTGGTGTTAGCAGATATATTCAGACATATGTACTGTTTTACATTGTGATGTATTATGTCATCAACTACAGACAGATATGATTATTGGCTCACAGTTATTTCCTGGAAAATACAAGATGAATGAAGCTGAGTCCAGTATTGTGGTCCGCAGCCTACACATACTTGCACATTCATGCCTTCTCAAGGGGTAGCTGAAGACACTTACGGATGGGTCTGTGTAAATGGTCCAGCACCCTGGTACTATAGTGGCTGAGGATCCCTTTCTTGTACATATATCGACTTAACAGAATGGCCATATCCTGCTGTGGCTGTACCTCTCAGCTGTACAAATTTACCCAGGTTACCCAGAGGCAGGGGTCATATATCTGGTCAGTTCCCCTTCACATTGTGATTTGCAAGCAGGTTTGTAGCCATGCATTACTGGGTTTGTAGGCAGGGGTAGTATGGGCACACATCAGAGTTTCAGAATTCACACACTCCATGACATCCATGCTTCTACACACCCCCACTCTGTTATTCTATCCTCTTCCTAACATTATGCAAGCAATATCTGAGAAGTATCCCTATAGTTGGCCCTTCATCCCTGTGGTATTTATGGATTGGTCCATAGTTCATGCAGTAGGACATGGGGGGCATGCTACTGGGATTTGTCAACATGACCTTGCATTTGTGTTCTGTTGACTGTGTTAGTTTGTTAGTGGGGACCCCATGAGACGCCATACATTGGCACTATGGGTGAGGCACAGACCTTTGACAGAGGACTGTAGGCCATTTGGTAGTGATGCAGGTCATCTGTAGCAGGCCAGTGCATTATGTCATTCCTACATTCCCAGGCTGAGAGCCAGTGGATTCCCCTGGCATGACAGGGTAAGTGTGCAAGGTGTTAATGGCAATAGTTCCTGTCCATATTCAGCCATTGGTCTGGATGAAGACAGGGTGCTGCTTACAGCTAGGGACACAATTGCATAGGACACCTCTTCAGCATGCTGCATTCTGTGGGTATTCCCATACAGAAGTGGAGTCATACTGTACTCATTCCCAACATCAAGAATATGACCTGTGATAAACCTGTGGCTGATGGTGGGGTGAGCCGAGTGCATGTGTGATGTGAAAGCTACTTGTAGCTGACTCGCAGATATACCTGGGACATTCCCCTTATGCTGCCTTGTGCGGGGACATAGGCAGTCTCTCATGACTTCATAACCGTGCCTTTTGTGGTCTTCCAGTGATTGGCCAGCCTACATCAGTATCCCATACTACATGGACAACTAATGTGCTGCTAACCTGTATGTACAATTTCAAAATTATGTGCAGTTGACAGTTACATTTTATGCACTCTGTCTAGGGTACATCCACCTGTATACTGTGTGTATGTATGGGCCCATATTCACGGCATGTCCATCTTTCAGATGGTGACAGATATTGACTTCTGGACAGTGAGTATGGATGACTGCTGACATGGATATTGCTGAGAAGCATTGTGGTTGGCACTACAGTTGTCGGAACATGGCCCTGTTAACCACAGTACTGCCCATACGCCACCGAGACACAACCCTCCATGCTTACATGCTGACCACTTCCAGACAATATTGAACACACAACAACCTAACACACAGACCCCTGCATATTGTACACATGCTACAATCTATCCTGTAGAACGGGCCAGCTCGGGTTATCTGTGCTCCACTGATATTACTCCTCACACTTACATGTTACTGCATTTCTACATAGGATTGTGGAGGGGGGTCACACCTGATGACTTTAAACATTTGCTATGACTGTACTGGTATTTCAGGTACTCTGTTGGCTTCCACTTCATATTGTATTCTGACCTATCATGCAGACTAGAGGCATATCACTAGAGTACAGATCTTAGATTTTATTGACCTACATTTCAGTTTCAGACTTCTTAGCCTTCAGAACTAATGCACAACTGCCAGATCTGTTGTAGTCTGTCTCTGTAGGTCTGGAGGGGGCTGTTCACCATTGCCATCAATTGGAGACCTTAGCCCAGCCTTTCTTTATGGTCATCTACACCTGTCCTGCTGGCTGAGGCTGGTGATGGGTATGTGAGCCTCATTGACATGCATGTGTGTATATGGACACACATTTGGGTCACAACATGTACTACAGTCTGATTTGTCACCTTGTCTAGTACTGCCTAGTATGTTGACACCAGTATTTGTTATGGATTTCATACTGCCCATATAAGTGTCCACTATCTGCTGCCATCCCATTCAGCCACCCAATTCCCTTGAATGCTCACATCCATACCATAGATACAGCTATCAGAACATACTTCTCCATTCAGTAATTGATAGGAAGAGTGACTTACCTTGTGGCTAGGCCAGTATTGAGGATGGTGCTAGAGAGCTGACTATGTCAGATGCACATAGTACACACCCTAAACATGGAAAGCACAGGTAGTGTCATGTTTGGCATCCCTTTTACTATATGTGCGAGTCAGGGAAAGGTGTCATTCCCTGGGTCCCTACCATGTCAGTGTATGTGCTATGCATTGCCTCTTTGCCAAGGCCTGGGCATACTGGGTACATCTCCTTCTGCCTACATGGGAAGGCTCAAGTTGTTCCTCCTCCGAGTCACTCTGTCTGTGATGGTCTTGGCAATGGTGGTGGGGGGGGCCTGTGTGGCCTTGCCCCATGCTGTTCCTGCTGCAGCTGTTTTCACAGATTTATATCGTGTAGCATGGCACATACTATGAACATTTGTGTACATGTAGCTGGAGAGTACTGCAAGGCTCCACCGCATATGTCCAGGCAGTTTAACCCTGACTTGAGCATCTCAAACACATGGTCTATTATGATTCTGGTTTGTGTGTGTGCCTCATTATGTAGTTTTTGTTCAAGTGTGTGTGTGCATTTCTGAGGGGTGTCATCAGCCATGGCTCCAGTGCGTAGCCAGCATCCCCCACTAGGTGGCCATATGTGATGTCCCCACTGACAAATGATTAGTACAGCTGTGTCATATGCCAGATGTGGGAGTTGTGATAACTTCCAGAGCTGCCAGCACACACATTCAAGATATTGCCCTGGGCATCACACACAACCTGGCAGTTGATGGAGGGGAAGCCCTTGCGGTTTATGTAGACCATAGCCCGCTCACCAGGTGGTTCTTTGATGTCTATGTGGATGCCATCCATAGCACCCACTACCTCAGGGTATGCTGTTATTTGGTGTTAGAGATGCATTTTGCTGGTCAACACCTCACGGGTGTTGAGGAAATATATATGCTCACCGGCATGTGCTGACATGCCATCCAGGAACTTGTGAAGAATCCTGGACGCTGATGCCTGCGAGATCCCCATGATATCCCCAGTTGCCCTTTGGAAGGTACCTATGGCTAGTATTCTTAAGCCTACACATACCTTGGTATCCACTGGGATCAGTTCCCCTCTGTTGTTCTGTGCACAGCTCATCAATTTGCTATAGAATGTATCTGTCTACCCTATAGCGCTCCACTATCTCCAGCTCATGTAGCCCCTGGTAGGTTACCCTGGGTCTGTACACTCTTCTCCTCCTCCTCCTCCTCACTGTGGGATGGTCATCAGCTTTCACATCCTCGCCACCCTCAGCCTCTTGCACATATTGATGTATGAGAGAAACAGAAGTCCCTAACATTTTGTAGTTTTCTCAGGTAAAATGGCCCCGTCTGTGTACACTGGTGATGTAGAGATTGTGGGAAAAACCAGACTGAAAGCTGTTTGCATAGTTTATAGTAGTGTGCTAGGCAGCTGCCTGTGTAATTGGCTGATTCTAATACATGTCACCTGCCAGCTATGCTAGTTCTCCTTGATTGCCTTCCTGGTGCTGTTTTCCCTTCCCATTGGTTTTTGTTTACGCCTGAGGCATGCTATGCATACCCAGTGCTCAGATGTGAACAGAGTTGCTATTTCCTGGGTTTTTTTTTGTTTGTTTGAAACCTGGTGCACAGTGCGCACACCCATTTAGGCAATGTAAACACTGCTGGGCAGCCTCAGACACACCCCCTTCCTTAGCTGTGCTTAGCTAAGGGCAAACACGGGCCACAGATCTCTAGTAAGCATACAGCATGCATGATACACACCCTTATGAGGTCATACACCTCTTAGATTTATACAATGGTGTTGCTGCACCTACACTGTTGGGTGCAAGCTAACACTGAGTGGAAATCTGTGATTCAGTATTAATTCCCTAATTTACATAAACCAGAATGCTAATTCATAGTTACCACACTCACACTGAGCCTTCCCACTTAGCAACCGCTATTCCCTGGTATTGTCTTATGTATGCCATTGCCTATTATACCAAACCAATGCACAGACTCAGGAAATACGAAAAAAAGCAGCAGAGCACGACCCAGGAACACTGATTTAATAAGAAAAATGTTGTAAGCACAAAACACGCTTTTGGCGAGCCCAGTGTCTCACCTTCTTCAGACAAAATTACAAGCCAACTAGCTAACACTTTATATCATCAGTAATCAATCAATTTAATTTAATTAGCACTCCTTATCTAATTAAATAAATCTAATTCTGAATGCAACAGTTTTTAAAAAGATAGCAGATTAAAACATAACAAACCTATGAGCCTGTTTTTAATGTTATTTTAAAATGTTTTAAAACTGTTTTAAATCTATTTTAATCTATTTTAATCTATTTAAATCTATTTAATGCACACACACAATAAATATAAATATAAAAATAAAAATAAAAAATATATATAAATAATTTTAGCAAACAAAAAATAAAACTGATAAATTTAACAGTTCAATTCATTTACATATACGTATATATATATATGTATGTGTGTGTGTGTGTACTTGCATCAAAAACAAACTGATATACACATACAAATATAGCAGTATGTGTATATAAATGTATAACTATTATGTAAAATACACTTTATTAATAACTGAGATGTGTTTAAAAACATTATATATTAATATCATTATAACAACATCATACTAAATTTAAAACCATCTAAAAGAGATAATTACATAATCCCAAAACAAACAACCTTCATCCTTTTGGTTAATAAACCTATTGGTTAATAAACCTAATTCATTTAAAACAAAGAACACTACTTGTTGCCATGTTTTTATATATGGGGATATATGCATCAATTTATACAAAAAGACAACATGCTACACATTAAACTACTACCTTTTAGTGGATAATAATTTTAGAACACAGGCAATAGATACAAATTCATTTAAGCCTGGATGAGTATATGCACATGTACATAGCTGCCAAACTAATTCATTTATTTCCAAGTGAATTTGCCAAGGGCCACCTTTGTTGTCCACCAGAATACTACCCAAAACTGTGAACTTAAAGGAGTGTCCAGAATAGTTATGAATATGCCTTGCAAGAGCATTATTTAAATCTTGCCTAGCTATAGCATAAATGTGTTCATAAATGCGCTGTTTAAGCTTTCTTTCTGTTTTCCCTATGTAAAATGCAGTGCATTTTTGACATAAGGCTAAATAGACCACTCCAGTAGTATCACAACTATGTTTTCCTAATATTTTGTATTCTTCGTTCCTAATCCTGACTTTAGGGTCAGTGAGGATATGTTTACATTGGTTACAAGCCCCACACTTAATCATTCCTGAAAACCGTTGACTTGAGGGTTGTGGTTTAAACTCTAACAAAGATTTAACATTCCGCCCTCTTCTAAAGGTTAATTTAGGAACCTCACCTAACTTGTGGGAAAAGTAACTATCCTCAGTAATCAAGGCCCAATATTTATTGAGCACCTTCCTAATTTCAAAGTGATCCACTGAGAAGGTACAAAGAAATCTCATTCCAGAACTAGACTGATTATTGTTGTCAGCCCCTGGTCTAGGTAAAATAGAGGGAGCAGTTTCCAGAATGTTAACATCAAAGGAAAGAATAGGTTTATAAAACCCTGATTTTCTTTGTTTACTACTTCTGTTCTGATATCAACAAGCAATGATGCCGGATAACCTCTATTTGCAAATATTTCACTCAGATGTTCACATTCTAGCAAAAAGTCATCCAACTCAGAAATCATTCTGGCTGCTCTTACCATCTGGCCTTTAACTACTGCCTTCTTCTGATAACTAGGGTGAGAACTCGTAAAATGCAGAAATGCATTAGAGTAGGTGGGCTTTCGATAAATAAGGCTCTTGTATCTTAAATTGATCTCATCCTTAATAATCAAAATATCTAAATAATTAATCCTGGATTTCTGCAAATTATAAGTGAACTCCAAAAAGGATGTCGTACTTGTGATAGTGTCTAAAAATTGGGCACCTCAGAGGGAGACCCTTTCCAAATAAGAAACATGTCATCCTGGTACCTTGTGTACCAGGTGACATTGTTCCTAAAACCAGCATCAGTGAACAGAAAGTTCCTCTCCCAGTATGCCAGCACTCCATTGGCGAAACTCCCTCCACAGGGCGACCCCATGGCCACTCCTGATTTTTGAAGATAAATTTTGTTATCAAAAGACATAAAGTTGTTATTTAAGACTATTTCTAATAGTGTCTCAACTAAATATGTCGTGTTATCATCTATTTTTTTTATCTAAAAGGAATTCACGTATCCATTGAATGCCCAATTCTTGTGGTATGACAGTATACAAATCCTTAATGTCAATAGTCAAAAACCAGGATTTAACATCAAAGGGAATCTTTCTGATTTCTTGGAGAAAACTCCAAGAATCTTTACAAATCTGAGATTCTTGTTTGATTAAAGGTCTTAAAATACTGTCAACATATTTAGCACATGCAACAGTAATAGAACCACGCCCATCCACAATAGGACGGAAAGGAGGTTGTACTAAACTTTTATGCGTTTTTGGAATGCCAAACAAGACCGGTAGCCTAGGGGCTAAGACATTTACGTATTGATACAAGTCAGTATCTATAACTCTTTCCAAAAATAAATCC
This sequence comes from Protopterus annectens, assembly GCF_019279795.1. Taxonomy (NCBI): domain Eukaryota; kingdom Metazoa; phylum Chordata; order Ceratodontiformes; family Protopteridae; genus Protopterus; species Protopterus annectens. The sequence goes on along the minus strand of NC_056732.1, from coordinate 1,144,818,629 downwards.
TCTATCATACCTCTAATTTTCACATAAGCAGTGTTGACTTCATTAATACTCACAGTTTGATAGCTAACAGTATTTAGTAGTGTAAACATTTTCTGAACATACACAACATTATCCATAAAAAACAAACCACCCCCTTTATCCGGCTTCATTACTCTTATGTTACAATTTTTTAACAACACTAAAAACTCTCTTTCATCTCTAGTAATATTATAGTGCCGTTTATAGGAAGGTTTGTTCACCTTAAGAGCCCGTAAATCATATTCACACATCTTTTCAAACAAACGTAGTGTGTCATGTAGTGGGGGGTTAAAAGTGCTAGGAAATCTCAGGGTACCAGATGGAAGTATTCCATCCCCCAACAGTACTTTCAAATTGAGTTTTCTTACGAATAACTTTAGATCAATAATGGTTTTCACTAAGTCAAATGGCATATCAGGCACAAATGATAACCCTCTAGCAAAAAACTCAACAAGATTAGAGTCAATGACAAAAGAAGTGTAGTTATAAATTTTAAAGTCCCCTTTAGAGTCAGTTAGTGTCACTAGCTCAGGGAAATAGTCTGTCATCTCCTGCGTTGGGCTCTGCGGTTCCTGAAATTGCCCTGATTGTTCCTCGCCTGCCCATTGACTTGTCTGTTTTTTTTGTTGTTCCTGGGAAAACCCTGCTGGTTATTAGCATTATCACAATTGTTGACAGCGCCTTCCTCAAAAGAATTGTTGTTACTATTGTCAATTCTGTTAGCATTAATGTTAACAGATTTACTGGTGTTGCTCATAAGCCTTTCGCTACAATGAAGAGGCATCTCTTCAATGTCATTAGGTTCTCCTGCTAAATTCTGTTGGCCACCAGTTACATTAAGCGTTTCAGCTTGAGTATATCCATCCAAGCCCATATTTTGCAACTTGTTAGACAATAATGGGGGTCGAGGATAAGCTTTGTGTAACCGGTATTCATTAATGTCTCTGTTGATCTTTTTCATTTTATTATTAGTGAGCTTACTAATAGTAGCCTCAATACTACTAAAAATACGCAAGTACTCATATTTGTATCTAATAAATTCTGAATCAGCCTTAATGTTTTCTTCGAGACTTGCAAGTTCAGTTTTAAAACAATCAACCTCCTTCTGATATTGTGTAACCATCAAATTCATGTACTCAAAACCTTGCTGGTCAAACAATGCCAACAAGACTTTGTGGAATTGAGAACCTTCCACTAGTCCAACAGGAAAGCGCCATTGCCACAAACCTTTCGGAACCAGTTTCTTGACCAAGCATTCTTTTAAATAAGAAATTTCAAGCTGCAGTTTCCTGCACTTGAACAGTTTAGAGTCAAAAACAGTGATAAGATAAGATAAATCACTTACATTCTGTTGACTGCTTTCAGACACTTCTTCGCTAGTCTCGTCACTAAACAAAATCAATGTGACTGAGAAATCTATTAATTGAAGGGCTTCCTGTAAAATTAGAAGCAAGATTGGTGCTTCCTTCCTGCTCCCTGTTTGTTGTACTATTCCTGTTAGCCTGTCCAGGCGGAATATCCGAAGAAGCAGGACTGCGTGCAAAAACAGACCCTGTAGTAAGCAAAGCACCAGAAGTGCTAGTAGGAGTCATCCTCGGAGCCTCAGAATTATTAGGCAAACACGAAGAAACAGAGCGAGCGCTTAACGCTGGCAGTAATGAGGAACCAGCGCTTTCTACTCCAGATACGCCAGTACTTGCAAAGCTTCCACCTTTTGTGTAAGCTTGTCAACACGATCCATGACAAGCTGCAAAAGGAGAGTCAAGTTGCCTTCAGCGTTCGCTTCATTAGAAAAGCTCTCCTGTGTGGGTGAATTACCAGCATCACCATCCCTCTGAGAAAATAAAGATCCTTGAGTAGAAGTGCCCGAACTGCTCATGGTAATCACGAACTTAAACACCAACATAACCAAACCAATGCACAGACTCAGGAAATACAAAAAAAAGCAGCAGAGCATGACCCAGGAACACTGATTTAATAAGAAAAATGTTGTAAGCACAAAACACGCTTTCGGCGAGCCCAGTGTCTCACCTTCTTCAGACAAAATTACAAGCCAACTAGCTAACACTTTATATCATCAGTAATCAATCAATTTAATTTAATTAGTACTCCTTATCTAATTAAATAAATCTAATTCTGAATGCAACAGTTTTTAAAAAGATAGCAGATTAAAACATAACAAACCTATGAGCCTGTGTTTAATGTTATTTTAAAATGTTTTAAAACTGTTTTAAATCTATTTTAATCTATTTTAATCTATTTAAATCTATTTAATGCACACACACAATAAATATAAATATAAAAATAAAAATAAAAAATATATATAAATAATTTTAGCAAACAAAAAATAAAACTGATAAATTTAACAGTTCAATTCATTTACATATACATATATATATATATATATGTATGTGTGTGTGTGTGTACTTGCATCAAAAACAAACTAATATACACATATAAATATAGCAGTATGTGTATATAAATGTATAACTATTATGTAAAATACACTTTATTAATAACTGAGATGTGTTTAAAAACATTATATATTAATATCATTATAACAACATCATACTAAATTTAAAACCATCTAAAAGAGATAATTACATAATCCCAAAACAAACAACCTTCATCCTTTTGGTTAATAAACCTATTGGTTAATAAACCTAATTCGTTTAAAACAAAGAACACTACTTGTTGCCATGTTTTTATATATGGGGATATATGCATCAATTTATACAAAAAGACAACATGCTACACATTAAACTACTACCTTTTAGTGGATAATAATTTTAGAACACAGGCAATAGATACAAATTCATTTAAGCCTGGATGAGTATATGCACATGTACGTAGCTGCCAAACTAATTCATTTATTTCCAAGTGAATTTGCCAAGGGCCACCTTTGTTGTCCACCAGAATTCTACCCAAAACTGTGAACTTAAAGGAGTGTCCAGAATAGTTATGAATATGCCTTGCAAGAGCATTATTTAAATCTTGCCTAGCTATAGCATAAGTGTGTTCATAAATGCGCTGTTTAAGCTTTCTTTCTGTTTTCCCTGTGTAAAATGCAGTGCATTTTTGACATAAGGCTAAATAGACCACTCCAGTAGTATCACAACTATGTTTTCCTAATATTTTGTATTCTTCGTTCCAAATCCTGACTTTAGGGTCAGTGAGGATATGTTTACATTGGTTACAAGCCCCACACTTAATCATTCCTGAAAACCGTTGACTTGAGGGTTGTGGTTTAAACTCTAACAAAGATTTAACATTCCGCCCTCTTCTAAAGGTTAATTTAGGAACCTCACCTAACTTGTGGGACAAGTAACTATCCTCAGTAATCAAGGCCCAATATTTATTGAGCACCTTCCTAATTTCAAAGTGATCCACTGAGAAGGTACAAAGAAATCTCATTCCAGAACTAGACTGATTATTGTTGTCAGCCCCTGGTCTAGGTAAAATAGAGGGAGCAGTTTCCAGAATGTTAACATCAAAGGAAAGAATAGGTTTATAAAACCCTGATTTTCTTTTGTTTACTACTTCTGTTCTGATATCAACAAGCAAAGATGCCGGATAACCTCTATTTGCAAACATTTCACTCTGATGTTCACATTCTAGCAAAAAGGCATCCAACTCAGAAATCATTCTGGCTGCTCTTACCATATGGCCTTTAACTACTGCCTTCTTCTGATAACTAGGGTGAGAACTCGTAAAATGCAGAAATGCATTAGAGTAGGTGGGCTTTTGATAAATAAGGCTCTTGTATCTTAAATTGATCTCATCCTTAATAATCAAAATATCTAAATAATTAATCCTGGATTTCTGCAAATTATAAGTGAACTCCAAAAAGGATGTCGTATTTGTGATAGTGTCTAAAAATTTAGGCACCTCAGAGGGAGACCCTTTCCAAATAAGAAACATGTCATCCTGGTACCTTGTGTACCAGGTGACATTGTTCCTAAAACCAGCATCAGTGAACAGAAAGTTCCTCTCCCAGTATGCCAGCACTCCATTGGCGAAACTCCCTCCACAGGGCGACCCCATGGCCACTCCTGATTTTTGAAGATAAATTTTGTTATCAAAAGACATAAAGTTGTTATTTAAGACTATTTCTAATAGTGTCTCAACTAAATATGTCGTGTTATCATCTATTTTTTTTTTATCTAAAAGGAATTCACGTATCCATTGAATGCTCAATTCTTGTGGTATGACAGTATACAAATCCTTAATGTCAATAGTCAAAAACCAGGAATTAACATCAAAGGGAATCTTTCTGATTTCTTGGAGAAAACTCCAAGAATCTTTACAAATCTGAGATTCTTGTTTGATTAAAGGTCTTAAAATACTGTCAACATATTTAGCACATGCAACAGTAATAGAACCACGCCCATCCACAATAGGACGGAAAGGAGGTTGTACTAAACTTTTATGCGTTTTTGGAATGCCAAACAAGACTGGTAGTCTAGGGGCTAAGACATTTAAGTATTGATACAAGTCAGTATCTATAACTCTTTCCAAAAATAAATCCTCTATCATACCTCTAATTTTCACATAAGCAGTGTTGACTTCATTAATACTCACAGTTTGATAGCTAACAGTATTTAGTAGTGTAACCATTTTCTGAACATACACAACATTATCCATAAAACCAGACCTCCCCCTTTATCCGGCTTCATTACTCTTATGTTACAATTTTTTAACAACACTAAAAACTCTCTTTCATCTCTAGTAATATTATAGTGCCGCTTATAGGAAGGTTTGTTCACCTTAAGAGCCCGTAAATCATATTCACACATCTTTTCAAACAAACGTAGTGTGTCATGTAGTGGGGGTTAAAAGTGCTAGGAACTCTCAGGGTACCAGATGGAAGTATTCCATCCCCCAACAGTACTTTCAAATTGAGTTTTCTTACGAATAACTTTAGATTAATAATGGTTTTCACTAAGTCAAATGGCATATCAGGCACAAATGATAACCCTCTAGCAAAAAACTCAACAAGATTAGAGTCAATCACAAAAGAAGTGTAGTTATAAATTTTAAAGCCCCTTTAGAGTCAGTTAGTGTCACTAGCTCAGGGAAATAGTCTGTCATCTCCTGCGTTGGGCTCTGCGGTTCCTGAAATTGCCCTGATTGTTCCTCGCCTGTCCATTGACTTGTCTGTTTTTTTTGTTGTTCCTGGGAAAACCCTGCTGGTTATTAGCATTATCACAATTGTTGACAGCGCCTTCCTAAAAGGAATTGTTGTTACTATTGTCAATCCTGCTAGCATTAATGTTAACAGATTTACTGGTGTTGCTCATAAGCCTTTCGCTACAATGAAGAGGCATCTCTTCAATGTCATTAGGTTCTCCTGCTAAATTCTGTTGGCCACCAGTTACATTAAGCGTTTCAGCTTGAGTATATCCATCCAAGCCCATATTTTGCAGCTTGTTAGACAATAATGGGGGTCGAGGATAAGCTTTGTGTAACCGGTATTCATTAATGTCTCTGTTGATCTTTTTCATTTTATTATTAGTGAGCTTACTAATAGTAGCCTCAATACTACTAAAAATACGCAAGTACTCATATTTGTATCTAATAAATTCTGAATCAGCCTTAATGTTTTCTTCGAGACTTGCAAGTTCAGTTTTAAAACAATCAACCTCCTTCTGATATTGTGTAACCATCAAATTCATGTACTCAAAACCTTGCTGGTCAAACAATGCCAACAAGGCTTTGTGGAATTGAGAACCTTCCACTAGTCCAACAGGAAAGCGCCATTGCCACAAACCTTTCGGAACCAGTTTCTTGACCAAGCATTCTTTTAAATAAGAAATTTCAAGCTGCAGTTTCCTGCACTTGAACAGTTTAGAGTCAAAAACAGTGATAAGATAAGATAAATCACTTACATTCTGTTGACTGCTTTCAGACACTTCTTCGCTAGTCTCGTCACTAAAAAAATCAAGGTGACTGAGAAATCTATTAATTGAAGGGCTTCCTGTAAAATTAGAAGCAAGATTGGTGCTTCCTTCCTGCTCCCCGTTTGTTGTACTATTCCTGTTAGCCTGTCCAGACGGAATATCCGAAGAAGCAGGACTGCGTACAAAAACAGACCCTGTAGTAAGCAAAGCACCAGAAGTGCTAGTAGGAGTCATCCTCGGAGCCTCAGAATTATTAGGCAAACACGAAGAAACAGAACGAGCGCTTAACGCTGGCAGTAATGAGGAACCAGCGCTTTGCACTCCAGATACACCAGTAGCTTGCAAAGCTTCCACCTTTTGTGTAAGCTTGTCAACACGATCCATGACAAGTTGCAAAAGGAGAGTCAAGTTGCCTTCAGCGTTCGCTTCATTAGTAAAGCTCTCCTGTGTGGGTGAATTACCAGCATCACCATCCCTCTGAGAAAATAAAGATCCTTGAGTAGAAGTGCCTGAACTGCTCATGGTAATCACGAACTTAAACACCAACGTAACCAAACCAATGCACAGACTCAGGAAATATGAAAAAAAGCAGCAGAGCATGACCCAGGAAAACTGATTTAATAAGAAAAATGTTGTAAGCACAAAACATGCTTTCGGCGAGCCCAGTGTCTCACCTTCTTCAGACAAAATTACAAGCCAACTAGCTAACACTTTATATCATCAGTAATCAATCAATTTAATTTAATTAGTACTCCTTATCTAATTAAATAAATCTAATTCTGAATGCAACAGTTTTTAAAAAGATAGCAGATTAAAACATAACAAACCTATGAGCCTGTTTTAATGTTATTTTAAAATGTTTTAAAACTGTTTTAAATCTATTTTAATCTATTTTAATCTATTTAAATCTATTTAATGCACACACACAATAAATATAAATATAAAAATAAAAATAAAAATATATATAAATAATTTTAGCAAACAAAAAATAAAACTGATAAATTTAACAGTTCAATTCATTTACATATACATATATATATATGTATGTGTGTGTGTGTACTTGCATCAAAAACAAACTAATATACACATATAAATATAGCAGTATGTGTATATAAATGTATAACTATTATGTAAAATACACTTTATTAATAACTGAGATGTGTTTAAAAACATTATATATTAATATCATTATAACAACATCATACTAAATTTAAAACCATCTAAAAGAGATAATTACATAATCCCAAAACAAACAACCTTCATCCTTTTGGTTAATAAACCTATTGGTTAATAAACCTAATTCGTTTAAAACAAAGAACACTACTTGTTGCCATGTTTTTATATATGGGGATATATGCATCAATTTATACAAAAAGACAACATGCTACACATTAAACTATTACCTTTTAGTGGATAATAATTTTAGAACACAGGCAATAGATACAAATTCATTTAAGCCTGGATGAGTATATGCACATGTACGTAGCTGCCAAACTAATTCATTTATTTCCAAGTGAATTTGCCAAGGGCCACCTTTGTTGTCCACCAGAATTCTACCCAAAACTGTGAACTTAAAGGAGTGTCCAGAATAGTTATGAATATGCCTTGCAAGAGCATTATTTAAATCTTGCCTAGCTATAGCATAAATGTGTTCATAAATGCGCTGTTTAAGCTTTCTTTCTGTTTTCCCTATGTAAAATGCAGTGCATTTTTGACATAAGGCTAAATAGACCACTCCAGTAGTATCACAACTATGTTTTCTTAATATTTTGTATTCTTCGTTCCTAATCCTGACTTTTGGGTCAGTGAGGATATGTTTACATTGGTTACAAGCCCCACACTTATTCATTCCTGAAAACCGTTGACTTGAGGGTTGTGGTTTAAACTCTAACAAAGATTTAACATTCCGCCCTCTTCTAAAGGTTAATTTAGGAACCTCACCTAACTTGTCTGACAAGTAACTATCCTCAGTAATCAAGGCCCAATATTTATTGAGCACCTTCCTAATTTCAAAGTGATCCACTGAGAAGGTACAAAGAAATCTCATTCCAGAACTAGACTGATTATTGTTGTCAGCCCCTGGTCTAGGTAAAATAGAGGGAGCAGTTTCCAGAATGTTAACATCAAAGGAAAGAATAGGTTTATAAAACCCTGATTTTCTTTTGTTTACTACTTCTGTTCTGATATCAACAAGCAAAGATGCCGGATAACCTCTATTTGCAAATTGTTAGTTGTGATACTACTGGAGTGGTCTATTTAGCCTTATGTCAAAAATGCACTGCATTTTACATAGGGAAAACAGAAAGAAAGCTTAAACAGTGCATTTATGAACACATTTATGCTGTAGCTAGGCAAGATTTAAATAATGCTCTTGCAAGGCATATTCATAACTATTCTGGACACTCCTTTAAGTTCACAGTTTTGGGTAGAATTCTGGTGGACAACAAAGGTGGCCCTTGGCAAATTCACTTGGAAATAAATGAATTAGTTTGGCAGCTACGTACGTGTGCATATACTCATCCAGGCTTAAATGAATTTGTATCTATTGCCTGTGTTCTAAAATTATTATCCACTAAAAGGTAATAGTTTAATGTGTAGCATGTTGTCTTTTTGTATAAATTGATGCATATATCCCCATATATAAAAACATGGCAACAAGTAGTGTTCTTTGTTTTAAACGAATTAGGTTTATTAACCAATAGGTTTATTAACCAAAAGGATGAAGGTTGTTTGTTTTGGGATTATGTAATTATCTCTTTTAGATGGTTTTAAATTTAGTATGATGTTGTTATAATGATATTAATATATAATGTTTTTAAACACATCTCAGTTATTAATAAAGTGTATTTTACATAATAGTTATATATTTATATACACATGATGCTATATTTATATGTGTATATTAGTTTGTTTTTGATGCAAGTACACACACACATACATATATATATATATGTATATGTAAATGAATTGAACTGTTAAATTTATCAGTTTTATTTTTTGTTTGCTAAAATTATTTATATATATTTTTTATTTTTATTTTTATATTTATATTTAGTGTGTGTGCATTAAATAGATTTAAATAGATTAAAATAGATTTAAAACAGTTTTAAAACATTTTAAAATAACATTAAAAACAGGCTCATAGGTTTGTTATGTTTTAATCTGCTATCTTTTTAAAAACTGTTGCATTCAGAATTAGATTTATTTAATTAGATAAGGAGTACTAATTAAATTAAATTGATTGATTACTGATGATATAAAGTGTTAACTAGTTGGCTTGTAATTTTGTCTGAAGAAGGTGAGACACTGGGCTCGCTGAAAGCGTGTTTTGTGCTTACAACATTTTTCTTATTAAATCAGTGTTCCTGGGTCGTGCTCTGCTGCTTTTTTTCGTATTTCCTGAGCCATTGCCTTTTATGGCAAAATGCTGATTTGGGTTTAAAAGATTATTTCCCCCTTTTTTTCTTATTTTATGCAAAACAGATGTATTTTTCCATATCTACCAGAGAGGAGGAGAGAGAGAGAGAGAGAGAGAGACAGAGAGAAAGAAAGTAAGGAGGAGAGAAAGAGCCAAGCATGTTTGTGTATGATCCGTAGGTGGAGAGTGGTATCTGGGTATTATAATGGTTGCCTGTATTGTTCAGTAATCCATACTGTCACATAGTCATTGCTCATGGCAGTAGACATTTAAGGCTGTGGATTGTCGACAACAACCTCTACAGTGTTTGACAACTGTTGGCCTTGTAATGTGGACATTGGGACATATAGGTCCTCAATATAATAATGCAGCAAAACCCGCACCTCAATGGATCCTGTTATTACACAATCGCCCCACCACCCACACAGGATACTGATGACACACAGACTTGCCTGTACTGAGTTTTGAACCCATACTTAGTTATGCATTGCTATTACAGTGTTATGCATTTATCACAAGCACCACAGATTTTATATGTTGGAGAGGTGTCCAAAGGTTTGTTTGAAGGTGATTGACATCAGCAGCAGTGCTGAAGGAGGTGAAAAGGAAGTGTAGTAAGTGTGAATGTCCACAAAATTAGGTGTCAACAGATACCCACACTCATTCACACAAACAGACACATTATAACTGTTGCCAGGACCAGGATTTTGCCAGTACTGAGTTTTGAACCCCTACCTAGTTATGTACTGCTATTGCAGTGTTACGCATTTATCGCAAGCACCACAGAGTTTATATGTTGGAGAGATGTCCAAAGGTATGTTTGAAGGTGAGTGACATCACCAGCAGTGCTGAAGGAGGGGTAAGGGGAGTGTAGTAAGTGTGAATGTCCACAAAATTAGGTGTCAACAAAGATACCCACACTCTCTCACACACACAGACACATTATCACTGTTGCCTGGACCAGGACCAGAATGAGAACCCCTACCTAACTAGTTTGCTACACTATGGCATTACACAGTTATCACGAAAGCGACGTAGCTCAGAGGGTTGAGATTTGGTCAAAGGGTTATTTCAAGGTGATTGACATCAGCAGACATGTTAAAGTAGGGCAATGGGAGGTGTTGTGAGTGGAAATGGCCTCAAAATCATTCATCTCCACACACACACACACACACACACACACACACACACACACACACACACACACACGCATACATGCACACACAAGCACACACACACAGTTAAACAGCTGCCATGTCTGGGATTAGAACTGCTACATAACTAGTTTGCTATAGTACAGTATTGCACACTTATTGCAAGCACCATGTAGCTTATAGGGCTGAGATTTGGCCAAAGGGTTATTTCAAGGTGACTGACATCAGCAGGAGTGCTAACATGGGCAATGTGAAGTGCAGTGTGTGTGAATGGGCTATAAATCATTCAAATGCTACATGAATACTGATTTGTACTATCGTCTTACACAGTTATCACAAGCACCACAGACACTATTGGGCTGAGGGCTACCAAAAGGAATTTCTGCAGTGATTGACATCAGCATATCATGTGATATCAGCCAATTGGATGTGTAGTGGGTGGGACATGCCTCATAATGGAATTCTCTCTGTTACTGTCTGTCTCTCTCTTCCCCACCTCTGTGTGTATGTATGTTTGACATAGTATAGTGTGTTGGCCTTGTATATGAGTGAGTATTCCTATCCAATGTGTGTGCGAAACATAAATGGTGTAGAATTTGCTATGTGTGGACAGACATCTGCGAATGACAGATATGTATAGTCCACTGTGTTGTCAGACATGGGCTTCATTTCTCACTGTGTTGTCAGACATGGGCTTCATTTCTGTGTAGCAGCATGTCCAGTATGACCTTCTGTATTGTGTGTGTGAATCCATTCCAGGTAGGTTGTACTCCAATCAGAGTTTGGTGTCCTACACCTACAGCTAGCAACCTGTTTCTGCAGGATATGTGAAGATAGGTTGACAATATGAAATCAGAATGAGCGACAAATAGGGGGTTACTGTAACTATTGCTGTCTGTGCTGCTTGTGTTACATGGTTGGTGTTAGCAGATATATTCAGACATATGTACTGTTTTACATTGTGATGTATTATGTCATCAACTACAGACAGATATGATTATTGGCTCACAGTTATTTCCTGGAAAATACAAGATGAATGAAGCTGAGTCCAGTGTTGTGGTCCGCAGCCTACACATACTTGCACATTCATGCCTTCTCGAGGCCTAGCTGAAGACACTTGCGGATGGGTCTGTGTTAACGGTCCAGCACCCTGGTACTATAGTGGCTGAGTATCCCCTTCTTGTACATATATCGACTTAACAGAATGGCCATATCCTGCTGTGGCTGTACCTCTCAGCTGTACAAATTTACCCAGGTTACCCAGAGGCAGGGGTCATATATCTGGTCAGTTCCCCTTCACATTGTGGTTTACAAGCAGGTTTGTAGCCATGCATTACTGGGTTTGCAGGCAGGGGTAGTATGGGCACACATCAGAGTTTCAGACTTCACACACTCCATGATGTCCATGCTTCTACACACCCCCACTCTGTTATTCTATCCTCTTCCTAACATTATGCAAGCAATATCTGAGAAGTATCCCTATAGTTGGCCCTTCATCAGTGTGGTATTTATGGATTGGTCCATAGTTCATGCAGTAGGACATGGGGGGCATGCTACTGGGATTTGTCAACATGACCTTGCATTTGTGTTTTGTTGACTGTGTTAGTTTGTTAGTTGGGACCCCATGAGACGCCATACATTGGCACTATGGGTGAGGCACAGACCTTTGACAGAGGACTGTAGGCCATTTGGTAGTGATGCAGGTCATCTGTAGCAGGCCAGTGCATTATGTCACTCCTACATTCCCAGGCTGAGAGCCAGTGGATTCCCCTGACATGACAGGGTAAGTGTGCAAGGTGTTAATGGCAATAGGTCCTGTCCATATTGAGCCATTGGTCTGGATGCAGGCAGGGTGCTGCTTACAGCTAGGGACACACCTGCATAGGACACCTCTTCAACATGCTGCATTCTGTGGGTATTCCCATACAGAAGTGGAGTCATACTGTACTCATTCCCAACAGCAAGAATATGACCTGTGATAAACCAGTGGCTGATGGTGGGGTGAGCTGACTGCATTTGTGATGTGAAAGCTACTTGTAGCTGACTCACAGATATACCTGGGACATTCCCCTTATGCTGCCTTGTGCGGGGACATAGGCAGTCTCTCATGACTTCATAACTGTGCCTTTTGTGGTCTTCCAGTGATTGGCCAGCCTACATCAGTATCCCATACTACATGGACAACTAATGTGCTGCTAACCTGTATGTGCAATTTCAAAATTATGTGCAGTTGACAGTTACATTTTATGCACTCTGTCTAGGGTACATCCACCTGTATACTGTGTGTATGTATGGGCCCATATTCATGGCATGTCCATCTTTCAGATGGTGACAGATATTGACTTCTGGACAGTGAGTATGGATGACTGCTGACATGGATATTGCTGAGAAGCATTGTGGTTGGCACTACAGTTGTCGGAACATGGCCCTGTTAACCACAGTACTGCCATACGCCACTGAGACACAACCCTCCATGTCTACATGCTGACCACTTCCAGACAATATTGAACACAAAACAACCTAACACACAGACCCTTGCATATTGTACACACGCTACAATCTATCCTGTAGAATGGGCCAGCTCGGGTTATCTGTGCTCCACTGATATTACTCCTCACACTTACATGTTACTGCATTTCTACATAATTGTGGAGGGGGTCACACCTGATGACTTTAAACATTTGCAATGACTGTACTGGTATTTCAGGTACTCTGTTGGCTTCCATTTCATATTGTATTCTGACCTATCATGCAGACTAGAGGCATATCACTGGGGTACAGATCTTAGGTTTTATTGACCTACATTTCAGTTTCAGACTTCTTACCCTTCAGAACTAACGCACAACTGCCAGATCTGTTCTAGTCTGTCTCTGTAGGTCTGGAGGGGGCTGTTCACCATTGCCATCAATTGGAGACATTAGCCCAGCCTTTCTTTATGGTCATCTACACCTGTCCTGCTGGCTGAGGCTGGTGATGGGTATGTGAGCCTCACTGACCTGCATGTGTATATATGGACACACATTTGGGCCACCACATGTACTACAGTCTGATTTGTCACCTTGTCTAGTACTGCCTAGTATGTTGACACCAGTATTTGTTATGGATTTCATACTGCCCATATAAGTGTCCACTATCTGCTGCCATCCCATTCAGCCACCCAATTCCCTTGAATGCTCACATCCATACCATAGATACAGCTATCAGAACATACTACTCCATTCAGTAATTGATAGGAAGAGTGACTTACCTTGTGGCTGGGCCAGTATTGAGGATGGTGCTAGAGAGCTGACTATGTCAGATGCACACAGTACACTCCCTAAACATGGCAAAGCACAGGTAGTGTTATGTTTGGCATCCCTTTTACTACATGTGCGAGTCAGGCAAAGGTGTCATTCCCTGGGTCATTACCATGTCAGTGTATGTGCTATGCATTGCCTCTTTGCCAAGGCCTGGGCATACTGGGCACACCTCCTTCTGCCTACATGGGAAGGCTCAGGTTGTTCCTCCTCCGAGTCACTCTGTCTGTGATGGTCTTGGCAATGGTGGGGGGGGGGCCTGTGTGGCCTTGCTCCGTGCTGTTCCTGCTGCAGCTGTTTCTACAGAATCATATTGTGTAGCATGGCACATACTATGAACATTTGTGTACATGTAGCTGGAGAGTACTGCAAGGCTCCACCGCATATGTCCAGGCAGTGGAACCCTGACTTGAGTATCCCAAACACATGCTTTATTATGATTCTGGTTTGTGTGTGTGCCTCATTATGTAGTTCATGTTCAGGTGTGTGTGCATTTCTGAGGGGTGTCATCAGCCATGGCTCAAGTGCGTAGCCAGCATCCCCCACTAGGTGGCCATATGTGATGTCCCCACTGACAAATGACTGGTACAGCTGTGTCATATGCCAGATGTGGGAGTTGTGATAACTTCCAGAGCTGCCAGCACACACATTCAAGATAATTCCCTGGGCATCACACACAACCTGGCAGTTGATAGAGGGGAAGCCCTTGCGGTTTATGTAGACCATAGCCCGCTCACCAGGTGGTTCTTTGATGTGTATGTGCATGCCATCCATAGCACCCACTACCTCAGGGTATTCTGTTATTTGGTGTTAGAGATGCATTTTGCTGGTCAACACCTCATGGGTGTTGAGGAAATATATGTGCTCACTGGCATGTGCTGACATGCCATCCAGGAACTTGTGAAGAATCCTGGATGCTGATGCCTGCGAGATCCCCATGATATCCCCAGTTGCCCTTTGGAAGGTACCTATGGCTAGTATTCTTAAGCCTACACATACCTTGGTATCCACTGGGATCAGTTCCCCTCTGTTGGTTTTGTGCACAGCTCATCAGTTTGCTATAGAATGTATCTGTCTACCCTATAGCGCTCCACTATCTCCAGCTCATGTAGCCCCTGGTAGGTTACCCTGGGTCTGTACACTCTTCTCCTCCTCCTCACTGTGGGATGGTCATCAGCATTCACATCCTCACCACCCTCAGCCTTTTGCACATATTGATGTATGAGAGCGACAGCAGCCCCTAACATTTTGTTAGATTTCTCAGGTAAAATGGCCACATCTGTGTAAACTGGTGATGTAGAGATTGTGGGAAAAACCAGACTGAAAGCTGTTTGCATAGTTTATAGTAGTGTGCTAGGCAGCTGCCTGTGTAATTGGCTGATTCTAATACATGTCACCTGCCAGCTATGCTAGTTCTCCTTGATTGCCTTCCTGGTGCTGTTTTCCCTTCCCATTGTTTTTTGTTTACGCCTGAGGCATGCTATGCACACCCAGTGCTCAGATGTGAACAGAGTTGCTATTTCCTGTTTTTTTGTTTGTTTGTTTGAAACCTGGTGCACAGTGCACACATCCATTTAGGCAATGTAAACACTGCTGGGCAGCCTCAGACACACCCCCTTCCTTAGCTGTGCTTAGCTAAGGGCAAACACGGGCCACAGATCTCTAATAAGCTTACAGCATGCATGACACACACCCTTATGAGGTCATCCACCTCTTAGACTTATACAATGGTGTTGCTGCACCTACACTGTTGGGTGCAAGCTAACACTGAGTGGAAATCTGTGATTCAGTATTAATCCCCTAATTTACATAAACCAGAATGCTAATTCATAGTTACCACACTCACACTGAGCCTTCCCCCTTAGCAACCGCTATTCCCTGGTATTGTCTTATGTATGCCATTGCCTAGTATGGCAACATGCTGATTTGGGTTTAAAAGCTTATTTCCCCCTTTTTTCTTATTTTCGGTGTGATCCCATTTGAGCACCACTGCCCTACACTTAAACGTCCAAGATTGGCCAAAAAAAACTTGTTTTTTATAAATTTGCAACTATTTTTCATGCCAGTGGCCATATATCTGGCTATTGCTATGCCTACTACATTGACTACATGCTTTCTTTCGAGCTGTCATGCCTCCATTTTGTAATTTGCAGAAATGTATTCAGTTAGTAACCAAATACATTTCTGCAAGTTACGCTATTCCTGCACAGATGCCTGCCTACTTCCTGGATCGCTAATTCAACTCATTTGCATGGTTTTCACCAGCAAATGAGGTAATTAGCCTATAGTAGTGGTGCCCATGTGGGAATAGTATAGGTGTACTCGTGCACTTCTCGGGGGCTCATTCCTGGATTGCTCATTGGCCATATTGCATGCTGCAGCTCTTGCACTATTCAGGCACTCTGGGCAGAGCTTGCTGAATCCGGGGGTCCATATTATTGTATCCAAAAGAATTCACACAAAATTTTCCAGTTAGCTGTCTAATTTAGATTCAGCTACATTGCTACTGATTTAAAACTTGAAGCCACTGGGTTCATTTCTAAATCAGGAAAAACAATACTCCTCTGAATCTCAGTCTGTAATGTGGTACATAAAAGCTATTCTTGATCTGTTGGTAAACCACAGAAAATTAAACTCTAATTTGTTCTTTTGTTGGCGTTAACAGAAATGGTTTTATGTAAGATAATAATCTTTACTAATATAAATCTTTCTTCTTTAGAGAACTAATAGCTAACCAATGTATTAAGAGAATATTTAATACATTTTAATATTAATCTGTAATTAACTATGTCAGTGTCCTTAATCTCTGCAGAGAGAGCAATACCTAAATATTTTATCTCATTAGTATCCCTTTTGAACTTTGTCAGTTCCTTGGATGTCTGATAAATCATTAATAATAATTGCATTAGTTTTACTATGATTAAATTTTACTGTGATTACGTTTTAGTTCTGAAAGTAACATAAACTGCTTTAATCTGCACTACTATCTTTATAAGTAGAATTGCTTGTAAAAGCTATCCGTGTTGTATTTTGAACTCTGTCTGTGGACATAGTCTTGAAGTTTCATTCACAGTTGTGGCAGAATTGTGAACTCCTGACAGATTTCCACCTAATTTAGTCACTCATTACTGATTTTTTCCATAACATAACAGTTGCTGGTAAAATTCTGTATAGTCTGGTGTCTTAGACTGTAGTAGGATTGTAGTAGTGGCAGTATTGTAAATTCTTCTGCAGTATTTGTGCTTCAGTTCTTTTATAACTGTTTACATTCCAGCTTTTGCTGCTAGAGTCTTATATTCTGCTTATCAGTAACTTGCTTAAAGTTGCATTTCAGTGACTTTTGGTTTACTTTACTACTTTCCCCCACACTCTTTGTGTCTGCCCTCTCCTCCACTGATACATTAAGCTAAGGTTTTTGACATTCTAGCCTATGCAGGGTCATAGGAATAACATAACAGAGACTCAATACAGTTTCTGAAGTTATAGAGCTCCAATACTGGCTTTATTAGACTGGGTCCCAATCTAGCAAGTCTGCTTCTTACAGTTTCAACTTTTCTCAAACCTCCCATCCTTTTCTGTTGTGGTTTTAAAAGCATGTGTCTCTGGCTTCCTTCCTTTATGGCAATCTGACATCCAAAGTTCCTCCCTCCCTCCCCTCTTTCATTGCTATTTTTAGTTGTGTAAGCTATTCTCTCACCCATCAGTTTCCATAGATCCAGAATATTGAATGCCCACCTAGCAAGCCAGTACTGCTCTTGAGTAAACATCCCTTGCTACAAATTGTTTCTTGTTCATTTTCCCAGAGCTTTCATCTGCTTAGCATCTTCACCAAGCTCTTGGAGATTCCTGTATTAATCCTACTCCATCCGTGGCAGGTAAGATATTTATTTTATTGTTTTGCACTTCAATGATCTGTATTGGAATGTTACTTTATTTTTGGTTTATTGTTTGATTTTCACTTTAATTAATTTTAAAGGTCCCTTATATTGTACTGTTTGCTGATTTTTGAGATCTGTAATTTTGACAAACCTTACAGGCAATGTTACTGTGTAATTTGCTAGTTTGTATTTCATGTTAGTACTTAATTATTACATTCCTGAACTTCTGCCCCAGCAAAATTACCCTTTTACTTGGTTGCCTGAAGAGAAAATAGTTTGCTGGGGACAAGCAATGCCTTACGTGCTTAGACGTAGATACTATTGTTACTAGGTTTCACTCCTCCAACAGCTTACTGAATACTAAAGTAGGACCAGAAAGAAAGGATGCAAACTTTCCTGCTATATCTGAAGCCAGCTTAGGGATGTGGATGCTCTGAGGTGATGCAGCAGTTGTATTATGATAACCAATAAGCAACTTATTCTCAAAACATCATCTACGATATGTGAAAGATATATTTATACAATGTCACTAGAGACAAAGTTCTTACATACAAGCATACATAACACCAAACAAGTTGTCAGAATTGCACCTACCATACACACCACACAAAGTATGATTCAAACCCACAGACCCACATATGCTGAGGCTCTTAAAAGTAATCTCCCTAAACCCCAAAGACCTCTTAGACATTTGACCAACAACAGATATCCACAGCAGCCCAAAAACACTCAACCAAATCAACATCTATTACAACACATACAGCCACACTTTATAGACCCTCAGTTTCAAAGCCCATATGGCAAGCCACCACACAACTCAATATTTAGTCATAGGATACACCATTGTGAGACACAATAATGTCCCACTCACTAGGCTGAAGGGGCCAGGATCCACCAATCCATGAAGGTGTACCTTCCTGGATCATATGAAGAGAGATATTATGCAGCTCTTGGGATATGTGTTCCACGCTGGTATGAGCCTAGCATTTACCAGCTTTCTACTTTCACCAAGGATGCTCCTACATCATGGACAGAGAATGACTGACTTTAATGACTGGCTCAACTTCTGGTGTCATTCAAAAGGGGTGCAATATTTGTTAGCATGGTAGCATATGGTCAACAGACCTCATTGCCTTGCCAAGGTGGGTCTGCATCTGGCCCTTTTGGGTTTTTGAATAGTTGCTAAAACATTGTCCTCCCCCATAGAGCCTACTGTAGGCAATTCCAAGTTGACAAACCATCTGACATAGCAAAACTAACACAATGGATTCTAAAGGTATTAGTGCTCAATGTCAGGAGTCTAAACAAGAAACTCACTCCATCCAAGTTCTCCTCACCCTGGAGAAGGCAGACATTTATGCAGTTACTGAGACATAACCCCGGATTTACTAATCTTCCGTGCAGGACTAACTTAGACCTGCATGACAGTGGCCGTTTAGGAGCAGGACGTCAGTGCGCCATGCCTATTAATGAAGGCATGCTGCCTGAGCTCCTAATCTTACACGGAGCATGTAAGAGTGCAGGGGGCATGTCTGAGAACATGGCTTTCAGAATATACACACCCCGCAATGAAGAACAGCAGAAAGGCCAAAGGAATGAGCAAGACCGCTCATAGGTGTCTGGATATCCCCAGCAACATTCTCCCACATGTACAACAGCAATAGTAAATACAAATCAAATAAACAAACCTGTTTTTTTTTATTATGAATCCAATTAAAGCTAACCGTAGGTGCGTGGGTGTGCCCATCGCTTAGCTACGGTTAATGCAGCTTAAACAGCTGAAGAGGATAACAAGGAAGATATATGCAAATGAAGCAGTATAGCAATAGTGTAGTGAGCAGGCATTCCAGGTTCGAGTCCCACTGCAGCACATTCCATTTTCCATGGCAAATCACGTTATGACTAATATTTTAGTTGCATAACCTACTAAATAACATATATTTGTGAACTGGAGTACTGCATTAAATGCACATGTGAGGTGTCAATGTCATAATGTTGCAAAGTCCACAGATAAGCACATGTGCCCCATACAGTATATGTAGACAGGAATTATGGATACAAATGGAAGGTAAAATGTGTAATGAATGACAACTCCATACAGCTTCTAAATCCCTCACTTTCCCAAGAACCACTATATATTACTGTCTAAATTCGTGCAATTGTAAGTGGGAGCAAGTGTAAGCACCAATAAGCAGTAATAAGCATATTTAAGCATTAGTAAGTGAGTTTAAGCCCGTTTGCGTGGGGGTAAGCAATGTGCACACAGGTTAAGCAATATTGAAGCTAACTCTCTGTAAGCATAATTAACCGGAGGTTAGCATTGCTTACCCTCACGCAAACCCATGCAAACCTGCTTACAACTGCTCAAAAGTGCCTTAATCACTCTGTATCCAATGGCCCTTGTTCTTCCCAGCAACAAAATAAACAGCCTTGCAGGTCTTGAACCCAGGACCCTATACACTATATTCACAGTAGTTAACCACCAAGACATCACAGCAGTACAGAAAAATGAGGTATCACCAAACAAGTCCTTACTATAGTAAAATCAAACTGAACCTGGAAAGGAATCAGCATACAGTTATATGTTCTATAACCCACTACATAACATAAATATGTGAACTGGAGTACAGCAGTAAGCCCAGATGTGAGGTGTAATTGTAATATAGTGTCAAAGTCTCCAATAAAACAAAAGGACCCCATACAGTGTATGTACACATTACTCATGGATACCAGGCATATATATAAGATGTAATGAGTAAGAAATCAATGCCAAAATGAAAATATAATGCAAAGTCTAATGTAAGCAATGCTAAGCATTGCATAGGCCAGCTTAGGAGGTGTAAGCAATGTGTAGGCCAGCTAACTCAATGTGCCTAGTGGTATACCCCTTTAAACAATACCAACCTTAGGTAAGCAGGTTTGCCCATAGCCTAGCCTTTTCAAAACCAGCCAATCATGGAAAAGTGCGGGAAATTGGCCCTACTTGAACCCAACCAGTGGGAATACATCTCGTAACTGGTTTTATCTTCCCCTTGCAGGCACAATGGCAGAAAGGGGAGATGGTGTGCACTTCCAGGTGGATTGCTGGTGCGTCCAGGAGTCCAGAGTCATGGCAGGACTCCTTGTCAAAGACCATAAGCAGAGACTGCTGCAGGGCCAGTACCAGGGTTCCCAATATAAGGAGGAAGCCTGGGACTGTCTCACCCGTGACCTCACCAGTGCCACTGGCATACCTCGAACTGGTGAGCAGGTCAGGCATCACTATGCTGACCTGAAGCAGCATAAGGAGGACCTCTTGGAGCAGTGGATCCAAGAGGTTAGAAAGGCACAGGCTGCCCCAGCTGTATGTAAGTATCACTCCACTATGTGTGTAATAACTGCCAGCTCATGTATATCATGGATAGGTATAACTAAATACTCCTCTTATGTCCTCCACAGCTGCAAGTGAGCAGAACATGAATCAGGAGGCCCACAGAAGTCACCAGGAGAGGTTGTGACATGAGGCAGGTCAGTAATACTCTTGCATATACTGTCATAGGAAATAAGTCTAAAAGTATTAGTAATTGCCTGTATAAAACCTGTATTGTTTAAGACAAGTACTGCATACACAGGAGAATATGGCAGGAAGAGTCTCATATAGTTAGTATGTAAATAAAAGTGTAATAGCCTGACAATAAAGGTCTAACTGCTGGACTGCATGTGTATACTCTGGTATCATATTGTAATGTAGATTTGCAATCACGTAATAGTACTGTTGTATTAAGCACTATTACCCACACTGTGCACCATAAATAGAATGTGTAGGAAACCCTGTATATAACTGGTGCAATCCCCAGAGGCCATTTAGTACAACTGAGAGACCCATAGACAGACAACAGTGAAAAGGCAGACAACAAAATCTGAATAGCACATGCAACTGAGAAGTGAACTAACTTGTTTTTAGCAGACACAGCCATGGTTCAAATCCTGGCAGTGGTAGTAGTCTGCATACAGAATCATACCCCACAACTGTACAGATATGTCCAGAATGTCCAGTAAAGTGGACCATATCTGCTGCCTGTCAACCTGTCCGCCTGGAAAATCAGTGGGATGATCCAAGATGTATAGGCAGCAAACAGGAAATACAACTGATTGACACGCATCTATGGGATCAAAGCTGGCACACTAGCAACTCCCCAAAACCTTATGAGAGTAAGAAGCCACATATGTCCCATTCACACCCCAACATTGTCAAGCTGTGTCCAGAGTATGTACAGTAACAGAGTGAGATGTATGCACATAATAGTAATGTGGGATCTGGTACTGTGTGTGGCAAAATTCAGGTACTGCTAACAAACATTTCTCCCACAGGTCTGTCAGATACCAACACTGTGCCCGGAAATACAAGAATGATACCCTGTACTAGTACTGTTTACTTTGGTATTGTATGGCACTGTGACTGATGCAGTTTCTCTGAATAATAAGGTATAACTCATCACTGTTGCTCACACTGTCCTATAAAATATAACTGTCTAGGAAATCCTATACAAGAGTGTTGTAATACAAGGTCAGAATGCCAAAACCACAGGAGAATTATAAGACAGAAAGCAGATAGGAGATATACAGCAATATCAATATAGCACACACAACTCTGATGCACAGTATATAAGTTGTAGCAGACACAGCCATGGTCTGAATCCTGGGAGTGGAAGTAGGCTGCATACAGAATCATACCGCACAACTTTACAGAAAAGACCAGAATGTCCAGTATATGGCCCCATATTTTCTGCCTGTCACCCTGTCCCTCTGGGAAGTCTGTGGGATGATCCCAGATGTTTAGGCAGCAAACAGTGAATACAACTGATTGTCACACATCTATGAGAACAAACCTGTCACTCTAGCAACTCCCAAAA
>NC_056732.1:1144728573-1144791073 GCF_019279795.1 Protopterus annectens | reverse complement strand
ACATGTACATGGACTGCCATATTACACACCAGGAATATTTGTCATGTGTGTAATCACAGGACAGCCGATAGTATAATATGGTCTATAGCATGGAACAGGCATTGAGAGGGAAAGTAGACACCAGGTACACCCTTAATATCGCATTCAGCAGGGAGGTCACCTACAACCCATGTATGCAGCACTACAGATGCATTGGGAAAGTACTATTCAACACCAGGGTGTGTATGCAAATATTACAGTTGTCACATGATAGGCTGAATGAGCAGCATATCTGGCATGTACTGAGCATTACATACACATGACACACCAGTGTGTGAAATTATGGATAGAGCATAGTAGCCCACACATATAGGGGCCATGCTCATGATGTCTGGACATACAGAGGGTGCATACTGAATGACAACAGTGAAACCATGTAAAACCACTACACACAGGTCAGGCAGGTAATGTAGTAACAGGTCTTGTGTTGTGACCATTTGTGTAGGCATTTTGAGGACTGATATGTTAATGAGTGGTATCAATGTGTGTATGTTAACAAGTGTGATGCAGGATGGGGTACCACATGGACATATATGTGGGACTGTCTGTAAAGCCATGGACAGGTAGGTATTGCGGAGGTGTGTGTGTGTGTGTGTGTGTGTGTGTGTGTGTGTGTGTGTGTGTGTGTGTGTGTGTGTGTGTGTGTGTGTGTGTGTACTGTTAGGCAATACTGTACAGGTTTTAAAGTGTGTTTATTGTTTTACCCCACAGGTGGTGAGTTGGGTCAGGGTCCCTCTTGCATGCAATCTGATGTTAGTGTCCATACAGACACCGAAGATGATGATAGTACTGTTGAGGCACAGGTAGGGTTGTCAGGGGCCGACACTGCGCCAACATTTGCCATCCCCCTTTTAGCCACCCCAACCCCGCACACAGTTTAAGTATCTATACATACCCCATCACCTGTGGCCATAGTGGAGGGATAGCTGGCATTTGGTGGCTGTGCACAAAAAAGTATGGTAAACATGCCTACTGTGTCTGGTCACAGCAGGCATAGCCAGATGTCTGGCAGGGCACCACATAGGCAGATATCCCATGGTGCTCGTGGTAGCATCACTGGGCATCATGCTCCTGGCAGAGGTGACATAGCTGGTACCAGCAGGCGCATGTTTCAGGCTATCATAGTTGTGCAGGCATGTATGGAACATTACACCAGACAGGGCCTGAGGCTGCAGAGGGCTGCTTGCACATCTGCAAGTGACAGCACCTGTGAACTGGCTGGTGCTATCCATGCATTAACTGAGTTCATGGATAGATGGTCTGGTGCGATGATGGCCCTCATCGACTGTGGTCTGTCCATGCTTGAACGTGTGGTGGGAGTGTGGTGATGGCCGTGTGGACATAGGCCAGCAACGCTAACAGCTGGCAGTCAATGTGGATATGCTAGGACACCAAGGGGCTCCTGTAATGGCAGTACCAGCCCGGCAGTGTGGGGGGGGGTGCTGTCCACACCACACCACAGCAGAACATGTGCACATGGTCTTGGCCAGTCCCAGGAGGGGCCTGGTACCAGCGGACATTTGTCATCAGCAGGTGAGAATTGCACATTGAGGCCTGTACCTGGACGTGCCCATGGAACCCCTGGAAGGCACAGTCCATGTGTCCATGGCTGGAGGCAGTGAACTGCACACCCTGCCAGGTATGGTCTGCAGCTGTCCATAAACACCTGTGTAGGGCAGCCACTTGGAAGAACTATGTGCATGCATACCCATGCACTATAGAAACACACCTAGGACAACCCCATACCTACACACACCACAGCACCGTGCCCAGATCACCGCAGTACACCCCTCACCCACACACATGGTGTCACATGTATGGCCCACCCTCGGCCTCTGGCAAACCAACATTACACCCTGTGCATATGATGATACCTGTGCCACATCCCTTTCATCCATACCATCAATGCAGGGACAGGCTAATATGGTTCTGATGCACATGATGACTGTACTACAGTGTACCACAGTACTGCAGTGTAACATGTTGTAAGGAGTAAAGTGTAATGCATATAGGGCAGGCAGTGTAGCCTTCCAGCAGTGATGCATTATATCTGCTAGTAACACTGGTTGGTTATGGTCTCTATAATGTTATCCATTTGTGTTGTAGGTGTACATGTGTCAGCACGGGGATGGTCTGCAGTCATATTCCACAATGGGGTATGGCACTGTGGTGACACCATGGCTGTGACATGTCTGGAGTACAGTTGAACACGTCACAGGTTATTAGAATGGTTATTGCTTGTGCCACATGGACAGGTGCCCCACTGAGGCTTGTATACCCTGCAACCTGATGTAGACTCATCCACATGCATGCACACTGTTACTTAGCAACACTGGGACTAGACCTCTTCCTAGCTATATAGTGATACTGAAGTGTGTGGCTTACATTGCACACACCACACAGCGTTTAGGGTGAGATGTGTCCCAGGTTGCATGTTACATGCAGAACATCCACAGGCATGTACAGTATGCTAATGGGGGATGTAATGGGTGTATATTGACAATGCATAGTGCAACATACCTTCATATACATATTAACAGACACATAATAGGCAGACACACATCCAAGATACCAGGGCCTATCGCTGCTAACTAACTTGAACATGTGTCCAGTGTGTTACAGGTAGGCTGCACACAGCACATGCACAACTGGCTTGGATTGTGGTATCAGTTACCTGTATGGTTGGTGGTGACAGTGGTAACCATAACGAGTTACATGGGACATATACCAGGTGTACCTTGGTGTAATGACAGTGTACACAGCACCCACATCCCCCAGTGGATATTGTACTCCCTGAAACCAATGTTGACAGTCTGCCATACCACCATCACACATTGGCCGCAACTGCGATACAACCCATACTATACCCCAACAGTGATGCTACAGGGATATGCATCTAATGCACATGCCACATGCGTAGTAGGGTGTTGCATTGTCATGCCTCACGTATGGGCAGCAACAACACTATCTGTACTACTGTGTGGCAATGGATATTGTAATAGGAGTATGTGGCCTCTGAATGCTGTACCCTACAGATATACGGACATGCACAACTACACACACATGCCAGAACACAATGGATATCCCATGCCTATCAACCCATTTGCACTGTTGTGCTGGTACTGCAAGGCTCATGTAGTCAGTATGGGGGGGAGTTTAACAGGCTACATGTAATGTCCCATACAGCAGCAGCCACAACTGACTATGGCAATGGGTGTTGCATTGGTTGTGAAGGCCCTCATGGAATTCTCAAGTACAGGTGTGCTAATACACAGACACTGCTATACTCAGTCATGCACACATACACATGTGTCAGTATAGGGGTGCATCACTGCAGGTGGTCATAGCTGTGTACATAGCTATTGCCCAAGGGGAGATGGGTTGTGTAGGGGTAGTGTGTATAGTGGTATCCTGCGATGTCCCAGGTTGCAGCAGGCAATCTATTGACAGATACTACTATGGTGACCATCAGGGTGAGAATGACATGCATCAGCCAATCCTCTAGGTGCCTCCTACATATGGCCACTGAGGTGATGAAGTTGACATGTATGCAACATGCAATAAACAAAACAGACTGGATTTCGAAGACAGAAAAACTCCACTCTTTATTGGTTAGTACATACAAGCTTAACGCTCCACAAGACATGCGTTTTCATCCAGGCACCACCCAGACTTCATCAGAAATTACACGGAATGTGGAAACCCTGTTTAAATAGTAATAGGCTAACACTTAATAACCGATTAGTGGATAAAGCTATACATACAACACAAATCACATATTAAAAAGATAAAAGCATTTCTTAAAAATATGAAGACATTTCTAAAACATATAAAACATCAATCCTCAGAAAAAATGTATGAGTGTCAATAACATCCTCAGAAAAAATGTATGAGTATAAATAATTATGTCTTGTGGAGCGTTAAGCTTGTATGTACTAGCCAATAAAGAGTGGAGTTTTTCTGTCTTCGAAATCCAGTCTGTTTTGTTTATTAGTTACCTTTTTGACTGGGTCCTCGTTTTTTGGTTATATGTATGCAACATGCATTACAGTACATGGTTAGTGTCTGTGATGGAGTCCTGTACCCAAGCATGTTCTGCTGACTGTGATAGTGTAGTGGAGGTACCCATGGCATGTGGTGCGACAGGGAGACATCTTCTATTTGTGCCAGTTATTACACAGCTGGGAAGACATGTCAGTGTCAATAAAGCTTAGGCTGCCTCTACATATCCCAGCTGGATACCTGCCATCTGCACATGTACAGGGACTGACAGACATCAGCTTGGCAAGTAGCTATGCATTAGGATGCATGTGTTGACAGATGTTGGACAACAATATGTATGCCATAACTACATGTCAGAAGCCCTCACTAACATGTGCTGTACAGACGGTAGTCTACAGTTACATTCCACATAACAGATCATTGCCCAGTAAGGGGTATATACTGTGACACAGTTCACACTCCAGGATACAACAGGGAGGCCTCAGTGTATAGCTATGTCTGCAGGTGTGCCTGTTGTCAGTGCTACATTTAGCATACTGCTCTTGCATGGGTAAGCACTGTCAACAGTAGTATTGCCATGATACACTACATGCCAGTGTGACAGCACGTACCCTGGGCTACTACCCCTGTATGTAACACATTCACATGGATACCAGTGCTGTACAGGCCTCATATATGTCTGTGTCCCACACATGACACTCACACTCCTTGCTACTGTAATGACAGCACATAGGCGCATGTATTGTACATGGCATTATATACACTTATTACAGATGTCATTACCCTGCTATGTTATCAGTCTGGGTGGTGTGACCTGGTTACCAGGGCTAAGCCATGCTTAGCAAGTATCAACATTGCTGCAATATAACAGCTGAGCTGATTAGCGCACTGGTAAGCAAAGTCTACACTGTGTAAGCGTCGTATGTTTACCCATAGTGTAGCACCACCTAGCTTCTCGCAAACCCACTTAAAGCTGCTCAAAACTGCCTTAACCACTTTGTAACCGACAGCCCTTGTTCTGCCCAGCAACAAAATGAACAGGCCTTGAACCCAGGACCCTGTACACTAAAGTCACAACACTTAACCACTACGCTATGACCAGTGTGAAGACATCTGTTATTTTATGAATATAGCTGTTAATACACATATTGAGTAGTATTGAACAATTGCCTTTACACTAAATTGTGTAGTCCTTGTTATTAATATGACTGTTGCATCACATATGTTGTTTTATCATAATGTATCCATAGCAGATACATACGGTGAGATATATCTGGGAGGGTATACACAACAGTGAGGTTTACACATGACAGGAATATGGTTATATACATATAATAGGTCTATATATGTCTACATGTACATACATATGTATACTCATACATATGTCTGTATACACATCTGTATAGTGGAACATATATATGGCCATGTGTACATCTCTTCGTATGTACATATATATATATATATATATATATATATATATATATATATATATATATATATATATATATATATATATATATATATATATATATAAGAAAAGAACTTCGTGACAACAAAGCATTCAATAAAATAGTATATAACACCAACAACTCTTGTAGAACTTTAGCGCTTTCGTCTTATTTATTATCAAGACTTCTTCAGAAAGACATGTTTCATAAGAGGAACTTATGAAACATGTCTTTCTGAAGAAGTCTTGATAATAAATAAGACGAAAGCGCTAAAGTTCTACAAGAGTTGTTGGTGTTATTTACTATTTTATTGAATGCTTTTATTGTCACGAAGTTCTTTTCTTAGTTAAAATTTCTTCTCTTCATTCAATTTTTTTGAGTGCGGTTAATTTTAGTTATATATATATATATATATATATATATATATATATATATATATATATGTATATATGGGTCAATGTTATTTAATTGACCATCTGGAATGTCGAATACTGGAAGTTTGAATGTGGAAGTTTGAAAAATAGAAATGTCGAAGCCATGGAAATTCAAATTCTTTCCCAGGGAAAGAACTTGTTTGGCTGTTTCCGTGGCTTCGACATTTTCTCTACTGTGGTGCGAAAGTTATGCATCGGGTTAAGGTAAGTGAGCGAGTGTGGCGGACATTGGGATTAGGGTGCGGGTAAGCTAAGTGTGCAAAAGTGATGGACTTTAGGGTTAGGGCACAGGTAAGGTAAGTGTGCGATAGTGACGGACATTAGGGTTAGGGTACGGGTAAGGTAAGTGCGCGATAGTGACGGACTTTAGGGTTAGGGTGCGGGTAATGTAAATGTGCTATAGTGACGGACCTTAGGGTTAGAGCACGGGTAAGGTAAGTATGCGATAGTGATGGACCTTAAGGTTAGGGTTTGGGTTAAGGTTAGTGCATAGACACTTGTGTATGTAAGGTGTAGTGTAGGTTTATTAGGGTTTTGGTCTGCTTGTGTTGTGTGTGTGTTTTTCGGAACAGTGAATTTTTTCCCTGGGAAAAAATTTGCTGTTCTGAGGTTTCGATGTTGTCATATTTAGAACTTCCAAGTTCAAACATATGATGTTCAAAATTTTGGAAGTTCGATTATATGACATAGACCCATATGTATATGTATATATAAGTGTATATATATATATATATATATATATATATATATATATATATATATATATATATATACATATATGTATATATAGTTATATGTATATATAACTATATTTGTGAGCACATCCTATGTGTACAGATATGCCTATTTATGTGGGTATATATGTAGATATCTATAACTATATGTGCATACATATCTAGTCTGATATACCTATTACTGTTGAAATATATATATGTTGATATCCATATGTATATGTGCATATGTATCTCTATCTGTATATGTTTAGACATATATTGCTCTGTATATGTATATATCTGAATGTTTATCTGTGTATATACATATATATATATATATATATATATATATATATATATATGTATGTACATATACAAATCCATCCATGTATGTCGATATGTATATGTGTATATATCTATATAGATATATGGATAATTATATTTACATATATGTTCACCATATGTCCTGAACATGGAGTGGAGCCCTACCTCAGCCCCAATAGTCTCAACCTCTTAGTGCAAGGGGATGTCAGGTATGTATTGCAGGTATTTTTGTAGACTATTGCTACTGTAATAGGGATTGTCCTCACAGATATGGTGTGTGTGGGAGGTCACATATGCTTTTTACATGTGCGCCATTCGCTACAGACAGACATCCTAAGGACATCATAGTACAGTACCACTGCTAGCACAGTAGTGCTCCTGTGGACTACAGCAGAGATATGGCCAATATATTTGGACAGTCTGACACACTCTGGTCAGTCCAGAGGTATACACAGAACCCCTTAGTGCAGGACATGTAGAACAAGCCTGACAATGTGGATGTTAACAGCCATGCAGATGGGTATAGCACGTAAATACTGGTATACATTTGCCCCCATAGGTTATGCATTCATACACCACTGTCTGTCCTGACATATAATAACCACTGGTACAGAGGTGCAATGGCGACATACTACCCACTGGTTAGTGACATACATCTGTACAGCAACCCACTGCTTTGTCTGACATACATGACTGTTATGGTTGCCCAACAGCAGTGCATCTGGCAAGAATCTGGACATGACATCTCACTGGGTAAGTGCACTAAGCTTCTAGGCATATAACAAAGCACTATGCAGGCTACGGGCAGACTGCCTCAACACTGGCCTACATTTCCTATGGGGGAATACACATGTACCTGCATAGATAGCAGGCTCTACAGGCATGTCACAGCACAGAGTAACAGACACCTGTGTGAAACTGCATAACCACAACCAATGTGAACACAACCACAGCCACATATAGTAAGCTAGTGTAACATTACAGTATATGGACTATCTGATCAACACCATCTACATATGTGCCACTCACACACCAACCCTACATATACTGGTCTGCTACACAGTGTGGTCCGATGCCTGTCTGTGGTATGGGATATGTGTGTGTTTAGCCCTACAAACATGTAAGCTGATAGGGTAACATACAGTGGAGCAGCATGTAACATCAGATAGAACAGGACCAAGAACAATGACATCTACCACAGTCTGTACACAGGCCAAGGTACATATTCACAATACACACACTGTTGACAATCACCATAAGTACACAGACCTCAGTACTGTACACACAACCACATAATGCCCATGTTATGTCCTCAAATATAACCACTACTATACATAGCATGTGTAGCAGTCTATCTCACTGGCTTGTTATCAGATATGATGTCAATAAATATGGTGTACTGAACATATGCACCTCTTACTGCATGACATATCTACAAAGGTTGATAGAGTTGAGGCTGGAGGCACAAACACAGGGCCAATATTGACATGTTGCTGTGATAACCTCATACATTTACTGTTGTAACAGGGTTTGTTGCAACATATGTCCTATGAGGGATATGAAATCAGTAACTCTCACAGCTGTCACCATCTACTGACTGCAATCCTCACACTACCTTCTGCAGTTCACAGATAGGTGCTCTATGGGTAACACAAGAAACACAAGGTACCACACATTGCCCAGTCTGCAGATGACCCTACAAATGGTGATTCCTCATAAACATAGCACTGACATGACAGGTATTAAAACATGTATGACAGCCATATCCACACACACCCTGTTAAACCATTACTCCAAATGCAGTATAGCAGTACTTACAGTCTGTAGTCAAGTCAGGCACATCCCCCTCCTGTGTATTGGCCTGTTTCCACAGTGTATGTTGTTAGAGGTAAATCCCCAATCCATCTGTGATGCTCTTTGCCAAACAACAGATCTAGTTCCTGCTCACAGTGAATGAAAAGGCCCAACACCAACATAATGTTCCTAGATATTGGAGTGTGTTTCCATGCAATTGTCTATGGGAATGTTACCACAGCATTTCCACATACAATCAGCTAGAGGAGGGCTGCAATTCATGCAGAGGCCATCAGCTGATGATGAGCATCACTTGCAATACACATGTTGCTGCCTAAGCAAAGCAGGTGTAAGTCTCCACATCCACCAGAGCGGGAGTGAGAGAGGCAGACAGAGGCAAAGATAAGTCAAGCAGGGGTGGGAGAGTAAAACATAAGCATGTTTGGTTCACACACCTACCAATACAGGGTATCAGACCCCTGACTTGACTGTGTATTGCTATCAGATGTCTATGCAGCTATTGGATGTGCCACATAGGTTATATGTTGAGGAGCCCTTCAAATGTATATGTGATGGTGAGTGACATCTGCAACAGTGATATGTTAGCTATACGGTAGGTGTATTACACGTGCCTGTCCACATGAACAAGTGTTAGCATCAACACAGCCACACCCTCACAGGGACTCACACACATTGACACATTTGGCAGGGTCAGGAATACAACTCATCACTAGTTAGATTGCCACTACATAGTACTGTGCAGTTATCATATACACTACAGGGATTATAGAGAAGTTATATGGGCAAAGGATATGCGGAGGTGTCTAACATCAGACAGCATGTTTCAGTATGCCAATGGGGGTTGTAATGAGTGTGAATGTGGTCATAGGCATCATACACCACACACACAGACACAGGGTGCCAGTACTGACATGCATGGGTGCATTGCTTCACAGGTGCGTAGTGGTCGAATGTGCCAGACGGCTATATAAGGCTAGGTGATGGGTATAGCTTGGCATCAGGCCACATGACAATGGTCTGCAGTGTGGCTCAGGGGTGTAGTGTCTGGATTTGTCTACACATGTGGGTATTGTATTCACCATCCAGTCACCTGGGTAACTATTGTGTGTAGCCATTGTTGTGCATTGCTTGCCATGTATGTGTTCCTTAGTCCATGACATGGACAGTGTCTGGGATGTGCACACATCCCACATGCATGTACAGTGACATGTGGACCTGTACCTGGGGTGTCTGGCCCATGTTGTGTACACAGATTGTTATCATCAGATGTGCCAGTCCTGGCCTCATGTGGCGGGAACTGTTAATGGACAGCAGGTTGACCCTGCACCTACATTGATAGCATGATACAGGTATTCCATGATGTCAGTGTCATCTGTCCATACAGGGCATGTGTTTCAGGCATGGTAAGTCCTTTGTGGGTCACATTTGATGGCACCAAAGGTGTTGCAGGTGTCCAGTGGGGAACATTGGGAAGGTGCACTGTCTGCATGTACGTGCCTATTGGACTGATGGACAGGGTGACATGCCCTCTGTAGCCCACTGCAATCACACCATAGTTACTATCAGTGGGCAATATGCAGGGTACTACCAACATAGCGGTTGTTGCCTAGGCAAGTGTGTGTGTGTGTGTGTGTGTGTGTGTGTGTGTGTGTGTGTGTGTGTGTGTGTGTGTGTGTGTGTGTGTGTGTGTGTGTGTGTGTGTATGAGACATGGGTTGAGAGTGTTCTCTGGGCAATACAAGGGTTGCTAACTTTGTTCAACTGGTCTTAATGTGAAATGTAGAGGTATGGATTTGCACCCCAGCATCTCGGCTATTTCACATCTGTTATCCCTGCATGGTAGACATTGTGACATATACTAGGGCCACCATATAGAAATTTGCAAAACCCACTCCACATTGAGTCCAGTTGTTACACACTCACAGCCACCTCCACACAGGATACGAATGACAAACACCGACACACACACACACACACACACACACACACACACACACACACACACACACACCTGCCATATCTGGGATTAGTACTCCTACCTAACTAGTTTATTACACTACAGCACTACACAGTTATAGGATGTGCCACAGAGATTACTGGAGTACTCCTTCCCCAAAGGTATATTTCACAGTGAATGACATCAGCAGGATTGACAAAGTAGGGCATTTGAATTGCAGTGAGTGTGACTATCCAAAAAAGCATTGCTCCCTACACAGACATATAAACACACACACAAACATCCACACCTGGCATGTGTGGGAATAGCACCCCTACCAGAGTTCTATATCACACTACAGCATTACACTGTTATAGGACGCACCATGGGGATTACTGGAGTACTCCTTCCCCAAAGGTTTAATTCACAGTGAATGACATCAGCAGGCTTGCCAATATAGGACATTTTGAGTTGTAGTTAACGTGAGTAGCCTAAAAAGCATTGCTCTCTACACAGACACACACACACACACACACACACACACACACACACACACACACACACACACACACACACACACACACACTTGTCATGTCTGGGATTAGAACTCCTACCTAACTAGTTTATCACACTACAGCAGTATACAGTTATGGGAAGTGCCACGGAGATTACTGGGCTAAAGATTTCCAAAAGGTGTATTTCACAGTGAATGACATCATCAGCCTTGCCAAAGTAGGGCATTTGAATTGTAGTGGGTGTGAATAGTCTAAAAAGCATTGCTCTCTACACAGACAGAGATACACACACACACACATACAGTTGCCATGTCTGGGAGTAGAATCCTACCTAACTAGTTTATCATGCTACAGCAGTACACAGTTATGGGAAGTGCCACGGAGATTACTGGGCTAAAGATTTCCAAAAGGTGTATTTCACAGTAAATGACATCAGCAGCCTTACCAAAGTAGGGCATTTGAATTGTAGTGGGTGTAACTAGCCTTAAAAGCATTGCTTTCTACACAGACACACACACACACACACACACACACACACACACAGTTGCCATGTCTGGGATTCAAACTCCTACCTAACTAGTTTAGCGCACTACAGCAGTACACAGTTATAGGATGAGCCATGAAGATTCCTGGGCTACAGCTTTCCAAAAGGTGTATTTCACAGTAAATGACATCAACAGCCTTTCCATAGTAGGGCATTTGAATTGTAATGGGTGTGACTAGCCTAAAAAGCATTGCTCTCTACACAGACAGAGACACACACACACAGTTGCCATTTCTGGGATTAGAACTCTTACCTAACTAGTTTATCATACTAGAGCAGTACGCAGTTATAGGATGTGCCATGGAGATTATTGGGCTAAAGCTTTCCAAAAGGTGTATTTCACAGTGAATGACATCAGCAGCCTTGCCAATGTAGGGCATTTGAATTGTAGAGAGTGTGACTAGCCTAAAAAACATTGCTCTATTAACAGACACACACACACACACACACACACACACACACACACACACACACACACACACACACACACACACACACAGTTGCCATGTCTGGGATTCAAACTCCTCCCTAACTAGTTTATCACACTACAGTACGCAGTTATAGGACATGCCATGGAGATTACTGGGTTACAATTTTTCCAAAGGTGTATGTCAAAGGATGACCTCAGCAGGCTTGTCATATTAGGGCTATGGGGAGGGCAGTGTGTGTGCATGGGCCATAACCCATTCAGCTAGAGGTTGACACACCACATACAGGTACACACAGGGTTATATTTCACCGGTAAGTGTATACAGCTGCTAGATGACTACTTCCTTGTACAGTCATGTTGCACAGCTAGCACTTGCAACACATAGTCTGTAATGCTGATGGATACTGGTAGCTAATGTCTACAGTGAGTGACATTTAGACCTCATGTGGTTGTAGCCATTTGGCTGTGTGCTGGGTGGGACATACCTCATAATGGATGTCACCTTGTCACAGTCACTCTCTTTCACACATCTATGTACGTCTACTTTTGGCTTATTATAGTGTGTTGTCCTTGGATATATGTCTGTATTCCTATCCCCTGTGTGCAAAGCATATCTGGTGCATACTGAGGAGTGTCTGCACTAACATCTGCAACTGCCAGATAGGTATGGTCCACTGTTGTTTGCAGACATGGGCTTCATTTGTTTAAGTGTGTGAGCATGCCCAGTATGCCCTTCTGTATTGAATGTGTGGCTCAATTCCAGGTAGTTTGTACTCCAGTGCAGACCTTTGTGTTGTAAACCTGCAGGTAGCAAACTGTTTCTGCAGGGTATCCGTCGATCATTTGGCAATATGGGGACAAAGTGTGCAGGGGATAGTGTGTACCGTAGGTGATTGTGTCTGTGCTGCTTCAGCTACATGGTCCTGCAGTTAGCAGAGATATTCAGACATGTGTACTGTTATACACTGTGATGTTTTCTGTCCTTATGTACTGTCAGGTGGACATTCCTGCTCACAGTGATGTCTTGGTGGACAAGGGTGACTGCAGCTGTGTGCAGTATTGTGGGCAGATGCCTACATATTCATGGTAAGTTATGCCATTCTGGAAGGGGAGCTGCAGACACATGCTGTTGGGTATGTGTATCTGGTTCAGCACCTTGGTACTGTGCTGGCGGAGGATCCCATACTTGTACATCCATCAACATGACATGTATGGCCTTATATTGCTGTGGCAATACCTCACAGCTGTGCAGATTCACATAGCTTACCCAGAGGCAGGGGCCATAAGTCAGGACATTACCTCTATTGTGGTGTATGGGCAGGTATGTAGCCACCCATTTATGTGATTGCAGCCATGGATACTGTGTGCACACAGCTTTGTGTCTTACCTTGCACATTCCATGCTGCCCATGCTACCACCCCTCTCTGTTATTCTATCTTCTTCCATACATTATGCACACATTCTCTGATACTTTCCCTAAGGTTATCACCCCATCTCAGCTGTGTGTTGGTGTTGGTCCACAGTTCATGCATTGGAACATACTGGATATGTTACTGTGGTTTGTCCACATGGCCTTGCATATGGCTTATGTGGAGTGTGTTATGTTTTTATTTGGGTATCCATGACATAACATGCATTGGCAGTACATGTGAGACACAGGCCCTTGGCAGAGGCCTGTGGGCCATTAGGTGTTGATGCAGGCCAGATGTGGCAGACCATTGCATTCTGTCAGTCCTACAGTCTCAGACCACCATACAGTATATTCTCCTAGGGTGACAGGGTAGGTGTGCTAGGTGTTCATGCCAATTCCTTCTATTAGTCTTGTTCAGGTGGTGTGGATGCTGGTAGGGTGCTACCTATGGCTAGCAACACACCTGCATGGGACACCTGCACTGCATGCTGCATTCATTCGCTATTGCCAATGCAGGTGGGGTCATATTGCACCCATTCCCCACAGTAGGGATCCGACCAGAGAGGAACCTATGGGTGGTGTTTGCATGAGCTGGGTGCATGTGTGCTATGGACACTACTTGCATCTGACACACAGATATGCATTGGGCATTCCAGTTATGCTGGCATGTTCAGGTACATTAGCTGTTTCACAATACATCAGTCCTACCTCCTTTGTGAGCTGCAAGTATTTGGGCAGGCAACACCGGTATCCCCTACTACAGGACCAGATAATGTGATGCATACCTGTATGTTCAATTCCAAGAGTGTCTCCATTTCACAGTGACACAACATATACTATATGTCTGGGGTACTTCCCCCTGTGTACTGTTTGTATATCTAGCACAACAGCCATGCCATGTCAGTCTTTCAGATGGTGACACATATTACCACCATACATTTACAATAGCTTACTGCTAGCATGTGTTATACTGGTGGGTATTGTCTTTGGCACTGCAGTTGTGAAGACTTGTCCCTGTCATCAGCAGTAGTGGGCAATGGCCACCAGGTCTTACCTCAACATGCATACATACTGACCACTCTCACACAATATGAACCACACACCAACCTAACACACATACCCGCATATTGTGCAGATGCTACAACCTATCCTGCTACCTTGGCCACCTCTGTGCATCTGTGCTCCACTGGTATTGTACCTACACATACATGTTACTACATTTCTACATAGGGTTGTGGGAGGGCACGCCTGACTGTTACGACATGTGTACATCGGATTGGGGGGCACACCAGACCATTACTACATTTCTAAATAGGTTTGGGGGGCACACCTGACTGTTACTACATTTCTAATTAGGGTTGGGGGGAGCACCGCTGACAGTTTCTACAGTCCTACACAGGATTGTGAGAGGGATTCACACTTGTCTGTTACTGCATTTCTAAGCAGGATTGGGGGAGGGTGCACTGGTGTCTGTTTCTACATTTCTATACAGTGGTTAGGAGGGGGCACACCTGACTGTTTCTACAGTTCTACACATGATTAGGGGGCACACCTGACTATTTCTACATTTCGTCACAGGATCAGGGGCACACCTGACTGTTTCTACATTTCTACACAGGATTTGGGAGTACACCTGACTGTTACTACATTTCTACACAGGATTGGGATGGCACACCTGACTGTTACTACATTTCTACACAGGATTGGGGGGGACACCTGACACTTGTACACATTTGCTATGACTGCACTGGTATGTCAGATACTCCATTTCGTTCTGTATTCTGATCTATCATGCTGACTAGAGGCATATCAGTGTACTACAGGTCTTAGCTTTGATTGACCTACATATTAGTGTCTCTGAATTCCTACCCTTCAGAACTAACATCCCACTGCCTGACCTGCTGTAGTCTGTCTGTGTAGGCCTGGGGGGTGGTTACCCATAGGCATCATTCAGAGGCCATAGCACATCCTTTGTTTGTGTTTGTCTACACCTGTTCTGCTGGCTGAGACTGTTGGGTATGTGAACCTCCCTGACTGGCATGTGTGAGTCATATGGACACACATGAGGCCCAGCACATTTCCTGCAGTTGTTTTTGTCGCCCTGTGTAGTACTGGCTACTATGGTGACACCAGTATTTGTTACAGATCTCATGGTGCCACTATAGGTGTATACTATCTGCTGGCATACAATTCAGCCACCCAATTCCCTTGCATGCTCACATCCATACCATAGATACAGGTAACAACACATTCTACTCCATTCGGCAGTTGGTAGGCTGAGTAACTTACCTTGTGGGTGTCCCTGTATTGAGGGTGGTGCCGCAGGGCTGCCTATGTCAGATGCACATGGTACACTCCCTACACATGGTTGAGCATGTGTAGGTAGCGTAGTATGTTTGGCATCCCTTTTACTGTATGTGCGAGTCAGAGAGAGGTGTCATTCCCTGGGTCTCTCCTGTGTCAGTGTATATGCTATGGGTTGCCTCTTTGCCAAGGCCGGGGCATACTGGGCATGCCTCCTTCTGCCTACTGGGGCAGGCTCAGGTTCTTCCTCCTCCGAGTCACTCTGTGCCTGTGCAGGCCTTGGTAATGGTGCTGTGTGGCCCTTCCCCGTCCTGTTCCTGCTGCAGCTGTTTCCACAGGATCATATTGTGTAGCATGGCACATACGATAATTTGAGTTCATGTAGCTGGTGAGTACGGCAAGGCTCCACCAGATGTGTCCAGGTACCGTAACCATGACTTGAGCATCCCAAACACATGCTCTATTATATTTCTGGTCTGTGCGTGTGCCTCATTATGGAGTTCTTGTTCTGGTGTGTGTGCATTTCTGATGGGTATCATCAGCCATGGCTTCAGTGCATAACCAGCATCCCCCCTAGGTGACTGTAAGGGATGTCCCCACTGGCAAATCTCTGGTACAGCTGTGTCAGATGCCAGATGTGGGAATTATGATAGCTTCCAGGGCAGCCAGCACACACATTCATTATTATGCCTGGGCATCGCACATGACCTGGCAGTTGATGGAGGGGAAGCCCTTGCAGTTGATGTAGACCCTACCCTACTCACTGGGTAGTGCTTTGATACATATGTTCATGCAGTCTATAGTACCCACTACCTCAGGCTATTCTGCTATTTGGTGTAACAGTTGCATATTTCTGGCCAACACCTCACGGGTGTTGGGGAAATATACGTGCTCACCAGCATGTGCTGACATTGCATCCAGGAACTGGTGGAGTACCCCGGATGCTGATGCCTGTGAGATCCCCATCATATCCCCAGTTGGCTTTTGGAAGGTACCTATAGCTAGTATTCTTAGGCATACACATACCTTGGTATCCACTGGGATGGGTTCCCCTCTGTTAGTTCTGTGCATCAGGCATGGCTGGCACAGCTCAACAATTTGCTGTAAGAGGTCCCTTTCCACCCTATAGTGCACCACTATCTCCAGCTCATGTTGCCCCTGGTAGGTTACACTGGTTTTCTGTCTCCTCACTGTGGGTTGGTTGACAGCATTCACATCTTCACCACCCTCAGCCTCTTCCACATGTTGTATGATAGCTATTGCAGCCCCTATCATTTTGTTGTTTTGTTTGTTAAAACTTCCCCGCTTGTATACACCAGTGGTGTAAAGTATGGGAAAAATCAGAGGGAAAGGTGTTTTCATAGTTTATAGTAGTGTTTTGGGCTGGGCTGGTCTGCTGCCTGTGTAATTGGCTGATTCAGATACATTTCACTTGCCAGTTATGCTAGGTCTCCTAGATTACCTTCCTACTGCTGTTTTCCCTTCCCATTGCCTTCCTGTTTAAGCCCAGGGGTGCACCACGCAAACACAGTGCTCAAATGTGCACAGAGCTGCTATTTCCTGGTTTACTTTTTTTTTCCTTTAAAGGCCAGTACACGGTGCACACACCAGCTTAGGCAATGTAAAGAGTGCTAGGCAACCTCAGACACATCCCCTTGCTTGGCTGTGCTAAGCTTGGAGCAAACCCAAGCCACAGGGCTCCAATCCGCTTACAGTATGCCTGACACACACCCCTATGATGTCAGCTAACTCCTAGGCTTGCAAGAAGCTATTACTGCTCTTACACTGTTGGGAGCTGACTAGCATGCAGGAGAAATCTGGGATTCACTATAATTCTCCCTCATTTGCATAGGATTGCCTGCTAATGCATAGTTACATGTCCCACACTGAGCCTCCTCCCTTAGCAACCACTATTCATTGTCCATGTTGTCTTCTGCCTGCCATTGAGTATAATGGCAGAATATTGATTTTAATTAGAATACTTATTTTAGGTTTATTTTCTTATTTTCACCCTGATCCTGTTTGCTTGCCGCTGCCCTACGCTTAAACAGCCGAGATCGGCTAAAAAAATAAAAGTTGATTTTTTTTTTTTACAAGTGTTTTCCATGCCAATGGCCTTATATTTGACCATTGGCATGCTTTATCCATGATATCCACCCTTCATTTGGAGCTGTCATGGCTCCATTTTGTAATTTGCAGAAATGTACTCCGTGGCGGAGTACATTTCTGCAGATTACACTAGTCCTGCACGACCAGTTTCAAGCTTCCTGGATCACAGATTCTCCTCATTTGCATGGATTTCTCCTGCAAATGGGGTAATTTCCATACAGTGGCTGAGTCCGTGCAGGACTAGTGCAGGAGCGCTTGCGCAAGCCCCTACAGGTTATTCCTGGATCGCACAGCAGACATATTGCCTGCTGGAGCTCCTGCACTAATCCTGCACACTGTGCAAGGCTTGCAGAATCTGAGGGATAGTTTAAAGCTGTCGAGAGCAAGCCTGCAGTATGAGGCTAGAAAGCCTTCTAGACATTTAGGCTAGCTACTGCACAGGCAGGGACTAAAGTTGGTGATGTCTCAGTCTATATCAATAACAATACCTCAAGGCTAGCCAAACAGAATGACAACCTTGAGAACAAAATACGGAAGGATGAAAACTTTAACTTTAAGCATTTTTTACAGGTGGCACATATCTAAAGCATATTAGGCAAGAAGAAAAATGTTTATTTATAATTGATTAATGGAATAACTTGGAAAATGTATTTTCCCCATCTATACTTACTTTATTAATCACACTCAAAGAGATTGAGGTCCCTTTTTTCTACAGCATCTGCTAATCTCACACAGAATATAAAGTTCTTTTTTCATGTTATTCTGAATTCATAAAGAATGCACAAGTTATAAAAAAATCTACAACACACTACATTTGGAAAACACACAGTACTTTATTTAACTTTTTATTATGACTAATTAGCTATATATAATCCATCATCATTTTCTCATCTCCTTTGTTATTCCTACATAATCAGTTGATTTACCTATATGACTAAATTACCACCCCAGCAACCTATCACTCACTATTTCTTACACTGTGTAAGTAATAACTATCTACTAATTAAAATTAACTTCCCACTTTACGGAATGAACTCCAAGCTAATAATATATAGCAGATCTTACATTCAATAAAATCCTTAGATGATTGTATGGATAATATTATTTCCCCTTTCTTATAAACAGGTTTTATACAAATTTAGTCTAAAAAGATTTATAATCTTATGGCATATAACAACTATCAGATCCCTCAGTCATATTAGTAAATTGAAGCACTGTACTTCATTGTTTATCATCAATTTCTGTACTGTTTATATAATTGTAAGCAATAGTCAGAATGATCTCACAATCAAGAAAACAGTAACATTCAAGCAAAACACAAGTTATTATCTGGGCCAATGCCTAAATACTGACCAAATATCCAAATCTGCAGCAAACTTTAACTATAAAACACACCACTGCCTACACCTTAGAGAAATAAACTACTGCATCATCTGGC
This sequence comes from Protopterus annectens, assembly GCF_019279795.1. Lineage (NCBI taxonomy): Eukaryota > Metazoa > Chordata > Ceratodontiformes > Protopteridae > Protopterus > Protopterus annectens. The sequence goes on along the minus strand of NC_056732.1, from coordinate 1,144,771,612 downwards.
TCTTTCTCAGCTAATTACAATACATAGACTTGTAAGCCAGAAAAATTACCCAGCCCTTAACTTACTACAACACTACTCCCCAGCAGAATTTTATGCTATAGAGATAAATCAATAATCACTGTAACTAAGATGTCATATACTGCAGGTGACTATCTGTATAAATAGTGCAACCAAACTATGGAACCACATCCCATTACCACAAAAATTAATTCAGAATTGTAAACTGATATAAAACATAACTAAACCTTCACCTGTTAAATCAATGGATCTGCTTTTGTACATCTCCAGGATAAATGACACTGTTATCTTCAGCTTGGCATACTGTCAGACCATTTCTCTTGATTCAGAATCATGTGCCTCACAGCCAGTCTTCAGTAATAACTGAATAGTTCTACTAGCATCTCCCAGGTATACACATTCCCCCCGGATTCACGAATCCTCTGTGTAAGACTTAATAAGTCTTACTCGGAGGCTGCACTTGAACAGTATGATGTCAGCGTGCCATGAATATTCATGAGGGCACGCTGACTCAACCGTAACTCTTACACGGACCAAGTATGAAAGCAGGGGGCGTGTCCGACTGCCGAGCAGTCTGAATGTCCACGCCCCTGCAAGTGTAGTAAAAGCAAAATATCAACACACAAGAGCGAGATCACTCAAATGTACTTGCACCCAACACCACACTCCTTGACACTGTAACCCCCATCACAGTTATAAAAAGTTAAATATTAAATTTTTTTTTTTTTAAATCCATGATATAGCAGCCCATATTTGCACGACTGTGTGCGGGTGTGCCCATTGCTTAGCTATAGTTAGAAATTCCGACATGGAAGAGCATAAGAAAGAATGTTTATGCAAATCACACCAAATTGCAATGGCATAATGGTAGAGCGTATGCACAAAGAGGAGGCATTCACGGTTTGAGTCCCACCACTCCCCTTCTTATTTATGTTTAAATCAGTATTTGAAATAATACCAGACATATGATTAAAATTTTATTAAAAGCAGTGACATGGCCAATGTATCAGTGAATAAAATATATATTTTTAAAGGATCCAGATATATAATAGCCTGCTGTTAAGCAGTGCTTTACCCAGCTAAACAGAGGTGCCCATAGTTTAATAGCGCTTTACCCAGCTAAGCAGAGTTGCCCATAGTTTAATAGCGCTTTACCCAGCTAAACAGAGTTGCCCATAGTTTAATAGTGCTTTACCCAGCTAAACAGAGTTGCCCATAGTTTAATAGCGCTTTACCCAGCGCAATAGAGTTGCCCAAAGTTTAAAAGCACTTTACCCAGCGCAATGTGTTTGCGTGGACGTGCGCCCCGCACCAACCAGGGCACGGCAGGGCACTGGGGAGCAACATCGAGCTAGCTTGCTTAAATGCAGCCACACCGCCTAGCCTGTCTAGACAGTATTAAAATAAAAGAGTGGCAAGGTTCGAACCCAGGACCCTGTGCATCATAATCAAAGAAAAGAACCACTAAGCTATGACAGCTTAGGAGAAGCAGCCACTATTAGCATACATATACTTAGAAATGGTAGATTAACCATTACTAAGCAGGTCTGCAGTCAGCTTAGAATTCTCAAAAATGGCCAATCACAAAAAGTGTGGGAAATGTGGCATATTTAAGCCCCATCAGCGGGAATACTCACCATAACTGATTGTGGTACCCATTTGCAGTCAGGATGGCAGGTGTCGGAGAGGGCAATCGCTTTAGAGCGCAAAGTTGGGGCATTGAGGAGTCCAAATATATGGTTTGGCTCCTAGTCCACCAACATGAAGGCCGACTCATGCAGGGCCAGGTTCAATGATGACCGTACAAGGTAGAGGCGTGGAACCAGTTGGCACATGATCTTACCATTGCCACAGGCATTCCTAGGACTGGTGAGCAGGTCCGTCACCACCATGCAGACCTGAAGCGACGAAAGGAGGACCAACTGAACCGATGGATCTAGGAGGCCCGTCAGATGCCCAATGCCCCACTACTGAGTAAGTATTCATGTAATTAAGTATGTAAGAAATGCTATCCTAGCCTGTAGTATGGATAGGTATGTTCCAATATCCCTTCATTTAAATTACAGCTGCAGGTGTTCATTCCACGAATCAGCAAGCCTATGCTGATAGGCTGGTAAGGCTGCGCCACCAGGCAGGTTAGTAATTATTCAGCTGGTATTATTATTATAGAATGTAAGTGAGACAGCCTGTAAAAGAGTTCAGTGTTGTAACCCAGTAATAAAGGTCAAATAAGCCTAGAATAAAGCTTCTGCTAGCATTCTAAGATCAGATAAGTGATGCAGCCTGAAAAAGAGTATTGTAATCAATTAATAAAGAGTAAAAGAGTCTCAAATAGAGTTTCCACCTGTATTGTAATATCAGATAACTGCTTCAGCCTGAAAATGAGTGTTCTAATCCATCAATAAAGGACAGACAAGTCATGAATACATCCTTGTATATGCTGATATATGAAATAAGTGAGTCAGCTGGAAAGGATTGTTGTAACCCAGTAATAAATGTTAATAAATCCTGTAATTATGTACCATCCTGAGATGTAAATATAAAATAAGTGAGATAGTGTGAGAAAGAGTTTGAAGCTACCAATAAAGGTGTAAGAAGTCTAGAATAATGGTATACTGCATGCACTGCATAATGAAATGAATGAGACAGCCAGAAGCAAAGAGTGAAATGTTTTTAATAAAGTACAATACCTGGACTGTGTCCATCCCACATTTTGGATATGTTGTTGTACCCTTGCATTATGGAGATAGTATAGTTGTATGAAATGCTGAACATCCACAGTTGTCTAGGCCCATATAAACTGTCTGATGGGAATGCCAGTATCTCAGAAGAATATTTATAGTCCTCAACTGTTTCATGTATAGTATGTACATGTTAATCCAGTACATGAGCAGCTTGTGCTTGTGATCCCACAAATGTCAGTGCATTGCTAGAACTGTATGTAACTGTTAAAATGTAGCAGGATACTTTACCTGAACACAGCCAGATATGAACATATATAAATACAAATGGAATGTATATTAATGTAGCAGTAACATCTCCATCACTAACATTTCTAAGGTTACATACAGAGAACTGTACTAATACATGTAGGGGATATATATCTGCATCTAGTAGGAATGTACAGTATACGTATAGGTATTTTAAGTTGTTAATGTAATATTATACCCCCCTATGTTATGTTCACAAATGATGCCATTCCACACCAAACTGGGTACGTGTATTCACAACTAATTCCTATGGACATTTGTCCTGTTGGTTTATACATATCTGCATGTACGTTGATGCATGTGCCCTGTTCACATATCCAAACCTGATGGCCTGTTGCCACCAGTCAACCCTGCATGCTGTTGGAATGTCCACTGTGGTTCTAAATATGCATGTGTTATGCTTGCTGTTCAGCGTTTGCAATTCATGTGTGTTTGGTTAATGGGAATACTAATGCATGCTGTTACAACTAATTTGGAATGGTGTTGTTTGTTACTAGCCCAAAATGCCATTAAATACTGCTAAACATAGGACAACTGGGAAGGCGGGTCCCAGCGGACCCACCTCTCCCACCTCATCTGGCAATTGCACCTGGCATCAGTGCCCAGCCCAGGACCTCCTCCTCCGGTGGTCCTGTGCCACCTTCAGGTGGAAGCACTGTAGGGGATGGGGCTCACCCCCTCTCTGCAAGCGTGGCCAGGGGAGAGCCTCCACTCACCCTCCAAAGGGTCCGGGCTGTGGTGCGTAGTGAGATCAGGCGTTCTGTGACTGATCCCCTATGCCAGCTTGAGGAGAGAGTGGCGCAGCTCACAGGTGTGCCTGCCCCTCCTATCCAGCCCCCAGCACAGCCTCGGCATGGGCTGTGAAGGTGCAGTGGTAACTGCCCATGGGTGGGGATCTCAGTTCCACTGTTGCCATCTGTGGGCTCATGGGCTTGCGATATCCAAACATTCGTCCCCGTCAATTGTGTTTACCCACCACATGTGTCATACTCCACTCCTGTATGCGTCTTGTTTGTCTTGTCTGTTAACCTCCCCAACCCACCTCCCCCAATATTCCTACTTCCTTTACCTCACATTCCACTCTTACCTGGAAAAAAAAAAAAAGGGCAATCTGTACCCGCAAAAAAATTACGCCCCATACATAGCTGCCCATTTCACACACATGTCTGCTGGACATGTAAACTGATAATTACAATTGGCTGTACAACATACTATGTTGTCCTCACCCCTCTCTCAGGGGTGGAAGGTTTCAAATCTCACTCTAAATTTCAAACATATGCACAGCTGTTGCTGGTAAAGAATTGGGCAGCTATGGGCCTTCCCTTCATCCTTCCTGCACATCCCGAGCTTGTTTTCCTACTGTCCTACCCTCTTTGTGTCCCCTTTTTCACCACTTTCCTATTTCCCCATTTTCTTTTCTTTAAAAGAAATTAGTGTGGGTGTTAGCGGGAGTAAGCACTTTGAAGCAGTAGTCAGTGGGTGTGCGCTTAGCTAAGCATAGATAAGCGTAGCTAAGCGTCGCACAAACTCGTGCAAACCCGCTTACAACTGCTTAAAAGTGCCTTAGTCACTCTGTATGACAAGACCCTTGTACTGCTCAGCAGCAAAATAAAATATCCTTGTCTGTCCCAAACCCCACACCTTGGACTCACCAGTCGGCATGACATACCACAAAGACACAGCAGATATACAATAACTTGGTGCTGCAAGAAATATAACATGCATTAAAAGGAGTGAATGTAAAGGGGAAATAGGAAAGCCAGAGCACTGCATTGCAAGAAAGAAATGTAACATGCATTAAAAGGAGTGAATGTAAAGGGAAAATAGGAAAGCCAGAGCAATACATTTCAAGACAGACAGAAATATAACATGCATTAAAAGGAGTGAATGTAAAGGGAAAATATGAAAGCCAGAGCAATACATTTCAAAACAGAAATATAACAGGCATTACAAGGAGTGAATGTAAAGGGAATATAGGAAAGCCAGAGCAATACATTTCACGACAGAAATATAACAGGCTTTACAAGGAGTGAATGTAAAGGGGAAATATGAAAGCCAGAGCATTACATTGCAAAAAAGAAATGTAACATGCATTAAAAGGAGTGAATGTAAAGGGGAAATAGGAAAGCCAGAGCATTATACTGCAAGAAAGAAATGTAACATGCATTAAAAGGAGTGAATGTAAAGGGAAAATAGGAAAGCCAGAGCAATACATTTCAAGACTGACAGAAATATAAATGCATTAAAAGGAGTGAATGTAAAGGGGAAATATGAAAGCCAGAGCATTACATTGCAAGAAAGAAATGTAACATGCATTAAAATGAGTGAATGTAAAGGGAAAATAGGAAAGCCAGAGCATTACATTGGAAGAAAGAAATGTAACATGCATTAAAAGGAGTGAATGTAAAGGGAAAATAGGAAAGCCAGAGCAATACATTTCAAGACAGACAGAAATATAACATGCATTAAAAGGAGTGAATGTAAAGGGAATATAGGAAAGCCAGAGCAATACATTGGAATAACCACTGTTGTATGCTAGTTAATTTCCTAATTCCAAAAGAAAGTACATACTCCCATGTATCCAGTGTTAGCATTAGGAGGTGTGAGTAAACTGACACACTGAGAAGAGTGTACTGGAAGAAGCAACAGTCAGGTTTCAGTACAACATGCATTTCACTGGCTACAACCCAGATTCAGATATGAGACATATACCAACCATCTGACTCAAACAACAGTGTCTACAGCAAACAAGCATGGTCGCCATCTTGCAAAACTGAAAGGCCTACGCCTACCTAACCTATCATTTTATAGCAGTGTCCTGAAATCACAGTGAGAACTGCAATTAGCACACAGCAGGCTGCATGCAATTACTAAATGGTGAGCACCAATTGGTGCAGAGGAAATCACATGCACATGTGCAAATACCTACAAAAGCAGCCTGTACTTGCTGTCCACACATGCAATAATATCACTACAGCATATGGAGAGAGAGAGAGAGTGAGCAAGCGAGAGAGAGAGAGACAGACAAACAAACAAACACAAACAAACAAACAGAGGTGTTTGGAGACACCAAAAAAAAAAATATTTAAAAAGAAAAATAAACGTCAACAGGTACAACAGACAAAGGTAAGAAATACAAAGGTAAGGTATGTAACAGATATGTATTTGGTGGGATGCGAATGATGTGTCTGAAGGGTACTGTACATACAGTGAACCCTCCATATGTGTGCGCAGTCCATATCTATATGTAAATGCAGATGTGCATAGGGCAAGGAACATACTGCAACTGTTTGTGAAGGCTAGACATATATATATAGTTGAAGGTTGCTATGTGCACATATCTATGTAGGTTGTAGTGTGTGGCATTGAAAACAGCAAGCAGTGCAGGTATATGTCATGTGGTGGTTAAATGCCGTGGGACTGAGACAGTGAGGCCTGCTACAGCCATACAGCCTGAGGACAGCAAAATGCATTCCGCACTACACTGTGCAATATTGTTACAAAATTGTATGTCTCACAACTGTTTAATGATTGATATTCCCAACATGAAAAGTGGCCAGTATATGTGCCTATATGTGCATGTATATGTACAGCAATGGATGTTTACAAGTATGTGTATATATACCTGTATATATATATATATATATATATATATATATATATATATATATATATATATATACATATATACAGAGAGTGAAATATATATAGATATATACATATACACAGATATATAGATATGTACATATATAGATATGTAGATATATATATATATATATATATATATATATATATATATATATATATATATATATATATAGATATATGTAGATATATAGATATATACATATATAAATATATATAGAGATATATAGATATATACAGATATATATGGATATATCCGGATATATATAGGTATGTATATAGATATATATATATATATATATATATATATATATATATATATATACATATATATATATATATATATATATATATATATATATATATATATATATATATATATATATATATATATATATATATATATATATATATATATATATATATATATATATATATGTATATATATATATATATATATATATATATATATATATATGTATATATGTATATATATATATATATATATATATATATATATATATATATATATATATATATGTATATATATATATGTATATATATATATATATATATATATATATATATATATATGTATATATATATATATATATATATATATATATATATATATATATATATATATATATATATATATATATATATATATATATATATATATATATATATATATATATATATATATATATATATATATATATATATATATATATATATATATATATATATATATATATATATATATATATATATATATATATATATATATATATATATATATATATATATATATATATATATATATATATATATATATATGTATATATATATATATAGATATGTATATATATATATATATATATATATATATATATATATATATATATATATATATATATATATATATATAGTGAGAGAGGGAGACACGGGGTCAGACGTACTGCAACAGGTGCCTGGTGACCAGCGCATTGACTGAACACCAGTGTTGATACTGCAGTACCATTCCCCATTCCAAAACACTTTACACACTAACTACCAGATAGGTGGTTGCCTGCCCAACACTGAAGGTGTCAGAAGGGAACATGGGACACAGTGTACAGTAGCCTCCCCTCTGATAATCACAGTTCCACACTAGTCTTGTAATCCCTCTACGTAGTACGTGTCATCACAAAAGGTGTGCCATCTAGGGAAATATAGGTCAGTGTACCCCCTACTCCTCACAATGCCCCATGTGGTATTTCCCTTACATGACAACCACATCAAGTGGAAAGGCCACAGACATACCTAACAAAGAGTGACACTACCCCAAACACATGCCCTATGCAGACTGACTCACAAAACCACAGCTAGAGTGCATTGCATACGTCATACACAGAGGTCACCACTGCTGGACATACAGAGGTATGTCACACCCATAGCAGTCAGCCAACCACCATGACAACACTTCAGAATCCCTCCAGGTTACATGACCTAGGCCCTAATCCTTGTCAACACACTAAACAGCACATGCTGGAGGTACAGGTTCCTATACACCAATATGTCATACTCTGGACTAAACTACCCAGCATTAATAAAAATGGCTCCTCATTAGTAGATGTCATACATACCCCTGATGAATGTTATGGAGATAGGTAATATGCCCTGGGAGTCACCTCTGTGTATCCGTTTGACAGGAACAAGTGTAATCACATTATATGTGTGTCAAATGGCAGGGTAGCATATGGCTAGGCTGCTGTAGGCCCTGGGCCAATAGTGTAGTAGCTACCTATGACACAATGCACGCACACATGTACTCAGTGCAATACCAGCTATGTGAGGTGGAATGAGTGTGATACTGACTGTGTGCAAGGTCTGTAAAGGTGTAATAGCTTAGCATGAGGTTGTGTATGTCATGGTAGTTTGTGTCCTAGGTGTGAGGGCAGAGAAAGATGTGTCAGTTATTGGGATGCAGACATAGTAGGATGGCATATGTTGTGACGTAGTACCTTGTGTACGACTGTGGTGTCCCATTGTAGGCTGTAGCAATACATGTATGCTCAGTAAGTGGTACTGCTGGTGAATCCAGGTCACATATGAACTGTTGTACTACCTGAAGCTGTAGGCCTAAACACCACAGTATGGTGTATGTTCACATTCCCTGGTATCACTGTCTTGTGTGTTTCCTGTAGTCTGCACAGATCACATTCCTCAGGCATAGGTATCTGTAAGTAGGGGCACACAGTACTATAAGGTACACAGGTAATGCTCATCTGTGTTGGCATACATTTGTGTGTTGTATGTATGTCTAATGTGTGTGTAATGATGCCTGTACCATGGCCGCAATCACATGTGTGTTACAGGGTATGTGTGCGTACCTAGCAACATGTATACTCTGTTACAGCAGTATGCCAGCTATATTAACAACCATGCACATATGTTAGGTAGGGGTATGGCATCAAAGACTAGGGTGGTTTACTGTTAAAACTGTAACCGTACATTACATTCATTGCATTAGATGACAATATTCGTCATGCATTAGCTTGATATATACCACCAGTGTGAAGTTGTGCATTGTATCCAATACAGTGTGTCGAGTACTGGTGTATACTGGTTTGTTGTATGGAGTGCGGCAGCCACTATCAGGCAGTTGTGGGTTGAGCACTGATATGTGGAATTGAATGTGTGTATCCTCTGATAGACAGACAGATGCTATATCTGGCAGTTAAGTGATATCTGTACTTCATAATGTTAAGTGTGCCACATGACTTGCTCACACATATTGTTTAATTGTCTTCCAGAGTTATGGCTCATCACCACAATCCTGTGTATACAGCTGCAGAGGAGGAGGTCATACAGGCCAGCCTGTATCAGAACTATGCACAGCTTTTTTCCAGGGCCAGCCAGCACCAGCATGAGCCCACTGCACTGTGGCAAGATCTTGTTAGTCAGGTGAATGACATAGGCATGCATAACCGGACATATGAGCAGGTACGCCATCACTGCAGTGACTTAATCAGACATGTCCGGCAGCGTGCATCTGATATCCATAGGCAACAGCTTGCCACAGGTGGTGGGGTGCCCATACACCCCCCCCCACCAGAGTGGAGGAGCTTCTCCTAAGCATGGTGGCTCCTGGGCCTACAGCAGCAGCAAGATCATGCATGTGTCATCATGGAGGCCGGAGCTACTCAGCAGGACAACATCGAGCGTGCAGGTAATATGCCCTGGCTGTAGACTACTGTTACCTGTATTGTTAGAATATGCTTATGTGAGATATGTACTGTGTGTTTAGCAGTTGTGCTGCCTCTCGTGTGCAATACTGATATTTGGAATAGTATCTCCACACCTGTGACTGTTGACTGTTGTTCCACTGTAGATAAGCGCACTCACTCACGGCAGCAATGCCACAGTTGTGGCCACTGATAAACTGTGTCATATTCTTGTAGGTCCCTCTGGTGTGACAGCAGGGCACACGGTACATGCTGGTGAGTGTGTTAACACTTTAATATTGGTAATTAAATGTGCATGCCATAGGTGAGGTGTAGGCTATGTACACGTAACACACCTACGCATAATGCATTCTGTCCATGTTTGCTGTGAGACATTAATCATCTCATTAAAGTCAGTAGCTGCCTCAAGCACATACACTGCACAGTGCAGCAGACACAAGTGTGGCAACACTGTACTGCAACTTAGATATTCATAGTTGCTACAGCTGTACACAACAGACCACGTTTATCATATGCAGTACACGAAAACATGCATTTCCCATCACACCCGCTGTAAGGTCACACGTCAGTATCCCACATGTCTTGCACACACACATGCTGTACCTCAGGGGTAGAGTCCTATCATGGGTGTGTGCAACACTCTGCAACACATAACACAGTCAAGTTAGGCAATGCTCCCTATTGGTCACCTCACACACCCATGTACAAGGTGTCTGTGTAATTGTGAACATAGCCACAGCACTGCAGTTCAGGTACAGCATGCTAGGCGGTGGTCTAGCACACATTAGTAGCTATGAGTGACCACAGGATGCATGTTGATGATGGCACAGGGTACTACATCCCATCCAGTTACAGTGACCACAGTACTACTCATAGCGGTCATTGCTTTGCACCTCAATGTTGTGCGTGTGCAAACATATGCACCTATACACAATATGCATAGCATGTTGTGTGTGTGCTTACATATGCCAGTACACACAATATGCACAGCAGTCGCCATCCAAACAAAGTGTCACATATATGTCCTGGAATGCTAGTGGGTGTATAGGTCACTTGACACACATTGGTATGTGTGGTGTTTAATGTTGCAGTCGTGTAGCATGACATGCCATGTGTGGCACCGACATATCTGCAATATGTCCCACACTCACCATAACCACTGTACACTGGCCATTTAGAGCATCGGGATACCTTCATGTCAACATGCAGCAATCGTCCCATGTGTGTACATAGCATGCATGTGCTATACCTGTGCCCACTCTTATTTGCTTTGGACACAGACACTGTACTCAGACATTGATATCTACGTGTCACACAGATAACACATGCAGCCATGGCATGTATACGTGCGAGTGATGGTGCACAGGGCATTGCAGAGCTGATAATACCTGCACAGCAATGTTGTGTCCATGTACAAATTGTGTTCCAGGGTGTAGTCAATCACTGAACAACAACACAGTTGCAACAAAGCCATGTATACTGCCATTACATTGAGGTGTCTACACTTGCACTGTATGGTCTTGTGCAACACATATTCTGCATGCTGACACATGTTTAGTGACTGTTTACCTTGTGATACTGACACCCACCTTCACTCACTATAGAGTATGTGTTGGATTGCTGGTATGTGTGGGTGTGCTGTAGTGAGGAGTGTATTACTGTTCATCTGTGCATGTGTGCATGTGTGCATGTGTGCAAGTGTTCATGTGTAGACCGTAAAGTGTGTTTCCTGTCTTCTTCTCACAGGTGCTGAGTTAGGGCTGGCCGAATGCAGCAGGGAACCTGAAGCCACTGCCACGAATAGTGCTGATGATGAGACATGTATTTTGACACAGGGAGGTATGACAGGGTCTGTTGTTGGTCCACCAATCGACAGTACACAGCATTTAACCCCATCTATGCGCACACTCATACTGCCAATACATCCCTCACCACCAATGGCCATAGGCGAGGGACAGCATACAGTTGGCACTGACCAGGAGAGTGTGGTACCCATGGCACTTGCATCCCCTCACAGCAGCCATAGCTATATTCCTGGAACAGTACCACATAGGCGGAGGTCCAGGGGTTCTCGGGGGAGCACCACTGGTCGTATTGCCCCTGGCAGGCGTGCCCTTACTGGTCTTATGATGTCCAGTATGTTCCAGGCTGTAATGCAGGCTCAGGCATGTATAGAACGATACACCAGGCAGGGACTTAGGGCGCAGAGGGCACATTACACCGCTACCAATGACAGCATCCGTGACCTTGCCGGTGCCATCCAGATGTACACCGAGGTCGTTGATAGACATTGGGTGGAGACATTAGATGCCCTCCACAATATGTCATCTATGAGCCAGGACCGTGCGGGACGGTTGCAATGTCGACGCGGACGCATGCCAGCAACAGCAACAGCTGGCAGTGGTTGCGGATGGCCCCCAGTTCACAGCCGCTCCCGTAATGGCAGTACCAGCCCCAGCAATGCTGGGGCTGGCCTGTCCATTGACCGTCCCAGTAGACCACATGCATGTGGCTCTGGCCATTCCCAGGAGGGACATGGGTCCAGTCATCCCACCTCTGCCTCTGTGGACAGTACCCAGTCAGGGTTGGTACCCGATACTGTCCATAGCACCCCTGCCAGGAACAGATACTGTGTCCATGGCCGGAGTCAGTAATCTGTACGGCCTAGCAGGTACAGTCTGTGGCTGTCCCACAATCTACTGTATATGGCAGCCACATGGTGGAGCTGTGTGCATGCAGACACACACACATTAACCAAGCAACTAGGGCTCACACACACATTACATCAACATTGGCCCATGCTGTACTGTTGTCCCTCACACACACACACACACACACACACACACACACACACACACACACACACACACACACACACACACACACACACACACACACACACACACACACACACACACACACACACAGACATGTCGATTGGATGGGTCAATGTCAGGCTCTGGCAAACAACAAAACGCCCTGTGCATATGATGATACCTGTGTCGCCTCCTGTCATCTGTAACATTGATGGAGAAACAGGCTAACATGGTGGTGATGCACAGGGTGACACTATAGCAGTGTGGCAATATTAGCAAGTTGTCAACAGGAAAGTGTAATGACATCCTTGTAGGTATATCTCAGCAGACATTATTCATCAAAGCTCTGAATGTCAATGTAGCATTGTTTACACCACTGTTAGGTCTGACTATGTATTGTCCACCCATGTGACACTTGGCTGATGTGTAATGTGTTGCCAGCATGTGTTAGTGAGTGGACAGTATGTGTGTGATGTGTGCAGTACATATTAGCAAGTGTACATATGTGAACATGGTGGGTGCACACTGTCTGTATGTACGTGCATAGTGGACACATGGGACATGTGGCATACCCTGTTGTACACATAGTGAACATGTCACAGTATCTTTCAATGGCCAGTATGCATTCTACTACAGTTATGTACTAACATGGGTAGACATGTGTGTATGACATGGGTAGACACCATGCTGTGGGTGATACTTTTAGTATCTGTCAATGATTTGTGGTCTGGTAGTACACATAACCTCAACAGCATGACTATAAGCAATCATTGGATGTTGTCCTGACAAATGACACACAGTCATAGGGAACTCAGTAACAGTTGTATCCTTCCGGTGCTACACTATAACACTAACCAGTGGTAATCACCGCCACCCATTCCTGTGTCCACACCTGTTTGGCATATAGCCCCCTTAGGTACATGCAAACACACTAGGGATGTGTCCATCCACATCTGGTAATGCATGCAGTGGCCTACAATCCATTCCCTGGATGGGACACATATCCTACACAAGGGTATCATACAGACAGATGCCTGTCATGTGATACATGCTGTATAACAGTAAGCCGACTATGGCATAGTCATCCACATGTACTATACTTACTATCCCATCAGTACCACATAGGTGGTAGCCCTCAACATGTATGTTGGGTACCAATGTGTACATACAGCCTCATGTTATATCATGTGTCCCTTGGTATCCACATATCCATAGGTATTGTGGAGTCCCAAGGTGTGTCACATGAGACATTGGAGGCCTGGATGCATATACACAAGGCGGTTGTACACCTATAAAGACTGTCCATTATTGGCAGTTGTGGTTGTGTATGAACATGCCTGACATATATCCCAGGCATATACCCTCACTACACTACTGTAAAGTAACTGTCATGGGTGTGTGTGGCACAGATGACCTTGGCCACAGATCACGACAGTGGATGGGCCTGTCACATACATACATATGTCACCTATGATCTAAGAAGCTGCGGCACAACCTGTCAAAGGCAACAAATGTATTCATGTAGTATGCAGGCTTCACACCTATGTACTGATTAAGGGAACATGTACACATATATATTTGCAACGCATATACCTGATGTGTGCAATGCACTTACTGTTGTAATCATAATATGCCATAACATAGTAAAAGCAAGACCCACACCACATTGACCAAGAGTGACACACACAGAGTCAGCACTTGCAGGATTCAAACCCCTACCTAACTATGTTATGATACTAGAGAGAAAGACGCATTTGCACAGCGCGCTATTTGCTTTATTGGGTGGTTTTCCTTCTCCGTCTGTATTTCTAGGGTGGTGACATCATCAGTCTTTCCAAAGAGGAATGTACATCTGTGGTGTGTTTTCCCAGTCTTCAAAAAGGCCACTCCTTTCAAAGAGAATTGCACACACATACACACACCCCCCACACACAAACACACACAGTCAGTGTTTGCAGGATTCAAACCCCTACTTAACTATGTTATGATACTAGAGAGAGAGAGAGAGACTCATTAGCGCAGCACGCTATTTGCCTTACTGGGTGGTTTTCCTTCTCCGTCTGTATTTCTAGGGTGGTGACATCATCAGTCTTTCCAAAGAGGAATGTACATCTGTGGTGTGTTTTCCCAGTCTTCAAAAAGGCCACTCCTTTCAAAGAGAATTGCACACACATACACCCCCCCGCACACAAACACACAGTCAACGTTTGCAGGATTCAAACCCCTACCTAACTATGTTATGATACTAGAGAGAGACCCATTAGCACAGCGTGCTATTTGCTTTACTGGGTGGTTTCCCTTCTCCGTCTGTATTTCTAGGGTGGTGACATCATCAGACTGGACATGGTAATGTGTGTACACTTTGTTTTATGCCATTCCAGGAATGGTCCATGTGGGTCGTCAGGTGTCAACAGCTGGAACAGGAACTCATAATCCTTACCTTGTGTGATCTATCTGTGGACACATTGACATTCCTTCATATGTCAACACATATTTATGCACAGCTTGTTGGTTTTGTGGGTACTACATGTGTCTGGGATGTTGATAAAGGGCTATTCAAAGTGTATGTGAGACATGTGTAGCTGTGTTCAGTGATGTGTGTCCTGTGTGGCTGCCTTGCAAACAGTCTAGCATGTTTGGGAACCATGATCCGCACATGAACATACCACGGTTAGTAGAGTTGTGTGTATGTCAGCTTCCAATAGCTCGGTTTATGACTTCAACCATGATGGACTCCATGGCTTGCAGATCATACTTCATAGGCATACTGGACTGTACATCCCATGGTGTGTTGTGCACCAACACTTGTGTGGAGTGCCATATGTTGCTGTAACACATTCGACGGTCCCACATCCTGTGTAGGGGGGGGAGGTTCAGCTGACTGTTCAGGTGCAGGATCTGTTTGTTCTGTAGTTTATGCATGACACATATTGGGAATCAATGTAGTCCACTTGATGCCATGCTTTTAGCATTGGGGGTAGCTGTTCATCCATTCTACATGTGATATCTCCTGGTATGATGATATGGACTATCGTCGGTGGGAGGTGGGTATGCATATATGGGCCTGTCTGTCAGGATGTCGGCATTGTCAGTCAGGTACAGTTGGCCCTGACTCATGACATATATGTGTGTACATTGCTATATATGACATAGCTGTCGGAGGTGTCATGATTCAGTCTGGACTCCTTCTCAGCTACTCTTTACAGAACACCAACAAATCTGAGCACTAATCCCTGTTATATTCCTTTACACACTTAACACCCTACTGATCCTTTGTCATCTGGCTACAGAGTATGTCATGATGATATGCATGTCCAGGGGTTGGCTTTGTGTGCACTCTCCAGTCCAGCTGGTGAATATTGTGATGTAGACACAATGTCACATCTGCCTCATGTACACAGACAAGACTCTCCTCCTCACAACAAACCCAGATATATGTGTGAGATGCACCTATAGAGACATACAGGGTGCTGAACTCTCTTGACCCATGACTGGCATAGTCTATCAGGTGGTGAAGATAAGCACACACACCACATATCAGTCTCACATATCCTCTGGCAACAGCACTCAAACCACAATTTCACATATACACATACTCGGATGCTGTAAATGAACTCTGCCTAAGCAGCAGAGACCTCCACAGCAGGCACACACACAACTGCTACCCCTCTACAATTCCCACATATCACATAGTTCACAATGTCAGCTGCCACACAGTCACTTGCCTTCAGGCTACACAACACACATAATACACTTGTGATAGGCGACACTTATTGTCAGACACACTGACGTACCACTCACCAGCCCATACAAGGGAATAGTCCCTTTGTGCTGTCTGTTGTGTGCCAGGATCTGCCACATAACACATGCAGTCAGGTCACTACAAAGCACGTACAGGACTGGCACCATCATTGTCCATGCTGGTGCGTAAAACCTCAGATGTTACTCCCTGGACCACATGACATGGTACATGGAGGAACAGTGTCATCTTGTAGCCCAGGCCAGTATGACGCTGACCTTGTCTAGCATCTTACACCCACCAAGTATGATGTCACAGTATACAGACAAACATATCACGTTTAACACTTGGCTAACAGATTGGTGTCATTCATAGGGGATACAGTGTCTGTCAGCCTGTGGTGATATGCTCAACATGCCACGTAGCTTCACTATGGACAGCTTGCACCTGTCACCCTTGGATCTTTGAATGCTGGCTAAGGCTCTTGCTACCACCATAGTGCATTTGTTGAGTAGGGCTCAAAAGACAAACCCACCTACATAGACATTACAGGTTAAATAACACTAAGGGTAATGCTGCTCAACACCAGATGTGTTACCCTCATATTGCGGCCACTCAGGACCCCCCTCAGTATGGGGGATAGTAATATATGTGCACTAACAGACGCCTAGTTCAGGGTCACATATGCACTCCAGCACTACCAGGTTATGTTTCATACCATGCTTTCTGAACACAGGACTTGGAATGGACAACACAACTAGGGGGTGTATCCCTATACATCAGAGATACACACACTTCCGGGTTAGTGGCACTGCAGTAAGCATCACAGACCATACATATACAACTACAATTGTTCGAAACTGCCTTTCAGTTTGTTGCCTACTACAGACCACCCTCCCATACTCAGGAACCACACTCGGCTTTCCTGGGAACAGTGGGGGATATGATGGTCTCCACAAACATCATTATATTGGGTGACATCAGATACATGAATATTGACTGGGGATACTACTCAAGCCGCAACAACCTCGCACTACAGTCGCTACAATTTGTACATTCATATGCTATGGCACAACCAGTCACCACAGCCACAAGGGGGAATACATATTGGACCTTATCATCACCAACATGGGGACTCTATGTTACACACCATCAATATACCCCTCATTGGTAAGGTACATACATCTATCTCACTGGACATACATATACACTCCACACACCCATCCTGGGTAATCTTGGTGAACTTCTGATGAGCCAACGTCTCACTTCACCAAAGCAAGGTGGTATCCTTCAGAGAGCTTGAGACAGTGTGAAATACAGCTTCGACTGATGAATCCTTTACATACACATTCTATGGACTCCTAGTGGACTGCATGGATTGTGCTACCCCAAATAACAACAAGCGAAGGCAACAAATAACAAAACAGCTATGCAACACTGCGAACGAAGTCCAAACCACTCAGGAATTAAAAGTTTGCTAACGTATTTTATTAAGACCGTTTTCGCTCCTCAGAAACAAGAAGCTTCTTCAGACATAGTAAAAGGCGCCAAAGCACTTTTTTAAATACAGCGGCTTTTTGTTTGAATGATGTCATATCCTTAGCAACTGGTAAATTCTACGAAACACTTGTTAATATACAAATATAAAAAATATATCAAAAACAATCAACCTAGACCAACATTCCATCAAAAAACAGATGGTTCAAACA
The DNA here is from genome assembly GCF_019279795.1 of Protopterus annectens. Taxonomy (NCBI): domain Eukaryota; kingdom Metazoa; phylum Chordata; order Ceratodontiformes; family Protopteridae; genus Protopterus; species Protopterus annectens. The sequence continues at coordinate 1,144,753,465 of NC_056732.1, read as the reverse complement.
TCTTAAATGTTTTTGACTATTTTTAAAAAAAAATCAGTAAAATGTACTTCCTTACAAAAAAATAGTTAAACTAAGGTCACTGTACAGCACCTATAATCAAGCACATGTGATGCTTAAGAAAAGTATCAAATCAAATGTCAATTAAACACCTTTTCACTTAGTTATGATAACAATGTTATAGAAATTATATAACTTGTATAATACTTTATAAGTTGTTTAAAATCTACCATTTGGTATAAAATTCAGGCTATTCATAACTCCATTAATTACTGGACACAATTGTTTAAATGGGTGGTGGATTACTTAATTCCTTAAATAACTTTTATATTTTAAAATGACAGCAATGTTACAGGCTTCATTCAACCCAGGAGGGGAAAAAGCGTTTAATAGTAGCTGCCATTCTAGCTCTTTAATTTCAAGAAGGAGAGGCTGGGGGCCCCCCTAATTCCGACTTTAACTAAGTCAATACCCATAAAACAAAGCTATGTCCAGCATGGTCTAGGACATGCTTTGAAAGAACATTGTCGGTTTTATTTTTATGGTAGTTATGTTGGTAGACACGGTCCCGCAACCTGCGTCCGTTTACCAACATAAAAGCACAAGCAATTACAATGCAATGTAAACAATTGACTTAGTGTCACAACAGATCTTATGTTTAATATAAAATTTTTCTTTCCTTATAATAAAGGAATTTCCTGTTTTCAGTAGTCTGCACCAGTTGCAGAACCCACAGGAAAAAGTCCCAATTTGTCTCGATGGAAGGGCACTCAGGTCCCCTGTTTGCAACAGTTCTTTTAAGTTTTTCCCTCTCTTAAATACAAAAGAGGGGAATGAACCCAAGATTTCCAGTAAGTGGGCATTGTTTACAATAAAATGCCAATTTTTTCTAATAATTGTACACATACTGTCAATGTGTTTGTTGTGTGTAATAATAAAGCTAATCTTAAAATCCTGGGTTAGGCGACTCTTGTCATGATCACTATTATTATTTTCCTGTGAGGTAGGGTTGGATTCACTACTAGTTGTAGAGGTTACCAAAACTTCCGTGTCTACAAGGTTACATGGTTTAGTACCTTGGAGGAGTGGTTGGTAACACCCTGATGTTCTTTTAAATGACACTTCATTGATTAAACTATCAAGGAGTTCGCAAGGGTAACCCCTATTCAAAAACATACACCTAAGCGTGGAACACTCATCATCAAAAGCCGTTTGGGTGTTACACATACGTGTTGCTCTCACTAACTGGCCCTTGACAATGGACTTTTTCTGCTTCCATGGGTGGTTGCTAGAAAAATGTAAGAAGGCATTGCAATAGGTGTGCTTTCTGAAAATACTGGAGAGAATTCGGTTATCATGAAGATCCTTAACGAGTTTTACATCAAGATAATCAATCTCACTAGGAGAAAAGTGATGAGTGAATGTTAAAAAAGTGCATGATGCATTCATTCTCTCCATTAAGTTGGTAACAGTATCCAGGTCTCCTTGTATGAGAATAAACACGTCATCTAAAAAACATGTGTAAAATTTATTTACCTCTTTAAACTGGGTGTCTTTAAACAAGAATGTTTTTTCCCAGTAGGCAACCACTAAATTAGCGACACTCCCTCCACATGGGGAGCCCATAGCAATACCCCTTTTCTGAAGGTAGTAACTATTGTTGAAAATGAAAAAATTGGACGATAGAATAATATCAAGGAGAATAGTGACCACATCAATTTCATCCTTCGGAGCTCCTAAATCAATTAACATCAGTTCAACCCACTCCACAGCCTCTTGATGTGGTATGCAGGTGTATAAATCTACCACATCAATGGTTAGGAAGTTGTGGGAAGGGTTGAAGGGGATGTTGTTGATGGACCCCAAAAAAGACCAAGAGTCTTTACAGATCTGGGGTAGCAGCTTAAGATATTTACTTAAGATGTAATCAACAACCTTAGCACAAGGGTGAGTAATACAACATCTCCCATCCACTAGGGCACGCATAGGTGGGTCCGCCAAGTTTTTATGAATTTTGGGGATCCCAAACATGACTGGTACTCTAGGGAAGGAGATGTTGATAAAGTTGAAGGTTTCGATGTCAATCCTCCCTTCAATAAATAGGTCCCTAAAATACCCTTTAATTCGGTTGTATTGACCTGAAGTCTCATTTAGGGATGAAATTTCATAGGCTGATAAATTTAGTACCTTAGACATTTTTGAATTGTAGTCCTCTTTATCAAGTATAACTAAACCCCCACCCTTATCTGGTTTAATCACCCTAATTGGTGAATTACCTAGATTTTTCAAACTTGCCCTTTGTTCGGGAGAGATGTTACTTTTATTTTCAAACCATTTGATATTCTCGAACAATTGTCTGAAATCAATTTCACAAGCATACTCAAATGTTTGCAAAATAGGATGTAGGGGGGGATTAAAGGTACTTAACATTTTGAAGCCTAACCCAGGATTTTAAGATTAGCTTTATTATTACACACAACAAACACATTGACAGTATGTGTACAATTATTAGAAAAAATTGGCATTTTATTGTAAACAATGCCCACTTACTGGAAATCTTGGGTTCATTCCCCTCTTTTGTATTTAAGAGAGGGAAAAACTTAAAAGAACTGTTGCAAACAGGGGACCTGAGTGCCCTTCCATCGAGACAAATTGGGACTTTTTCCTGTGGGTTCTGCAACTGGTGCAGACTACTGAAAACAGGAAATTCCTTTATTATAAGGAAAGAAAAAATTTATATTAAACATAAGATCTGTTGTGACACTAAGTCAATTGTTTACATTGCATTGTGTAATTGCTGTGCTGCGTTTTATGTTGGTAAAACGGACCGCAGGTTGCGGGACCGTGTCTACCAACATAACTACGCCATAAAAAATAAAAAAAACGACAATGCCCTTTCAAAGCATGTCCTAGACCATGCTGGACATAGCTTTTGTTTTATGGGTATTGACTTAGTTAAAGTCGGAATTAGGGGGGGCCCCCAGCCTCTCCTTCTTGAAATTAAAGAGCTAGAATGGCAGCTACTATTAAACGCTTTTTCCCCTCCTGGGTTGAATGAAGCCTGTAACATTGCTGTCATTTTAAAATATAAAAGTTATTTAAGGAATTAAGTAATCCACCACCCATTTAAACAATTGTGTCCAGTAATTAATGGAGTTATGAATAGCCTGAATTTTATACCAAATGGTAGATTTTAAACAACTTATAAAGTATTATACAAGTTATATAATTTCTATAACATTGTTATCATAACTAAGTGAAAAGGTGTTTAATTGACATTTGATTTGATACTTTTCTTAAGCATCACATGTGCTTGATTATAGGTGCTGTATAGTGACCTTAGTTTAACTATTTTTTTGTAAGGAAGTACATTTTACTGATTTTTTTTAAAAATAGTCAAAAACATTTAAGATGTTTGAACCATCTGTTTTTTGATGGAATGTTGGTCTAGGTTGATTGTTTTTGATATATTTTTTATATTTGTATATTAACAAGTGTTTCGTAGAATTTACCAGTTGCTAAGGATATGACATCATTCAAACAAAAAGCCGCTGTATTTAAAAAAGTGCTTTGGCGCCTTTTACTATGTCTGAAGAAGCTTCTTGTTTCTGAGGAGCGAAAACGGTCTTAATAAAATACGTTAGCAAACTTTTAATTCCTGAGTGGTTTGGACTTCGTTCGCAGTGTTGCATAGCCAAATAACAACAAGACTCACTCCTCCAATGGCAGGGGACCTGTCTGGTAGACACCAGCCATTAATGAGCTGTATAATGTCAGGAGGAAGCTACTACATGATGGAGCACAATCCCAGATGGGGAAAGCATCTGTGATCTGTACTAGCAGACAGCTATGATCACTCATGTACTTATCTAAAGTATTCTTCTTCTCATGGACAATTGCACCAGACAAGTAGGACTATCACAAGGCCTTCGTCACTTAGGTCAGGAACCTGGGTGGATACTCACTGATATGCTGTGAGTTACTGCATACTGACTACACTTACCCTGAACCCACTGGCATAACCAACATCCTGGCAAACAGGTTCAGTGCAGATGTCTCCCCCCATCCCCCCTAGGGAGCAACTATCCATCCCAACAGAGTGTAACCTCCCTGACACCACACAGTAACAGGTGAGTGCTGCCCTCCCCAAAGCATACATTACAGCATCAATGTGACCAGTTGGTGTCCCAGCCTGCATCTTACACGAGTTTCATGACAGACGTAACCCTCAATTAAATCACTGTGTAATATTGGAGTTACTACAGGATATGTACCCACGGAATGGCATACAGCAACAGTGTTCCCACTCCACATAGTTGGTGCCAGAACGGACCACAGACAATATTGCCCTATAAGCCTAACTATCCTGTTATGCAAAGCTGTGGAGTGTATTGTCATGGGACTCTTACACATAGACATCAGGAAACTACAGACACTGTGTCCTACACATTTCAGCATTGTTGTGGGCAGATCTTGCCTCTTGAACATGTTTGTATTCTTTTGACAGTTAACAGGTCCATCAACATAGGGAGAGTTGTACACGCAGCTTACCTGAAGCTTGCTAAACCCTTCCACACAATAACCCACTGGGCCATTATGCATAGGCTCACCAGTATCGATATGGACACATATCTCACATGATGGATTGCTACCTGGATCAGGGATAGCACCCACATGGTCAGAATTGCAGGTGCCATGTCTGACTATACACCAGTTACACGTGGCATCCTACATGGCTCGGTCCTGGGACCTCTCTTGTTCAGTATATATTTGTCTGATGTACAGGCTACCACGGGGGGAATATGGCTGACCTTGTTCACACTTGACTGCATACTGGGTGCCATGATCACCTCTCCAGATGCCACATGCATACTCCAACAGGGTCTCACAGAGATGGATGACTGGTGCCTGAGCCATGGCCTACAGCTAAATGACATTAGTTACATAGTCATCCCCTTTGGGAATAACAACATGCCCACACATTAACACATAGGTAGTACTCCATTACATATGGTAGGTGTTGTTAGGTGACTGGGGACATGACTTGTTCGTACTGTCGCCTTTGACATTCACGTTGCCACAGTGGTTGGACAGACCTTCTATATAAGCAACCTTATCCCATATGGTTTAACATCTAGATCGAGTGATGTCATTGTGCCCCTATACTAATAACAACCATGCTTGGTTACAATGCCACCTTTGGGGTGTACCTTACCCAACACCTGCAGCAACTGTACTGACCACAGATACTCAAGCAACAGCCACCCCTCAACAATACCCATGAATCACATATCTCACAAAATCAGTGTGCCTCACAGTCACAGCCCTTAAGGCCAAACAACACACCAAATACACTTATTATAGGGTATTCTATTGTCTGGCACACTGACATCCCACTCAACTGACTGAACAAGGAGAAGGTCACTGTAAGCTGCCTGTCAGGTGGCAGAATCCACCACATAACACAAGCACTCAGGTCACTCCAAAGTAGGTACAAGTATGACTCCGTTATTGTACATGCAGGTGTGAATGACATGAGACGTACCTCCCTGGACTACAAGAAATGAGACATAGAGCAGCTCTCTGATCATGTAGCCCAGGCTGGTATGACCCTGACTTGGGTAGCATCTTGCCCTCACCAAGAATGATGCCAGAGTATGAAGACAAAATGATCAGTTTCAACAATTGTCTACAGTATTGGTGTCATTCAATGGGGATCCAGTGTCTGTCAACCTGGGATGACATGCCTGACAAGCCACGTTGCTTCACTAGGGACGGCTTGCACCTGTCACCCTTAGGCTTTCGTATACTGGCCATGCCTCTTACCACCCCCATAGTGCATTTTTTAGGTGAGGCTCAAAGGACAAACACACCTCCATAGACAACCCAAGGATACAAAATCTAAAGGTAATGCTACTCAATGCCAGACATCTAAACCTCAAGATGCACCCACTTGAGGCTCCCCTCAGTATGGAGAATATCGATGTCTGTGCAGTAACACAAACCTGGTTCAAGGCTCCTGAGAGCACCCCAGCACTACCAAGTTATAACTCATACCATGCGTTTCACACACAAAACTCGGACCAAAGCACAAAAGGAGGGGTAGTATCTATATTCATCAAAGATAACTACACCTCCAGGTTAGTGGCACTGCACGAAGCATCAGAAACCATCCATGTGCAACTAACAGCAGGCCAAACTGCCTTTCAGTTTGTAGCCTGCTACAGAACACCCTCCCTATTACAGGAACCCCACTTGGCATTCCTGAGAACACTGGAGAATATCAAGGTATCTCCTAAAACTATGTTATTGGGTGACTTCAACTACCCAAACATTGACTGCAACAACTACTCATGCCCAAACACACTCACCCAACGATTCCTTGAAGTTATAAACTGTAATGTGATGGAACAACTGGTCACCACTCCCACAAGAGTGAACAACATATTGGACCTGGTCATCACCAACATGGGGACTCTATGTTCCACACCAGAGGTAAACCCCTCATTGGTAAGATCAGACCATTAACAAATTTCCATGGACATCCATATCCCATCCCCACCCCCAGCCAAGGAAATCACTGTATAGAATTTCTCAAACGCCAGCTTTGCACTTCTCAAGACTGAGGTGGAATCCTTCAAAGCCCACGGGCCAGAGGATAATACAGGCCAATCCGCAGAATCCTTTACAAATGCATTCTATGAGCACCTGCAGGAATGCATGGATCATGCTATCCCAAATAAAGCAAAGACTCACTCCTCCAAAAACAGGAGACCTGCTTGGTGGACCCCGGCCATAAATAAGCTACACAACAGAAGGAGGAAGCTACTACATGACAGAGCAAAATCCCAAAAATGGAAGGCACCTCTGATCAGTATTAGCAAGAAACTTCGATACCTCATAAAATCATCAAAGGCCAGTTTCCAAAAGGAAATTACCCTAGACACTAAAGATAATCACAAGTCCTTCTTAGTTATGCCCATAATATGGGTGAAAACTCCCAGATATGCTCTGAATTGTTGCATAACGGTACAAAATATACCGAAACTACAGACAGCCAACATCCTGGCAAACAGATTCAGCACAAACCTCTCCCCCCCTTCACCCACAAAGGAACAAATGCCTATCCCAACTGAATGTAACCTCCCTGACGTCACAGATGCACAGGTGAAGGCTGCCCTCACCAAAGCAAAAAACACAGCAGCTATGGGACTGGACGGTGTCCCAGGCTGTGTCTTACACAAGCTCCAAGAAGAACTGAACCCTCACATTAAGTCACTGTTCAGACTTAGCCTTACTACAGGATATGTACCTGAATAATGCCGTACAGCTACAGTGGTTCCACTCCACAAAGGTGGTGCCACAACAGACCCTGGGAACTATCGCCCCATAAGCCTGACTAGTCTGGTCTGTACAGCTATGGAGCGTATTATCATGGAACTCATAAACAAAGAAATTGGGAGCCTCCAGACACTGGACCCTACCCAATTCAGCTTTGTTAAAGGCAGATCTTGCCTCTTAAACCTAGTTGATTTCTTTGAAACAGTTACCAAAGCTATGGATGAGGGCAAGGTAGTCCACACAGCCTACTGGACCTCGCAAAAACGTTCAATACAATACCCCACTCAGAAATCATACATAAGCTTAACAGCTTAAATATCAACCCGTATATCACAAGATGGGTTGCAAACTGGCTCAGGGATAGAACCCACAAGGTCAGAATCACTGGTGCCATGTCCGAATACAAACCAGTTACAAGTGGCATCCCACAGGGCTCAGTTCTGGGACCTCTCTGGTTCGGTATATACTTTTCTGAGGTTCAGGCTAACATGGGGGGATTATGACTGACAAGGTTCGCAGATTACTGCAAACTGGTGGCCATAATCGACTCTCCAGCTGACACAAGCATCCTCCTGAAGGGTCTCACAGAGATGGATGTTTGGTGCCAGAGCCACAAGCTCGAGCTACATGCTAAAAAGTGCATAGTCATCCCCTTTGTGAAAAACAAGGTGCACACAAATTACCACATAGGTGGTAATCCATTAAGTACAGAAGTAATTTGAGATTTGGGGACCAATGTAGATAGTAATCTCTCACATTGCCAAAGTGGTTACAAAGACCTTCTATATATGCCACCTTATCATGAAAGGGTTTGCATCTACATCAAGAGAGGTCATTGTGCCCCTCTACTCATCAGTCATCAACCCCATACTTGAATACAATGGCCCTTTTGGGATGTACCTTACCCGACACCTGCAGCACCTGGAGAGACCCAAAAGTACCTCTCCAAGAGGATCATGGGCTACAAACAGATGTCATATGCAGCTCAACTAAGGAAACTCCAGCTCTACTCAGTTGCTTACCGCCTACTCAGAGGCAATCTATGCCTGACATACAAAGCCATGTCAAAGCCAGAATTAATGGACATGCTCCACCTCAAAAATCCAAGTCCCTTAGAGATACACAATCCAGGGACTTAAACCTCAGCACAAGAATAAAAAGGACATGCTGGAGGGACAGATTCATTTCCCAGAGGCTCCCCTCACTCTGGAATAGAATCCCAATTCATATTAGTCATAGCCCCTCGCTGACCCTCTTCAGGCCAAATCTGCACACATGGATGGGAAATCGCAAATTCATCCCTGGGATCTCTTCTGTGTCCCTGCTAGACAGAGGCACAGCAAACTAATCTTAAAGGGTACCTTCTGTGACCTAATTTACAGAGGTACAGTAGACTAATCTAATAGGGAGACGGATGCCAAATACACTCTGGCTAGGCTTATAAATGCCCTAGGGCAGATAGCCTAGTATCTACCTATAAATGTATGAACCTATAAGTTCCACACCAAGCAGATGTAGGGACTCACACAGATGACCTGCACAGTTCAGATGCAGTAACTCCAGCTCTACTCAGTCGCTTACCACCTACTCGGATATGATGTGTGCCTGTTATTTGCAGTAATACCCCACCCAGAATTAATGGGCATGCTCCATCCACCTCAAGATATCCATCTCCCTTGTAGCTACACACTCCAGGGAGATATACCTCAGCACAGATGTTAATAGGACATGCTGGAGGGACAGATACTTATCCCAGGACCTCCACTCACTCCAGATTGTGATCACAGTTTCACATAGGCAGAGCCACCCACTAACCACCTACAGGGGACATCTTGACGGCTGTATGGGTGATCGTATGTTTACCCATGGGATATCTTCTGTGTCCCTGCTACACAGAGGCACACTAGCCTAAACGTACATGGGCTATCTTGTGTGATCTACTATTCACTGGCACAGTGTAGTACTCTGACAGGGCTGCAAAAGCCAAACACACTCTGGCTAGGTTTGTACATACCCTAGGCCAGATAGCTTACTATCGACCTCTGAACCTATGCTTCTGCTCGGGATGCACAATATTTATTGCTGATACTGTTTGCAGGTCTTTATCGTCTTTGCTTTCCCAGTTTCTATGAACAACTTAGGTATCTGTGGAACATGTTTGATCATGACAGGGTTCCACTATATTATATAAGTGTCTGTTGTCATGTAACTGTGTGCACAGGGTGGATTGCTGGATAGTGAGAGGTTCCTGGGTTAACACATGCAACTGCCAGATATGTGTGGCCCACTGCTGTAGTCAGACATGGCCTAAGTGTGTGAGCATGCCCAGTTCAGGCTTTCCATGTTTTGTTGCCTGACATATGTCTCATTTATTCAAGTGTGTGAGCATGCCCAGTGTGACCTTTCAGTATACTGTGTGATCTGAAGTCCACTACATTTCTGGATGTGTGTGAACATGACCAATATTAACATTTATACTGTGTGTGTTGGAAGTCAAGTTCTGTTCTTACTGCAGGACTCACCTTTGTGTCATAACTCAACAGGGATTATGCTGTGCCTGCAGGGTTTCCATGAGATACTTTGCATAGACTTATTAACATCCCTTCATACTGGCTGAACAGTGCAATGCTGTCATGGTTTAGTGGTTCAGTACTTTAACTATGGTGCACAGTATCCTGGGTTCGAGGCCCATCACTGCTTTATATTTCCATACTGAGCAGACCAGACTGCTTAAGGGCCAGTTAAGCAAATATGAGCATGTTGGCTTTTGTTCTGCTATACCCTACTTAGACCAGGCTTGTTCGACATTGCTGTATATTCACCAACTTTGCTGGACATTGCCCAATATTACTCAACACTGACCACAGTTGTACTAGTTGGTGTGTGTATTCTGTTTGCATATACTACATGGTGGTAAATGCTGTTTAGCACTACCTTAAATTGCTTGACACATGGCAATCATGCCTCAGGTGGTGCTGCAGGACTGTCTATGTCAGATGCACATACTACACTCCCTGTACATGTTTGAAGCAGGTAGTGTCAACTTAGGCATCTGTTTTACTATATGTGCGGGTCAGAGAGAGGTATCATTTCCAGGGTTCCTACTGAGCCAATGTATGTGCTATGTGTTGCCTTTTTGCCAAGGCCAAAGCATACTGGGCATGCCTTCTTCTGCCTACTGGGGCAGGCTCAGGTAGTTCCTCCTCCGAGTCACGCTCTGCCTGTGATGACCCCTGGGCAATGGTGATGGGCTGTTTGGCCCAGGCCTATGCTGGTCCTGCTGCAGCTGTTTTCACAGGATCATATTATGTAGCATAGCACATACCATGACAATGTGGGTACATGTAGTTGGTGTGTACTGCAAGGCTCCACCAGATGTGTCCAGGCACCGGAACCGTGACTTGAGCAGCCCAAACACATGCTCAATTACATTTCATGTTTGTGCGTGTGCCTCATTATGGCATTCCTGTTCAGGTGTGTGTGCATTTCTGATGGGTGTCATCAGCCACGGCTCCAGTGCATAGCCAGCATCCCCCACTAGGTGACCATGTGGGATGTCCCCATTGGCAAATGTCTGGTACAGCTGCGTCAGATGCCAGATATGGGAATCATGGCAGCTTCCAGGGCAGCCAGCACACACATTCAGTATTATGCCCTGGGCATCACACATGACCTGGTAGTTGATGGAGGGGAAGCCCTTGCGGTTGAAGTAGACCCTACCCCGCTCACTGGCTGGTGTTTTGATGCGTATGTGCGTGCAGTCTATTGCACCCACTACCTCAGGGTATTCCACTATTTGCTGGAAGAGACGCATATTGCTGGTCAATACCTCACGGGAATTGGGGAACTATACATTATCACCGACATGTGCTGACATGGCATCCAGAAACTGGTGCAGTACCCTGGATGCTGATGCCTGTGATATCCCCATCATATCCCCAGTTGGTCTCTGGAAGGTACCTGTTGCTAGTATTTGTAGGCCAACACATACCTTGGTTTCCACTGGAATGGGTTCCCCTCTGTTGGTTCTGTGTATGAGGCATGGCCTGCACAGCTCAACAATTTGCTGCATGAGGTCTCTGTCCACTCTATAGCGCTCCACTATCTCCAGCTCATGTAGCCCCTGGTAGGTTACCCTGGGCCTGTACACTCTTCTCCGTCTCCTCACTGGGGGTTGGTTGGCAGCATTCCCATTGTCACCACCCTCAGCATGTTGCATATGTCGGTTTATGACAGCAATGGCAGCCCCTAACATTTCTTTGTCTCAGTTAAGCCTTTTCAGTATTCACTTCTCTTAGCTTACTGCAGTGCTGCAGTGTCTCTGAGCAATACATGGTGAAAAGTTGTTTGCAGAGTGTTAAGTGCTGGGTTGGGCTGGGCTGGTTTACTGCCTGTGTAATTGCCTGATTCTGATTATTTCCACCTGCTAGCTCTGCTGACTCTCCCTGGTTAACTTCCTACTGTTTGTTGTGCTTCCTTTTCTCTTTCCATTTCCTCAGGGGGGGCAGCGCTGTGCATACTAGCGCAGACGTGTGTACACGTGATAACACGTGAGCACACAGGCTTAGACGGAGTTACACTAGCTAATTCCTGCTTAAACGCGTGCACACCAGCGCAAACACGCTCGCAATACTGTAAACTGCCTTATACATGCTTACTCCGGCTTAAACGCATGCACTCATGCTTACACGTGCGCGCACTATCTTACTCGGGTTTACAGGCGCTAACACGCGCGCATACACGTTGCAAGCATTTTTGCAAGGAACTTTAGTGATACCCACAGTGTGCACCTTCTATTTCTTGACTTTAGCTAGGATATCTGATGAAACACCTCTTCCAGTGATGAGCAACTGACAGCTAACACATGCCACTCTGCTACAATGAGCTTATCTTCTTTCATACATACCCCCTCCTCATGTCACCTATATCCTACTCTGTTACTCCCCTTATCCTAGTCTTACACTCCACTGACTGTGCTCATTTGCTATGTAGACTTGGGATTCACTATCCTTACCCTCATTTGCATAGGATTGCCTACTAATGCTTGGTTACATCTCTTAGACTGGGTTCCCCCCTTAGCAACCCCTACTCGTTAGCCATGTTGTCTTCAGCCTGCCATTGCCTTGCATTGTACATCACAAGTACCTATAAAATCCACATTTGTGGGTTTTAATTTTTATTTTTCTGGGGTTTTTTTAAGCGCAGCCCGTTTGCGCGAAGCTGCGCTATGCTTAAACATGGAAACTCGAAAAAAAAAAATAAATTCATTTTTTTTTTCATTTTGCATCGGGAAACATTGCCAATGGCCGTATATTTGGCCACTGGCATGCTTCCTCTACTGGATGCAACCTTTATTTGGAGCTATCACTGCTCCGTTTTGCTATTTGCAGAATGGTACTCAGTTGTCAACTGAGTACATTTCTGCAGATAACACTACTCTTACTCGGACAGGTTCAGGTTTCCTGAATCGCAAATCTACCTCATTTGCATGCCTTTCCGCTGCAGTTGAGATAATTTGCATGTCCCGTCCCTGTCTGTGTAAGAGCCATTTTAGGAGCTCTCTTGCACGTCCCTACAGGCTGTTCCTAGATTGCTCATCAGACATGATGGCTGCATGGAGTCTTACTCTACTCTTAGACAACGTGCAAGCCATCGTGAATCCGGCCCATTGTTTTGTGGCACAGCACACTCTCCACCTCTACTATGTACATTTAAATTAAATAGTTTTATATACTGCAGATATTTGCTGGGGAAATAATTCTACCTTTTCTACTACAACTTGTCAGGGAACAGTTCCATTTTACAAAGTCAAAATTCACCACCAACTTTTCCAGGTCTTCTACAAAAATACAGAGCAACTAGATGTACTAATAAGTCAAGAAATCTTTATCTAATATTTTACATTTCAGTACTTTAATAGATCAAACTCTTGCACCAGCTGACACTGCAGTGCAGCATAAGGGAGTACTGCATTCCTGAGTGTGTTGTCCTTTGGATGAGATGTTAAACTCAGGCCCCATCTTCTTCAGTTAGTGGTAGCTCAAGCAGATCTAAAAGATCCCATGGCAGCTATCAAAAAGCATAGGGGAAGTTCCCTGTTACCATGGCCAAATTTCTCCTAATAGTATTAATGCCATCCTGAGTCTCCCCTGAAAAGAGACCACGAGCATAGTAGAACCTGGTTAACAAAAGATAAATAAATAAATCCATAAGCTTGGCCATCAGTATAATTTCCAGTTAAGCCTTGGATCAACACAAAAAAATTACCTCATGAATTAAATCATCAAGCTCAAAGCCATATGGAGAAGATAAATTTACCTCAAGAAAATTAAGTAGAACTCAGCACAGATGGTCTTTAATTCAAAAGTAGTGGGAAACATTTTAAATTGAAAATGAATAAAGATGAAGCAGTTTGCATGTTCTAATATGCAAGTCACTTAAAGAAGACATTACAGTTCAACATTTTAAAGCAAGCAGACTTTACCTAAATACTAAAAATAAGTTCAATTGATAGTAATGAAATATAAAGAAACAAATAAAAGAAACATCCCGGGATTCAGCAAGCCCTGCACGGCATGCAGGAATAGTGCAAAAGCTGCTGCACGCAATATGGCTGACAAGCGATCCATAAATGAGCTCCCGGGATGTGCATGAGTGCTATTACACTATTCCTGCATGGACACAACTCATGTATGCTAATTACCCCATTTGCTGGTGAAAACCATGCAAAATGAGGTGAATTAGTGACCCAGTAAGCAGGCAGGCATTTGTGCAGAAATACTGTAACCTGCAGAAATGTATTCGGTTACTAACCAAATACATTTCTCCAAATTACAAAATGGAGGCATGACAGCTCGAAAGAAAGCATGTATTCAATGTAGTAGGAATGCCAATGACCAAATATATGGCCAATGGCATGGAAAATAGTTGCAAAATTATAAAAAATAACTTTTATTTTTTTTTGGCCGATTTCGGCCGTTTCAGCATAGGGCAGCTGTCCACAAACGGGATCGGCCTGAAAATAAGAACAAAAGTTGGAAATAAGCTTTTAAACCCAAATCAGCATATTGCTATGATAGTCAATGGCATGCATAAGACAACAACACCAGGGAATAGTGGTTGCTAAGGGGGAAGGCTCAGGGTGAGTGTGGTAACTACGAATTAGCATTCTGTTTTATGCAAATGAGGGGATTGATACTGAATCACAGATTTCCTCTCAGTGTTTCAGCTTGCATCCAGCCATGTAGGTGCAGCAACACCATGGTATAAGTATAAGAGGTAGATGACCTCATAAGGGGGAGTGTCATGCATGCTGTAAGCTTATTGGAACTCCATGGCCTGTGTTTGCCCTTAGCTAAGCACAACTAAGGAAGGGGGTGTGTGTCTGAGGCTGCCTAGCAGTGTTTACATTGCCTAAACCAGTGTGCGTGCCAAGCACCGGGTTTTAAACAAAAAAAAAAAAAAAAAAAAAAAAACAAAAACAGGAAATAACAGCTCTGTTCACATCTGAGTACTGGGTATGCATGGCATGCCTTGGGGCTTAAACGGGAAGGCAAAGGGAAGGGAAAATAGCAGTAGGAAGGCAATCAAGGTGAACTAGCATAGCTAGAAGGTGAACTGTATCAGAATCAGCCAATTACACAGCAGCAGCCCAGCCTAGCACACTACTATAAACTATGCAAACACCTTTCACTCTGTTTTTCCCCATAAACTCTACACCACCTGTGTACACAGACGGGGAAGTTTTACCTGACAAAACTAACAAAATGTTAAGGGCTGCTGTTGCTCCCATACATCAATATGTGGAAGAGACTGAGGGTGGTGAGGATGTGAATGCTGATGACCAACCCACAGTGAGGAGGAGGAGAAGAATGTACAGACCCAGGGTAACCTACCAGGGGCTACATGAGCTGGAGATAGTGGAGCACTATAGGGTGGACACGGACATTCTACAGCAAATTGTTGAGCTGTGCTGGCCACGCCTCACACACAGAATCAACAGATGGGAACCCATCCCAGTGGATACCAAGGTATGTGTAGGGTTAAGAATACTAGCCACAGGTACCTTCCACAGGCCAACTGGGGATATCATGGGGATCTCACACGCATCAGCATCCAGGGTACACCACCATTTTCTGGATGCCATGGTCAGCACATGCCAGTGAGCACATATATTTCCTCAACACCCATGAGGCGTTGACCAGCAATATGCATCTCTCTTCCACCAGATAGCAGAATACCCTGAGGTAGTGGGTGCTATAGACTGCACGCACATACACATCTCAGCACCACCCAGTGAGCAGGGTAGGGTCTACATAAACTACAAGGGCTTCCCCTCCATCGACTTCCAGGTCATGTGTGATGCCCAGGGCATTATCTTGAGTGTGTGTGCTGGCAGCCCTGGAAGGTATAACGACTCCTACATCTGGCATATGACATAGCTGTACCAGAAATTTGCCAGTGGGGGCATCCCATATGGCCACCTAGTAGGGGATGCTGGTTATGCTCTGGAGCCGTGGCTGATGACACCCATCAGAAATGCACACACACCCGAACAAGAACTCCATTATGAGGCACATGCACAAACCAGAATCATAACAGAGCATATGTTTGGAATGCTCAAGTCACAGTTCTGGTGCCTGGACATATCCAGTGGATTCTTGCAGTACTCTCCAGCTACATGTACACAAATTTTCATTGTATGTGCCATGCTACACAATATAATCCTGCGGAAACAGTTGCAGCAGGAATAGCAAGGGGCAGGTCCACATAGCCCCCACCATTGCCAAGACCATCACAGGCACAGAGGGAATCAGAGGCGGAACAACCTGAGCCTGCCCATGTAGGCAGAAGGAGGCATGCCCAGTAAGACCAGGTTTTGGCAAAGAGGCAAAGGATAGCACATCCACTGACACGGGAGGGACCCAGGGAATGACACCTCTCTCTGACTCCCACATACAGTAAAAGGGATGCCAAACATGACACTACCTGTGCTTTACCATGTATAGGGATTGCACTATGTGCATCCGACATAGTCAGGCCTCCAGCACCATCCTCAGTACTGGCGCAGCCACAAGGTAAGTCACTCTTCCTATCAATTGCTGAATAGAGTAGTATGTTCTGCTAGTTGTATCTATGGTATGGATGTGAGCATGCAAGGGAATCGGGTGGATGAATGGGATTGCAGCAGATAGTGGACACCTATACAGGCAGCATGAAATCCATAACAAACACTTGTGTCAACAAAGTAGGCAGTACTAGACAAGATGACAAATCCCACTTCAGTACATGTGGTTGCCCAAATGTGTATCCATAGGACACACACATGCATGTCAGTGAGGCTCACATACCCAACACCAGCCTCAGCCAGCAGGACAGGTGTAGATGACCATAACGAAAGGCTGTGCTAAGGCCTCCAATTGATGGCAATGGTGAACAGCCCCCCCCCGGTCCTACACAGACAGATTACAACAGGTCTGCCAGTTGTATGTTTGTTCTGAAGTGTAAGAAGTCTGAAACTGAAATGTATGTCAATAAAACCTAAGATCTGTACTCTACTCATATGCCTCTAGTCTGCATGATAGGTCAGAATACAAATCAAAACAAAATGAAAGCTAACAGAGTATCTGAAATACCAGTATATTCATAGCAAATGTTTACAGTTGTCAGGTGTGCCCCCCCCCAAAAAAAAATCCTATGTAGAAATGCAGTAACATGTAAGTGTGAGTTTAATAACAGTGGAGCACAGATTACCTGAGCTGGCCCAATTTACAGGATAGATTGTTGCATGTGTACAATATGTAGGGTTCCGCATGTTAGGTTGTTGTGTGTTCTATATTGTGTGAGTGGTGAGCATGTAAGCATGGAGGGTTGTGTCTTGGTGGCCTATGGACAGTACTATTGATGACAGGGCCATGTTCTGACAACTGCAGCGCCAACCACAATGCACACCAGCAATACCCACTTCAGCAGTCATTCATACTCACCGTCCAGATGTCAATATCTGTCACCATCTGAAAGATGGATATGCCATGAATGTGGGCACAGACATACACACAGTACACAGGTGGAAGTACCCTAGACAGAGTACATAAAATGTAACTGTCAACTGCATACACCTTTGGAATTTTATATAAGGTTAGCAGCACATTAGTTGTCTGTGTAGTATGGAATACTGATGTAGTCCGGCCAAGCACTGGCAGACCAAAAAAGACACAGGTATTAAGTAATGAGAGACTGCATATGTCCCTGCACAAGGTAGCATAAGGGGAATGTCCCAGGTATATCTGTGAGTCAGTTGCAAGAAGCTTCCATATCACAGATGCACTCAACTCACCCCACCATCAGCCACAGGTTTATCACAGGTCATATCCCTGCTGTTGGGAATTAGTACAGTATGACCCACACTTCTGTATGGGAATACCCACAGAATGCAGCATGCTGAAGAGGTGTCCGATGCACATGTGCCCCTTACTGTAAGCAGCACCTTGCCTGCATCCAGACCAATAGATCGATATGGACAGGAAGTATTGCCATTGACACCTTGCACACTTACCCTGTCACCCTAGGGGAATCCACTGGCTCACAGCCTGGGAATGTAGGAGTGACAGAATGCACAGGCCTGCTACAGATGGCCTGTATCACTACCAAAAGCTCTACAGTCCTCTGTCAAAGACCTGTGCCTCACCGGTACTGCCAATGTATATTATCTCATGGGGTCCCAACTAAAAACATAACACAGTCCACAGAAAACAAATGCAAGGCCATGTTGACAAATCCCAGTAGCATGCCCACCATGTCCTACTGCATGAACTATGGACCAACCCCAAAATACTGCTGGGATGAAGGGACAACTATAGGGCTACTTCTCAGATATCACTCGCATAATGTTAGGAAGAGGATAGAACAACAGAGTGGGGAGTGTAGAAGTATGGACGTCATGGAGTGTGTGAAGTCTGAAACACTGATGTGTGGTCATACTATGCCTGCCTGCAAACCCAGTAATGGGTGGCTACAAACCTGCTTATAAACCACAATGTGAAGGGGAACTTACCAGATATACGAGTTCTACCTCTGGGTAACCTGGGTGAATCTGTACAGCTGAGAGGTATGGCCACAGCAGGATATGGCCATTCTGTTATGTTGATATATATATATAAGCAGGGGAGCCTCAGCTACCACAGTACCAAGGTGCTGGACCATTTACACAGACCCATCAGCAAGTATCTGCAGCTACCCCTCCAGAATGGCATGAGTGTCCAAAAATATGTAGGCTGCAGACAACAATACTGGACACAGCTTCATTCATCTTGTATTTCTCAGGAAATAACTGTGAGCAAATACGTATATTTGTCAGTAGTTGATGACATAATACAACACAGTGTAAAACAGTCCCTATGTCTGAATATCTCTGCTAACACCAACCATGTAAAACAAGCATCACAGACACAATAGTTACAGTAACCCACTATTTTTACCCATTGTGACTCCATATTTTCAACCTATCTACAGATATCCTGCAGAAACAGGTTGCTAGCTGTAGGTGTAGAACACCAAATCCTGGACTGGAATACAACCTACCTGGAATGGATTCACACACTCAATACAGAAGGACATACTGGGCATGCTTCTACACTTTGAAAAATAAAGCCCATGTCTGACAACAACAGTGGACTATACATATCTATCAGTCACAGATGTCTGTGCACACACACACACCACATTGCACACCATTCATGCTTTGCACACACATTGGATAGGAATACTTACACATATCCAAGGTCAACACACTATAATATGTCAAACATACACGCACAAAGATGTGGGGAAGAGAGAGGCAGACAGTGACAGAGAGATTTCGATCATGAGGCCTGTCCCACTCACCACACATCCAATTGGCCAATACCACATGATGTGCCAATGACAGTCACTATAGACATTGCTTTTGGTAGCCCTCAGCCCTATTGTGTCTGTGGTGCTTGTGATAACTGTATAATATGATAGTACAAATCTTTATTCGTCTAGCATTTGTATACCCAGTCCTGTCAAATGTAAATTTGTGTGTGACTGAGTGTTATGTGTGTGTTTCCAGAGGAATGGTTTATGGCCCATTCACACACACTACACTTCCCATTGCCTATGTTAGCACTCATGCTGATGTCAGTCACTTTGAAATAACCCTCTAGCCAAGTCTTAGCCCCATAAGCTCTGTGGTGCTTGCAATAACATTGTAATCCTATTGTGTAACATATTAGTTAGGAGGCCTAATCCCAGACATGGCAACTGTGAAACTCTGTGTGTGTGGAGAGGAATGATTTTGAGGCCATTCACAGTCACTACACCTCCCATTGCCCTACTTTAACAAGCCTGTTGATGTCAGCTACCTTGAAATAACCCTTTGGACAAGGCTCAACCCCATAAGCTCCATGGCACTTTTGATAAGTTTGTAATGCTATACTGTAACATACCAGTTAGTTAGGAGTTCTAATCCCAGACATGGCAACTGTGAAACTCTGTGTGTGTGTGTGTGTGTGTGTGTGTGTGTGTGTGTGTGTGTGTGTGTTTGGAGATGAATGATTTTGAGGCCTTTCATAGTCACTACACCACCCATTACCCTACTTTAGCAAGCCTGCTGATGTCAGTCATCTTGAAATACCCCTTTGGACAAGAGCCAGCCCCATAAGGTCCATGGCGCTTGCAATAACTCCGTAATGCTATAGTTTAACATACTAGTTAGGAAGGAGTTCTAATCCCAGACATGGCAACTGTGAAACTCTGTGTTTAGAGATGAATGATTTTGAAGCCATTCACAGTCACTACACCTCCCATTGCCCTACTTTAGCAAGCCTGCTGATGTCAGTCACATTGAAATAACTCTTTGGAGAAGGGCCAGCCCAATAAGCTCTGTAGTGCTTAACTGTGTAATGCTATAGTATGACATACTAGTTAGGTAGGAGTTCTAATCCCAGAGATGGCAGCTGTGAAACTGTGTGTGTTTGTGTGAGAGAGTGTGTGTGTCTTTGGTAATACCTGGTGTTATGGACAGTCACACTTACAACCCCCCTCCTTTAGCACTGCTGATGATGTTAGTCACCTTCAAAGATACCTGTGGAGAGCTCTCCAACATGTAAGCTTCATGGCGCGTGATGTAAATGTGTAACAATGTAGTAGCTGTAACTACACATATATGGGTTTGAATCTCATCTGTGGCAAGTATTTGTGTGTGTACCTCAAAAATGTTGGCCGCATTTACACCCAGTACATATCTCAGAGCCTGACTTTAGCAGTCCTGCAGATATCATCCACCTTAGAAGTACCTGTTGCCAACCATAAACCATATCAGGTCAGTGGTGCATGTGGTAAATGGGTAACATAATAGTTCATAAAGATTGATAGACAAAGGTTTGAACCTCACCCCTGGTAAATGTAAATGTGTGTTTAGGGTAAAACTATTTTGGGATCTCACCCACTACATCACCCAATGCCAGTATTTACAAGGGCTGATGATGTTCCTCACCTTAGAAGTACCTTGGGACAGCATCCATTCTAAAAACTCTGTGATGCATGTGATAAATGCGGTACGCTATAGTAACAATACATCACTAGGTAGGGATTTGAATCTCACTACTAGCAAGTAGTGTGTGTGTGTCTGTCATCAGTATCCTGTGTTGCTGTGATTGTGTAATAACAGGATCCAAAGTGGGGCAGGTTTTGCTAAATTATTATGTTGAGGACCTAGTATATGTCACAATGTCCACCTTACAAGGACAATAGATGTCTAACACCAGAGAGGCTGGTGTAGACAATCCATAGCCCTACTTGTGACATTATGGATTGGTGAGCAATACAGGCAACCCTTCTATTACTCAGAGAACACTCTCCACCCATGTCTCATGCACAAACACACTTGGCTAGGCAACAACCACTATATTGATAGTTCCCTCCATATTGCCTCACGGATAATAACCACGGTGTGATTGCACTGGACTACATGCCTGTTGACCTCAACAGTGCCAATAACATCAGAAAGTACTGTGATGTGTTACGTCTCCTGACTGAGTGTGTGATATCCAGCAAGTAAATGGACATGACATCCTTTTCCATCCCTGCAGTAGGCAAATAAATGCTTATAGTGCCCCCTTTTGCTATCTTCCCCACTGGACACCTGCAACAACTGTAGAGTCTGCAAATGTAACCCACAAAGGGAATACTATGCCTTATACACATGCCCTGTATGGATAGACACCACTAACTCTACTGAATACCTGTGTTGTGCTGTCAGTGTAGGTGCAAGCACTACCTCATTTTCATAGCCAGGTCTCACCAAATGAGGTCAGGAATGCTACATCAGAAGATAACAATCAGTCCACACAACATGCCCCAGAGACCTCAAGTACACTTCCATACATCAAAGAACATGCGTGTGGGACAAGTGCACAACCCAGACACTATGCATGTTATGGAATATAGATCACATACATGGGAAGCAGTGCATATCACTGGCCACCCACAATAGTAACCCAGATGAGTGGATGGTGACTACAATACCCACCCCTGGGGACCACTCCAGGGACTACACCCCTGAGCCACACTGGAGACGATTGCCATGTGGCCTGATGCCAAGGTATTCCCTTTGCCTAGCCTTGTACAGCCTTCAGGCCCATTCACCTACTACACACTTGTGAAGAAATGAATCTATGCATCTCAGTACTAGCAAGTGTGTGTGTGTGTGTGTGTGTGTGTGTGTGTGTGTGTGTGTGTGTGTGTGTGTGTGTGTGTGTGTGTGTGTGTGTGTATGTGTGTGTGTGTCTGTGTGCAGATTAATGATTTTGAAGTCATTCACACTCACTACACCTCCCATTGCCCTACTTTAGTATGCCTGCTGATGTCATTTACCTTGAAATAACCCTTTGGCATTATTCCAACCATGTAAGCATTGTGGCGCTTGAAATAACTGCATAATACTGTAGTATAGCAAACTAGTTAGGTAGGAGTTCTAATCCTGACACTGCCAACTGTGATAATATGCATTTTTCCCTAAGTGAGTGGGTGTGTGTCTTCATTGACACCTGTTTTTGTGGACATTCACACTTACTACACTTCCCGTATCCCTCATTTAGCACTGTTGCTGATGTTACTCACCTTCAAAGAAACCTTTGGACAGTTCTCTAACATGTAAGCTCTGTGGCACATGCACTAACTGTGTAACACTGTAATAGCAATACATAGTCAGAGAGGGGTTTGAAACTCAGTACTGGTAAGTGTTTGTGTGTGTGTGTCATCAGTATCCTATGTGGGTGTTGGTGTGATTGTGTAATGACAAGATCCATTGCAGCGTGGGTTTTGCTACATCAATATATTGAGGAGTCATATGTCCCAATGTCCACATTACAAGGCCAACAGTTTTCAAACACTGTAGAGGTTATTATAGATAATCCTCACCCATAAATGTGTACAGCCATGTGCAATTACTATATGACAATATGGATTAGTAAACAATATAGGCAACCGTTATAATACCCAGATACCACTCTCCACCCATGGATCTTACAAAAATACGCGTGACTCTTATTCTCTTACTCCATTCCTTTCTTACTTTGTCTCTGTGTGTCTCTCTCTCTCTCTCTCTCTCTCTCTCTCCCTCCCTCTCTGGTGGATGTTGAAAAGTGCATCTGTTTTGCATAGGCAGCATGTTGAGTTTTGTAAGTAATGCTCATGATCAGTTGATGGCCTGTGCACAAATTGCAATCCCCCACTTGCTAACTGCATATGGAACAGCTGTGGTATCATTCGTATAGCCAATTGCATGGAAACACACTCCTATAACTAAGCACTTTGTGTGGGTATTGGCACTTTTCCTTCACTGTAAGCAGGACTTAATGTGGGTGTTTGACAAACAGCATCACAGAGGGTAGTTGGAAATACCTCTTACAACATACACTGTGGAGGCAGGCCAACAAACCGGAGGGGGATGTTCCAGACATGGGGACAGACTGTAAGTATTGCTGTTCTACATTTGAAGTAATGTTGGTTTAACAGAGTTTGTGTGGATATGGCTGTTCATGATTTAAAGTCTGGCATGACAGTGTTATGTGGTTGAGGAAACTCTCACCTGTAGGGCTATCTACAGACTGGCCAGAGTTTACAGTCTTACATGTGGTGTTTTACTCACACATTTCCTATATTTAGAAATTCAGTAGCATACTCTGATGATTGCAGTCAGTATATGGTGACATCCAGGTGAGTTACTGACTTCATATCCCCCAGAAGAGATATTCCACAACAAACCCTGTTACAACAGAGATTTTCTCAGTTTATCACAGCAATATGTCAATATTAGCTCTCTGTTTGTGCCTCTGTCCCCCAGGTCTGTCACCCTGTGTCCATATGTCATGCAGTAAGAGGTGTATATATACAGTATATCATTATTTACTGACATCATACCTGATAACAAGCCAGTGAGATATCAGACTGCTAGACATGTTATGTATAGTAGGCCTTATATTTGAGGACAAACCCTGGACATTCTGTTGTAGTCTGTACAGCAGTGAGGTCTGTATACTTATAGTGATTGTTGACAGAGTGTGTATTGTGAATATGTTACTTGGCCTGTGTACAGACTGTGGTAGATGTCATTGTTCTTGGTCCTGTTCTACCTGACGTTGCATGCTGCTCCAGTTTACAGTACCCTATCAGCGTATATGTTTGTAGGGCCAGACTGAGACATGTCCCATACCACAGTCAAGCATCAGACTATACTGTGTATCGGGCCAGTATATGTAGGGTTACTGTATGAGTGGCACATATGAGGATAGTTTTGTTCATAGAGTCCATATGCAGTACTATTAAGAAGGCATACCATAATTTGACTGTGACTGTGTTGAGATTGGTTGTGGGTATGGACTTTCACACTGGTGTCTGTTACTCTGTGCTTTTACATGCCTGGAATGCCTGCTATATTTGCAAGTACATGTGTATTCCCCCATAGGAAACTTGGGTTAGTGTTGTGGCAGTCTACCTGTAGTTTGCACAGTGCTTTGTGACATGCCTAACAGCTCAGTGTATTTACCTAGTGTGATGTTATGTCCAGGTATCTGTCAGATGTACTGTTGCTTGGCCAACATAAGTGTTGTGTATTTCTGAAAAAGCAGTAGGATGCTGTGAAGATGTATGTCACTAACTAATGGGAAGTATGTGGGCTTGGGACCTCTGATCCTCCGGTTAATATGTGTTAGGCAGGCAGGAGTGTGTGAATGCATCAACTGTGTAAGCTTATCAATCCAGTATTTTTGTGATATCCCCATTTACATGATTGTAAACATCCACTTTGTCAGGCTTGGTCCACACATCTTGCACTAAGGAGTTCTGTGTGTACCTCTGGACTGATCAGATTGTGTCAGACTGCCCACGTTTAGTGGTCATACCTCTGCTGTATTCCACAGGATCATTACTGTGATTTGTGTGGTACTTCACTATGATGATCTTATGATGTCTGTCAGTAACTGATGATGTACATGTCAGTATCAGAAGTGACTTCCCACACAACATATCTGTT